>NC_091464.1:26583640-26910828 GCF_027789765.1 Dendropsophus ebraccatus
AAGTGGTTATGTGGTGCTGGACTTATACTACATATTATTTCGTTTTGGAGCTGTGATTTGGGCTCGTCCGAGCATACGGACTGGAGGAGTGTCGGGTGACCTGACTACCTCCCAATCTGCAAGTAAAAGGTCTTTGGTGTGCTTTTTGCTGAGAGAAAAATATCTTTGCTTAAAAAAAAATTAAAATGCAAATCAATTAACTAAATGATTGCATTAGAGAAACAGATCGCTGATCTCAGGGAGACCAGCCAAACGATAACCCTGCCGGCTGCCGGCTAAAGCGCTCAATGCAGTGTCAATGATTACATTGACGCTCTGAATATATAACATAACCACATACAATCATTGTGATGTCCCTATTCGTGTGCTGTACATCATCATGATCCATTATGAACAATATAGCTCAGTAATTCACACCCACTAATTGGGGTCCTGTGGGTTATTTGTGCGATCCATTTGGTTTATGTCTCACAAATTTCCTGTTATCCCATTTACACAACCCTTTTGTTAGGACTCGGGCCGTGCCAGGGACTGGGACTCCAGGCTCCATAAGTATCCTTGTCTCTTGTTCTTTGCCTGCCATAGACCCTAGTTGTCTAGCGTATCTTGACCTCACATTTATCCTGACTAGTATATTGTGTTTATTGTACTCCTGTATGCCTCTTGTAGTTACGTAGAAGATATGTGGTACACTGCTGGCTCCGGCTCAACTGGGGTGTGATGTCTAAGGGGTCCCCTGGTCTATGCCCTTAAAGGACAACTCTGGCCTTTTTTATTTCCCCCGGTAATTAAAACACATTATGCTGCGTTTACACGATCGTTTAGCGATTTTGAAGCAACGATTTGGTTTTTATAACGATCAGCGTTTAGACGAATAAATTGTAAGAAAATTCGTAAGAAAAATCGTTATTTCGATCGTTTTTTAAATCGCTTAAGCCCATCTTTCACATAGGGTGAATCTTTGAAAGACTGTTTAAACGAAGCGATCTGTGAATTTTTAGCGAAGGATGAACGATGATTTGAGAACATGTTGAAAGATCAAAATGAACAATTTCTCGCTCGCTCGTCGTTTGATCGTTTGCTGTGTTTACACGGAACGATTATCGCTCAAATGTGATCGCTATTGCGAAAATTCGTACGATAATCGTTCCATGTAAACGCAGCATTACAAAGGTATATAACTTTGTAATGTGCTTTAATTACCGTTCTGCCCCTCTTCCATATCACCCCCCGTCCATACATACTTGATCCCTGTCGACCAATGACATCTTCACATCGGGCCGGCCCCACTGTGAGACGTCAGCAAATGAATGACAGCTTGCTCATCTGAGCAAGCTGTCAGTCATCAGACACTGCCGACGAAGAAGAAAGAAGTCCTGGGGAGAAGACGCCGCCGACGGGAGCTCCGGGAACCGGCGATCAGCAGGAAATTCAAACGGAATCCGACCCAGGTGGAATGTTCATTGCGTTCATGAGCACGAGCACGTTCACGAGCATTGCAACGTTTGCCATTGTTTTTTTATCCCCACCAGAGTTGTCCTTTAAAGGGGTTGTCCGGCGCTAAAAAATTATTCACAGAATAACACACATTACAAAGTTATACAACTTTGTAATGTATGTTATGTCTGTGAATGGCCCCCTTCCCCGTGTCCCACCACCCCCACCCGTGTACCCGGAAGTGTGGTGCGCTATACTCACCTGTCACGTGCCGACCACGGTCTCCGATCCTCAGCAGTGACGCAGGGAATAAGAGCCAGAACAGGGAATAAACCAAACCAAAAAGATAGCCATTGCAGGAAGTGACTGGGGGCCCATCATGAGGACAATTGCTTGCATTTAAAAAAAATTTGCAATATCATGTCATTGCACTTCACCATATGGAGGCATTATTTCTTAGAAGCATTACAATACGGTGTTGTACTGAGGCACCGTAGGGAAGCACAAGTTACATGGTGCCACTTACATGTTCCCACCATACAGGCTTCTTTGTAAATTAAATAGTTTCATTCTTTTAAAGTGATATTGTCCCCCCCTTACTCTATGTGCGGTTCTCCACACCTTCCACAAGCGTAGATGCTGCACATTTGATATATTCCTATATAAAACAGTGGCTCCAGGATCTCCTCTGCTGGATCCGGGATCTCCTCACAACACAGCTAATGGACAGCCCACTCAGCCAATCAGTGACTGGGGTGGGACACCGCACCAGTCACTGATTGGCTCAGTGGGCTGTCCATCACCCGAGATAGGCATTTTCCCCCGAGTCATGACATCATCAAAACTTGGCTTCCGGCAGGGGTCCCGGACCTTCTGGCACAGCAATTTGCTAGCACGAGGAGAGGTTGTTGTTACTTTTCATTCCGCCCTGCCCCCCCCTCCCCGGGTTGGATTAAAAAGAAAATTGTGTACTTCTCCTTAAATTGCATCGGTGGAAAGTATCACCTAGGCGGTTCTTCACAGCAGTTGGGCGCCAGCTGTCATGAAGCCCCACCTAGAACGGCACATAGAATACGCAGGTAACAGTATAACTTTAAATAGTTTCTTTATTGGCTATTGGAAAGAAATCTGGTATTCTAGTCATGAGAATCTCAGCACCAAGGGAAACTTTTGCATGGAAGGTAGAAATCCCGCAAAATTTAGATGCTACCGTCTAAATATATGCTCATGAGAAGTTTTTATTATAATTCCTCACAAATATTGGTAATGTGTATAATATAACATATACAGTATATTTTTCTTTGTCTGTTAAGCATCTTGGTAGGATGCATCTTTCTTGGTAGGATGTATGTATGTATGTAACCTCAGTTGACTTTACCACTTTATCTCATCTCATCCCATCTGCAATGCCAACAAGGCTAAAAATAGACTAAGAGGCTAGAAACATCCAGAGTTGGCCAAAAGGATAGTTGCTTTACTATTCCTTGTGTGCATTCACAATGGATACTATAGCTCCCTCACATGACCTGACCCTTGGTAACCAGAAGTAGTAAAAATCCATTTAAAAAAATATTTTTTATTGACATGAATGATATTTTCCTATAGTTTGTGCATAAGGATGTGGTGCTGGTTCTGTCAACAAGACGGATCTTTATTACAAGTCAAGTAAGGCTGGGTTCACACTACATTTTTCCTATCCATTAATTTTATCCGTTCTTTTCAAAAAAGAGATAAAAAAGGATGCATTTGTGTGCATCCGTTTTGATCAGTTTTTCCATTGACTTCCATGGTTAAAAAAACAGATGTTTTTTTTTTTAATGTACACAAAAACGTAGTCAACCTTATTTTTGTGTCCGTTTAAAAAAAAAAAATGGATCTGTTTTGATCCGTCTTTTTTATAATGGAATTCAATGGAAAATAGGATCAAAACGGATGCATACAAATGCATCTGTTTTTTTCATGCATTTTTTGAAGAAAAAAAATGGATAGGAAAAGCGTAGTGTGAACCCAGCCTGAGCCTCCATAATCCCTGACCATCAGCTAGGGAAAGCCACCCCTAACTACTCCTTCCTCTTATAATGGGTGCTGAAACAGGAATAGCATGATGGCCATTTAGATGAATGTAATGCATGGTCAGGGTGGCGTTGTCAGGAATGTGCAGTAGCCTGGTGTGAACTGGGCCTGGTTTTTGCTTCTGTGTGACACGCCCGATTGCTTCTCAGCTTCCGACAATACAGGAGTTACCACTGACTCAGCCTTGATTGCCGCAGCCGAACAAGTCTGTTTGACTGACTTGTTCCTCCGCCTGTCTGCAGCCTAAGGATTAGAATACCGGTCCAATGAGGATCTGGACCGGGCTCTTGGTCAGCATAAAACAAAGCTAAGGCAGTCTCTCAGCGCTGGCTAATAGATTCATACCCTGATCCCAGCTTCCCCTATCTTTTCCTGCAATCCCCGTGCCTAATCCCTCCGCTTGCTTGACTTTGTTACCTGACCTCTGGCTTGACTTTTTGACTATCCGATTGTTACCTGATTTTGTACTGCGCTGCCCGTTTGGTTTTGACCATGCTTGTTTGACTATCCTATATTGTGTTTGTTTGTCTGTATTGTTCTGTGTGCACATTTCCAGTACAGGGATTGTCTTCGTGGTTGTCCGCAGCTGCCTAGGGCCGTTTGAGGCAAGTAGGTAGGGACAGTTGGTGGGTTCAGCATTAGGGCTCACTGTCGTGTCTTGTCCCTGCCCCCCATCCTGTCTGGAGTGAAAGCTAATCTTATAGAATAACTATTGTGTGGGATCGTAGAGGGTGTTCATGAGCAGGGGACACCCTGTCTATGATATCCATATGGGCAGGGATTGCCTTTATGTAACAAAACCTTTAACCCCTTAAAGACACATCCGGTACTTTAAAAAAAAATATTTGTTGAGTGGACAAACTTGCAGTTCTAACTTTTTTTTTTTTTTTTAGATTTTATAACATTTATTCTGCTGTAAAAACTAGTTACAGGTGTTAAACTGCCTTGTTTGGTGATAGATGAGTGGTATGGATAGGGCATTATAAATACTGTGACACCATGCTTAGACATCACCCCTAAGGAAAAGTTGAGGCTGCAACGTGCTCCGGGCAGGGGCCAAATCTGGACTACATATTGTCTACTAAGCTACAGGTATACATTAAGCACTTTAAGTGCAGATTTGCACATGCGCTCTTTCTGATATAAACTCCTGTATCTGATGATCATTGTGCACTTTGTTTGGTACTATCAGTCTATTGTATATTATTAGTCATAGTCCCCCCTTGTTGTTCTTCATCAGTCGTGGTTGATGTATTATTATGTTTTAATCAATATAATTTGTTAATGGTATGGCATTCTTCAGAATTCAATTCTTTGGGCAGATGGTGGAATTCGCCAGCAAATATCATTGCGTCTTTGGTACGGGTGCAACTTTAGGCAGAGGCTGTGTGGCGGAATCTACTTGAAGTCTCCATGGAAATTCCGTAGTATGCATGAACCCTTAGGCTATGTTCACACTACGTAAAATACAGGGCCGTATTTCATAACAACGGCCGTATTTGCACAAACAATGGCCGTTGTTATGAAATGCGGCCTTGTTTTTTACGTAGTGTGAACCTGGCCTTACAGTGTATGAATGCTATTTGCCTGTTCTGAGGTCCTCTGCATACTATATATTGGTTTATATAGAATTAGACTTTTTCCCCCCAAAAGCTCAGTATCCTTCCAGTTTAAAGGTTGTATCCAGTGCTACAAAAACATGGCCACTTTCTTTCAGAGACAACACGAATCTTGTCTCCAGTTCAGGTGCGGTTTGCAACTAAGCTCTATTCATTTCATTTCTATTGGAACTGAGCAGCAAAACCCCGCCTAAGCTGGTGGTGCTGTCTCTGGAAGAAAGTGGCCATGTTTTTGTAGCGTTGGATAACCCCTTTAAAGATTTTTATCCACTGGAAGTAATCAATGAAGATTCTCATTGGAAACCATGAGCAATGAAGACAGAGGGGGAGAGTTATCGAACTGGTGTAAAAGTAGAATTGTCTCAGTTGCTCCTAGTAACAAATCAGATTCCACCTTTCAGTTTCCAAAGGACCTGTGATAAATGAAAGGTTTCTAGGGGGCAACTAAGACAATTCTATTTTACACCAGTTTGATAAATCTCCCCCAGAAAGTATATTGGAAATCTGTATAACGTTTCATGCTAATAAGAAATAACATGTATATACTACACTGGAAGGCCCCTAAAATGCATTTTATAAATTATACAAATATTTGTCACGTTTGACATGAATCGTATACTTACAAAAAAAAATAAAGTTTCCTGATTTTATATTAGTTCTATTAATACATATTGGTTTTCAGTAGCATTAGAGATATATCTGCTTCTCGCCATGAATTGTCTATTGATTGACTGTCTGCAAGGAAGCAGATGGAGTTCTTGGCATCCATTGTGAGGAAAGCACTTTGTACGGGCAGTGTGTGAGTGCTAAGCTGCTGACACCGCAATAAACACGGTTATATTGTCTCTATGACCTGCACTAGTTTATGAGGGAGATCCTAACTGACCTTAAAGGGGTTATCCAGTGCTACAAAAACATGGCTACTTTCCCCCCTCTCTTGTTTTCAGTTCAGGTGTGGTTTGCAATTAGGCTCCATTTACTTCAATGGAACTGAGTTCTAAACCCCACCCAATCTGGAGACGAGAGAGGGGGGAAAAGTGGTCATGTTTTTGTAGCGCTGGATAACCCCTTTAAATGTACAACTATTGAGGAAATAAAGACAATCAAAGCGATTGATGTTATAGTCATGTTAGGGTCCATTTACACAGAAAGATTATCTGAAAGATTATCTGCCAAATATTTGAAGCCAAAGCCAGAAACAGACTATAAACAGAGATCAGGTCATAAAGGAAAGCCTGAGATTTCTCCTCTTTTCAAATCCATTCCTGGCTTTGGCTTTAAATCTTTGGTAGATAATCTGTCAGGTAATTTTTCTGTGTAAATGGACCCTTATTTGCAATGGCATACAGTCTTCAGTTTTATGCCAGATTTCAAGATATTTGTTAAACTGTTTTCTGCCAATCTGGTTTTTCAGCCTTCAGCTGCCAGTGGGGTATCAGACTGGGGTACCTTGGGCCCACCTGGAAATTTGGTTCTAGGGGCCTACCCTACATAAACCAGATATAACCAGGCCAAACCTTTCACATTGCTATAGTGAGTTTGCACAGAGCTGTGTATGTGACCAGCGATTCTAGCTCACTGCTAGTCCAATGAAACTAACAAATCTCAGGCAGGCAGGGGTGTGTGAGAACATAATAACAAAAGTATACTTTCCCGTCCTTGTGCCCTCGTATCGCTTCCTTAACCCCTTAAGGACCAAGCCAATTTCCGTTTTAGTGCTTTTGTTTTTTCCTCCTCATGCAACGAAATATGTGATGCATGTTTTTTTCTTTGAGATTTGAGTGTCCCTTTAATCCAGGGATACGCACATACATGCAGAAGTTCTACCAGCCACCGCTCCACCCTACTTTTCGTCATTGTGCAGGTGATGGATCTGTGTAGCGGGCAGATGTCCAGCTTTATGACTCTGCAATACAGGGGTGGACACAGACTGCATAGGGCCCCTATGCAAAAAAATTGTTTAGGCCCCCCATAAGCAAACCATGCCACCACATTCCTGGCTGCCCCCCATCCCCACACACACTACCCCACCTGCCCCCCATCCCCACACACACTACCCATCCTGGCTGCCCCCCATCCCCACACACACTACCCCACCTGACACCCCAGTGGTCCAGCAGGTCATTGGGATGCCCAATGCCACGATTGCCAATGTACGACACCAGGTAATGTCACTGGTGCACAGGTCCCGAGTGTGTCGTCGATGCGGCTGCTGTGGATCACGTATACAATAGACGACTGCGCTATGTGGGGCGGGCAATGCGTTGGGCGGGCCACTGACATCTGGGTGCTGGCGGGCTGCTGGTGGCAGGACATCTGATCAAGCGCATGGTACATGGGTGGATGGGCAATACATATCATCTATACGGCGGGGCCTGAGCCAGGGGCCCGCTAGGCTGGGGCTCAGAGTCCAAACCTGGAGGGCCTGAGCCCTATGCAGCTGAAGTGGCTGGACAAGTGATATGTCCGCCACTGCTGCAATATGTGATGGATCCCATAATAAGTTCAACCAAAGACCACAAAATAAAGACACAACACATTGTTATCAGGTGTTAAAGGGGCCCAATTTTATTTAAAATAACATAACACTGAAAATGGCAGACCCCCGACTCACGAAGAGTCACTCTTCAGCACTCAGGCGAGGAAAAACCCCCTGTGGGGGAAACCTCAAGGGAGCCATGGCTGGAGAGTTGCCCCTCCCCTGGGCTTAGAGGGTTATACCATACTATAAATAAAATAAGCTGGATGTGAGAGAGATATCTCTGCAATATCTGTCACCTTATTGATGGCGGATGTATCTCTTCTCCCTCACAGATCCAGGTCCACTTCTCAAGCCGGTGGAGACTCGATGAAGGAGTAGTCTAAAGCAGACGACCCATTTTCCTCTGCTAGAACCTCTGAATTACATCAAGGGTAGGGGCAGTAAAGTATACAAGCTCAAGGTCCTCTGGCGCATCCAAGATGGCACTGATCAGGGCGCGGTGCATTGGTTTATGGAACTTTCTTTATGACATAAGCGCTTGTCATCACAGTGCACGGTTACCATGGTTACTGCAGATGAACACATCTGAAGCATTAACCCATTAATGACTGGTGATGCGCTTTACTGCAGAGGTCAATAAACACACTTGTGACCAAGCAAACAGCTTATGGTTAGGCCACGATAAGAACACTAAATAATATGGTTTCATGTGGCCCATAGCAACCAATCACAGCTCAGCTTTTGTTTCTCAGATTACTCTGGTAAAATAACAGCTGAACTGTGATTGGTTTCCATGCACAACTTAGACAGTCTTACTTGCCCATAGCAACCAATCACAGCTCAGCTTTAATTTTATGAGAGCTTGTTAAGATATGAAAGGTGAGCTGTGATTGGTTGATCAGACCGTGTTTTGTGTCTGGCAGATGGATAAAGCTGCTCCATTACTGTAAAGTTTATGATGATGATGATAATGACTAAAAACACATGACATTAAGCTTCCCCATAATGCTTTGCAGTCAGTCCTTCCTCCATACCTCCCAAATTTTTGGAGGGACACTTGTGGTTCACATACATTTCTATACACTACAATTCCCAGCCTTTTATTTCACTTAGTTTAGAATCCACTGGTATCCACTTGACTTGAGTAACAAGCACTTGAGCATTTCAGTGCCCTTATGTACATATGTTTATTGCATTTTCTCCCATTTTTCCATATTTACATTATTAGGACCTAATTGGTCTGTGTGGGCTTTGCAGTGTGATTAGCTTCACCATGCCCAACCACATCATTTATGACAAAGAAAAAGTGTTGAAAAATTCTATATTGTAGTCCATGCAAAATCAGTCAGTCAGGCACATATGAGGTAAAGTACCAGTAATTCAACAGTTGTCAAATTGACTTGTAATTTATTGTTGCACATAGTACTACAGATCAACCGTATTTTGTGCAGTGGGTAATTTAAAGGACAACTCCCACGGAAAATTTTTTGGCTTATTTAACACACATTCCAAAGTTATATGACTTTGTAATGTGGTTAAATACCCGGTCTGGCCCCCTTCCCCCACTTTCCGACCCCCTCCCCCCGGAAGTTAAAGAATGTATACATTACCAATTACGATCGTCACGGTCCTCTTCTCCCGGGCGCCATCTGGTGACGACGTCAGAACCGGGGGGGGGGGGGGGGGGGGGGGCGGTCCGGGTCTTCTTCCTCCTCGGCGTCTTCATTGAAAGTGAATGGG
The DNA here is from genome assembly GCF_027789765.1 of Dendropsophus ebraccatus. Lineage (NCBI taxonomy): Eukaryota > Metazoa > Chordata > Amphibia > Anura > Hylidae > Dendropsophus > Dendropsophus ebraccatus. The sequence continues at coordinate 26,592,992 of NC_091464.1, forward strand.
AGAGAAAAGGCTGCTGGTGCACATGCGCACCAGCAGCCTTTTCATTGGCTGGAGCGCATCACATGGCTTCCAGCTTGCTCAGCCCTGATTGGCTGAGCTTGCTGGAAGCCATGTGATGCGCTCCAGCCAATGAAAAGGCTGCCGGTGCGCAAGTGCACTGGCAGCCTTTTCTCTCCCATGGACCCGGAAGTAAGAGACATCGCTGGACGGCGGACGGCGGTGACGGTGAGGCGGACGGCGGGCGAATGGAGTGGTGATCGTCACCGGAGGGATGGTGAGTATGGTGTCTGTGTGTGTCTGTGTTTTCTTTTTTGAGGGGGGGGGGTCCCGCCGGAGTTGTACTTTAATTTTTTTTTTTTAAAAGGAAAAGTGCCTTTTGTTAAATCTTTCTCTTTCAAATCAACTGGTTTTAGAAAGTTATATAGATTCGTAAGGCTGGGTTCATACTATGTTTTTGCACTCTGTTTTATTTCATCAGTTTTTTGCAAAAAAAAAAAACTGATGAAAAATGGATTAAAAAAAAGGATGCATTTGTGTGCATCCGTTTTAATCCATTTTTCCATTGACTTCCCTTAAAAAAAAACGGATCAAAATGGATCCCTTTTTTTTTTAACGTACGCAAAAACGTAGTCAACCTCATTGTTGTGTCCATTAAAAAAATGGATCCCTTTTTTTTTTTTATAATGGAAGTCAATGGAAAAACGGATGCACACAAATGCTTCCCTTTTTCATCCGTTTTTTGCAAATAACAGATGAAAAAAACGGGTTGCAAAAATGTAGCGTGAACCCAGCATAATTTACTTCTATTTCCCATCCCAGAGAAAACCTCTCCTGCTCTGGATAGTCCCTGTCTCGCACAGAGATGGCAGCAGAGAGCTCTGTGTCAGACTGGAAAGAATACACCACTTCTTGAAGGACATACAGCAGCTGATAAGTACGGGAAGACAATTTTTTTTTTTAAAAGTACATTACAAATCTATATAACTTTCTGAAACCAGTTGATATGATAGATAGATATATTTTCACTGGATAACCCCTTTAACCCCTTAACGACATAGGGCGTATATTTACGCCCTGATGCCGTTAGGGACGTTCAGAACGGGCAGTCCCGGGTGATGCTTGTAGCCCGGGACCGCAGTTATTAGCGGGCACGGTCCGATCGCCTATCTCATGGATCTCTGCAGCATATCTATGCTGCAGAGATCTCTATGAGAGATCAGTGCACTTATACTAGAAGTCCCCCAGGGGGGCTTCTAGTATAAGTGTAAAAGTAAAAAAAAAAAGGGTTGTTATTAATTAAAAAGCCCCCTCCCCTAATAAAAGTCTGAATCACCCCCCTTTTCCCAGGTTATTAATAAAAGTAAACAAATAAATAAACATGTTTGCTATCACCGCGTGCGTAATCGCCTGAACTATTAACTAATCACATTCCTGATCTCGCACGGTAAACGGCGTCAGTGCAAAAAAATCTTTTTGGTCGCATCAAATCCAGAAAAATTGTAATAAAAAGTGATCAAAAAGACGTATATGAGCAATCAAGGTACCGATAGAAAGAACACATCATGGCGCAAAAACTGACACCTGACACAGCCCTATAGACCCAAGAATAAAAGCGCTATAAGCCTGGGAATGGAGCGATTTTAAGTGACGTATATTTGTTGACAATGGTTTAAATTTTTTACAGGCCATCAGATACAATATAAGTTATACATGTTATATATCGTTTTAATTGTAACGACTTGAGGAACATGCATAACAAGTCAGTTTTACCATAGGGCGAATGGCGTAAAAACACATTTCACCCAAATAAACAAAATGCGTTTTTTTTTTCAATTTCACCACACTTTGAATTTTTTTCTGGTTTTGCAGTGTACTTTATGCAAAAATTCAGCCTTTCATTGCAAAGTACAATTAGTGACGCAAAAAATAAGGGCTCATGCGGGTTTCTAGGTGGGAAAATGCAAGTGCTATGGCCTTTAAGCACAAGGAGGAAAAAACGAAAACGCAAAAATCTAAATTGGCTCTGTCCTTAAGGGGTTAAGGCTGAAAATAATGTCACACCATTGTGGAAAAACTGCTTTTTTTAGAGGACAGAACTAGCAATTAAAATTATTTCTGTTTTCCAGACACAATCAAACAAAAAAACAAACAAAAAAAAAAAACAAGTTAATTAATTTTACAACCATAAAATAAATGTGTGTTCACTTAGGCTGTGGTTCACACATGCAGTAACACAATGAAAATGCAAAGTGAATGCATCATTTAACAGCAGTAATTAATCAGTTCATTGCATTAGGCTGTGTTCACACATGGTATATAAAAAAGTTGGTTATTACACAATTAACAATCCCCAGCCCCCCCCCCTCCCCAAACAAAAAAAATTAAGAAATCTACATTGTGTTACCTAATGCTAAGTTTACACGGAGCGATTATCGGGCGAATTTTCGCGATAACGATCGAATTCGAACGATAATCGTAAGTGTAAACGCGGCGAACGATTGAAAAAGCGTTCATTTTGATCATTTAACATGTTCATAAATCGTCGTTCGTAGTTCCACAAAAATTCGCCGATTGTTCCGTGTAAACAGTCGTCGCGTGATAGTCCGGCCGCCCGCCGCCGGCCCTCCGCTCACAGCCCGGCCCCCGCTCATCCGCAGCCCCCTGCGCCGGTTCGATTGCTACCCCCGCCGCCGCTCCGATCGCCACCCCTGCCGCCGCCGCTTTGATCGCCACCCCCACCCGCCGCCGCCGTTCCGATCGCCCCCCCCCCCGCTCCGATCACCGCCGCCGCTCCGATCGGCCCCACCACCGCGGCCAAGAGCATACGTTACCTGAAATTCCCGGCTCCCCTCTTCAGCCAATCAATGCGCTGAAGAGGGGAGCCGGGGATGTCGGAAGACCTGCTGCGCGGAGCAGGTAAAGTATGCTCTTGGCAGCGGCGGTGGGGGGCGATCGGAGCGGCGTCGGGGGGCGATCAGAGCGGCGGGGGTGGTGATCGGAGCGGCAGGGGTGGGGATCGTAGCGATCGGAGCGGCGGGGGTGGCGATCGGAGCGGCGGGGGTGGCGAACGGGGTGGTGCAGAGGGCTGCGGGGGGGGGGTCGGGCTGCGGGTGCGCGATCGCAAAATGATTTTTCCGTATGATATATCGTACCGTCTAAACGCTGTTCGTTATAAAAAAAATTGTTACTTCGAAATCGTGCCAATCGGGCCAATTATCGCTCTGTGTAAACTTAGCATAAGGCTATGTTTTATTAGCCATCTTTATACAATTTGGTTTTAAAGAATATGCTACTTTTTTTAGTTTTACAGAGGATTATTTTAGTTGTAAATTGGCCTTTTTCCCCCCAACCTTCCAGCATTGTGATACTGCAGCGTTTTCACTGAAATTACATAATATTGCCGCAGTACTGCAAAGAAACTGCCAAGTGTGGTAACAGCCTCCCTTTTCACCAAAATCATGGCAAAAATGGCAGTATTTTACAGAAAATGTGCAATTTGCTGCAAGTTAGAAGGAAAATCATGGCAAAAACAAATAAAAAAAATGCAACAAAAATGTCATGAGTAAACATGGCCTGACATTTTATTTATTGACAACAATTATTATTGCTATTATTCTTAACGGGTTATTCCGCTGAAACGTAACTTTTCATATGTTGCTGCCCATGGTGAAACTAATGCTACATTTACACAAAGCGATAATTCGCCCAATCGATTGTTTACCGATTTGAAGCAACGATTTGGTTTTTATAACGATCAGCGTTTAGACAAATAAATCGTTAGAAAATTTGTAAGAAAAATCGTTATTACAATCGTTTTTAAGATCGCTTAAGCCCATCTTTCACACAGGATGAATCGGTGAAAGAATGTTTATTCGAAGCGCTCTGGAAATTTTTAGCGAACGACAAACGATGATTTGAGAACATGTTGAAAGATCAAAATGAACGATTTCTCGCTCGTCGCTTGATCGTTTGCTGTGTTTACAACGAACGATTATCGCTCAAATGCGATCGTTATTGCGAAAATTCGAACGATAATCGTTCCGTGTAAACGCAGCATAACAGTGTGGAATTAACTGTTACTCTCACCAAGGTAAGCAACATAAGAAAAGTTGTGTTGGAATGGAATACCCCTTTAAGGAAATTTTTTCCTAGTAAAATGGAATTTTACGGGAAATAAAAACAGGTCAATTTTTCTGTGTGTGGACATGGCCTTTAGGCTGCATTTCCACATTGATGTTGAGTTGCATTTTCTAAAAATATTAACAGACTTGCACATTGAATCAAAATTTTGAATCGTCTGAGTATGGATTGGTAGGGAATCATCTAACTAGCACTGGTAGGCAATTGCTTCAGACCATACACATACACAGACCATATCTAAAATCCTCTACTCTGTGTCCACTCTGACCACTCTCAGATCCCTTTCCCCCCCTCCCTTTGTAGTCACAGGGCATGTGATCTCTTCTCTGGGGTTCGGGTTAGCTGTCTATTGACTTGGTAACCCAACCCCCAGGAGACATCATGTGCATCATCTCCATGCACCTGTGCTGCTTCCATAGACTTACATGTGTCCCTGAGCCTAGGTTTCTGTAATATGAAATGTTATAGTTCTATCTCTGCGTGCTGTCAGTGAATGTAGGGATATGTACCTGTCTTTGTGTCAAAGCTCTGTATATTGTAAGTGTTATAGATGTTCTTAGAGTCTGGATGGAACTAGAATGTTTTCATTTACAGTCAGCAAGCAGAGATCTAAACCTACAATACACCCCCACCCCCGGTAAACAGATGCCCGTTATGCAGCACATAACCACACCATGCACACGTCAGTATGGAATACATATTGGGGCGATGGAAAATAAGTGAAAAAAACAGCCCTGTGCTTACTATGCAATAGTAATGACAGCAGTGGGCAGGAAAGAAAGCTAAGGGGGCGAGTACACAAATGGATCAATCATGAGAAATCTAGTTTCCTGGCCGGCGCCATCTTAGATATAGATCGGCTTTTAGAAAAACGTGTAACTCAGGAATGGAATCAGCTACAAAGACAGGAGATGGCTTAAAATACTCAGGGGGGCTTGGTGAGTAAGACCAGCTAGCATTTAATTTTTTCTCTCTTAGGTGGATAACCAATGTAAAAAGAAAATTAAAAATGCAACTCAACTGCAATGTATGAACTATAAGAAACATACAATGATCAAATAGTATTAGTGTAGGAAGTTTTATTTCTCAGTATTAATATTCTGCAAAATAGCCTTACTAGCATAGCTGGCAGCCAGTTCAGTTTAATTCTCCTAAAAACGTGGGGTTGAAATATTCATAAAATAATGCTTCCTGTAATCCAGGCCTGGAGCTTCTGTGCTTGTTTGTGAAGCAAAATTGTTAAGCTGAGGATGAAAGACTGTGAAAGGCACATTAATACACTTAAAATTACACTATTTTGAGACCCATAAGGTTATTTTACATAGGGGTAAACTGCCAACCATTGGCGAGTCAGAGCGGAGACCAAATCCAACATGCTGGTGAATCACTCTGACACGTCGTTTTTATTTCCCTCACAAATGGCAATCTGAAATGGTCAGCAGTATCCACACAGCAAGATAGTATTAACCAATTAATTAACTATGGATGAATCGTGTTACAGGGAACATATAGACAACGTCAATCACTTCCACAGATAAGGGTGGGATCTACACCAAATGGAGCTTGTGAAAATTAGATCTTAGGTCTTATTTTCTCAGCAACAGCACTCCGGTTGTCTGTGGCTGTGTCTGGTATTACAGCCCAGCAGTAGTCACTTGGTGAAATGACAACAGCACTATAATTCTATAACGGCAACAGCACTATAATTCTATAACAGCAACAGCACTATAATTCTATAACGGCAACAGCACTATAATTCTATAACGGCAACAGCACTATAATTCTATAACGGCAACAGCACTATAATTCTATAACGGCAACAGCACTATAATTCTATAATGGCAACAGCACTATAATTCTAGGGGGAAGCAGAGTTTATTAAATCCTTAGATTCCACATTAAATAGATTCTCAACAATTTCTAATAGATAAAAGTTACATTACAGACATTGAAAAATGGGGACAATTGTCATAGTGAAAGAGACACCAACCAATGAAAATAAATAGCAGCTAAATAACAAATAGCTGTGTGCTAATAAAAGGCAAAGTCCAACATCAGTAACCTGATAAGCCAATGTTTTTGGTAGAAGTGATATATCTAAATAGCAAAATATATATCAGCTAGGATTCATGGGGCCTAATAGCATAAAGCTGTATGGGGCCCTATAAATTCTGTAGGCCACCCACTAGCACACATACTGTACTTACCTGGCCCAGCACAGCCCCTGGCATTCCTTCATTCTCCCAGCTGCCCAGCATATGAGTGATTCACTCTTCTGTTAGGGAGAATGAACATTGGGGGATTGCACCAGGCCGGGTAAGTATGTGTATAGGGGGTTCTTGTGGCTGGAGGTGCAATACTGCCTCCAGCCATAAGACAGACTAGCAGGGCAGGGAGCCAATAGCTTCTTGCTCTGTCAATCAGACACTGCAACAATTACCTGTAAGCATTTGTGATTAGTTAATGGGCCTGCTGTCCCTTTTAGTGCAGGGGCTCCGTAGCAGTGGCGTGGTCTGCCTATATGATAGCTGTGCCACTGGACCCTGCCTTTGGCTGGTCTTACGCATAGCAGTACTGCATCAAACCCCATATTGCAAAAACGCAGAGTGAACCCAGCCTAATTCAAGTAAAATGAAATTTTTAACTTTTTTTTCAGTTTATACAACAAAAATGGTGGCACAGATATTTTTTAAAAAATATTTTTGGATATATTTTGTTATTGTTATGATTTGTAACTGAATGTGTAGTATTTCTTGTGCCTTTGCATTTAGGCACATCAAAGGTATTATAGTGATTTTGAGCTTTGTTTTCTATTTTAAAGTGTCACTGTCGTTTAAATTTGTTTTGTAGACATCAGTAGTGCAGAGAAAGTTTTAAGAAACTTTGTAATTGAGTTTATTAGCCGAAAAATGCATTTTTATCATGAAAAAGCAGTTTGAAGCTCTCCCCCCTGTCTTCATGGTTTTCTATGGAGAGGGAGGGGTGGAGGAAGATGAGGCACCATCCCCCTGTACAACAAAGAGTTAATTTCCAGCTACATCACCGGGCTATCTCCTCTGAAGTCAGCACTGACCTCTCTGTCCTCTGAATACTGGCTTTCACACAGCTCCTGCTGTGTAATCCTTTGTTCTCTGCTCATTGCTGCCAACTAATTTCCCTCCCCCTCCCCTCTCCATAGGTTACACAGGGCCCGACTGATGTAAAAGAATCGAGATTTCCTGAAAATGAGCAGTGGATGGATGGACAGAAAGGAGAGGAGGGGGGGCCTGGGGAAAGTCTTTTTGCATGCAGATAATGGAATATTTGCCTAATAAACCCAATTACAAAGTTTCTTAAAATCGCCTGTACTATTAATTTATGCAAAAAAAAAAAAAAAAATGACAGTGACATGTTTAATGTTTTTTTCTTTTTAATATTACTGTGAATAAAATTCAGACACAATTACAGAAAATGGGGAACATACACAAAAGAGGAAAGGCTACTTCACAGTGTTGACCTAACTATATATTAGTACTAGTTTAAGATGAGCGAACCTTGAGCATACTTGGGTTCATCCAAACCTGAACACTCTGCATTTGATTATCAGACGCTGAAGAATTTACATGCAGCCCTGCCATGCATCTCTGTCACTACAGTGCAGCAGAGATTAAGGGTACAAACCCACTTGCCGGATCCGCAGTGAGTTCCTTGCTGCGTTTTTGCAGCGAGACTCACCTGCGGATCCCGGCCCTATACTTTCAATGACAGACAAACACGCAGCCCCCTTAACCCCCCGGCCTCCGGAGATGATACTTTACCTCATCAGGTGACGTATATGCTCCAGCCAGCCGCCTGCCCGTAGCCCCGGCAGCCCGATGCCCCCCCCTGCAGCCCCGATCGCTCACCTGCAGCCCCGGCTGCCCGATCGCCCCATCCCCCCCCCCCCCCCCCCCCGCAGCCCCGATCGCTCACCTGCAGCCCTGGCCGCCCCATTGCCCTCCTGCAGCCCTGATCGCTCACCTGCAGCTCCAGCCCGCCTGTGTCAGACAACGTATGAACAGGGTAAACACTACCTCCAAATGCTGGCCCGTACACATAGTTACAGGGATTTAATGGTGTTCTAATATTGGTGCATTTCTCAGATTGCTGTTCTATGAGAATATTCTCAGACTTTATCTATGTGCTGTGAGGCAAATGGACCATCTGACAGGATGTGCAGAATAAGCCAGCATTTGGCAAGCTGAGAAAAAGATTTTAGTTGTTGCTAATACTGCTCAAGAAGCAGGATTTTCACAAAACATTCAAATTTATTCTTATTACCTAATGAATGTAATACTTTAGCATTATTTGTATATTTTGGCCATATTATACAAGTCAATCTGTTATGCTTTCAAGGAGGTGCATTAAGGTGCCCATAAACCTTCAAAAGCTGCAGCCCGAACGCTAGTTCAGCTGACATCTATCTTTCTCCACCATCCAATACACATGAACATTCAGCAGAGCCCAGTGCCTAAATGTTCTCAATGGAGGGAAGAATGGTAAGCTGCTGCCAGACACCTTGGCACTTAAAATCTGCCATACCCAATACTCCTCCCCCCTGACGTCATCTGGGGGAAAGTTGGGAGGCCCCCATACAGACTGTTTAGTTCCGCAAAAATTTAGCTTACTTGGCTAAACTGTATTGGGACCTTATAGAGAAATTTGGAGAGATCCAGATGATTTTATAGTTCACTGGGCCGCTTGCTGGACCTTAGATGGGTACTCTGGCAATATCTACTGGTAGAAAAAAGTTATATAGATTTGTAAACTACTTCTATGTAAAAACCTTTCCAGTCTGACACAGTGCTCTCTGCTGCCACCTCTGTCCATGTCATGAACTGTCCAGAGCAGGAGAAGTTTTCTATGGGGATTTGCTACTGCTGACATGGACAGAGGTGGCAGCAGAGAGCACTGTCTCAGACTAGAAAGAAAACTTCACTTCCTGCAGAGCAAACATCAGCTGATAACTACTGGAAAACGAGTTTTTTTTTTAATAGAAATAATTTACAAATCTTTCTGCCAACAGTTTATTTAAAAACTATTTTTATTCTGCGGAGCACCCTTTTATCTAAAGGTTGATGTCTTTCCCTAAAGCTCTCCATACACATTAGATTATCATCAGACGAACTCAACAATTTTGGTGGGACAGGCTGACCATGTAATATGTGCGGTAGGCCTCCTGACATCAGTGGAGATAAGGATCAAGCAATTGGATTTCAACTGCCTAATCCTTTCGTTCTCAGAGAGATAAGCCATCATAGAAGGTGTATAGCAGCAATTCATTAAAAAACGATGTATCCAAGGTTGGATGTCTATAGGGCAGATATCTTAAGAGATATCCATTCTAGGCTGAGGTTCCAGAGTTCTACTGTCAGTGACGTGATTTCCACCCTAGTCTAGTGTTTCTAGCATTAATAAATCTATTCAAGCTTAAAGTGACATTGCCCCCCCCCCTTTCCATATAAGGAGGTCTATTCTGGACATTCTGATGTCATTGCTGCCCTCCCCACAGCATCATCGGAATGGGCCGATCTAGAGGCCTGGCCCCGCCCCCACTGATCCAGCGATCACAGAGGGGATGGGGCCTATGCCTCTAGTTAGACCTAATCTGATGACGCCACTGAGGGGTGGGGCCTAAGAGCTGATGATGTTGTGGAGGGGACGGGGCTTATGGCAATGATGTGGGCGGGAATATGCCATAAAGCCCTGCCCATTCGACACTGTCCACCAAATATAACATGCATTTTTGAGGAGAGAGACCACCAAGAAAAACCGGCTCAGTTGACCCTAGCAACCAATCAGATTCCACCTTTCATTCCTCACAGACTCTTCGGAAAATGAAAGGTGGAATCTGATTTGTTGCTAGGGGCAACTGAGCCAGTTTCACTTTACACCATGTTTGATAAATCTCCCCCTGAAATGTCCAGAATATAAGCCTAAGAATGGTGCTGAGAACTCTTTCTATGAAAAGGGGGTAACAATATCACTTGAAGAATGATTATACCTTTAAATAAAGTGTGTCTAACAAAATACAAACAAAGTAGAGTATCAACCAAAAAATATCATTTGTCTTTGGCTAGTTTACAACTAAAATTGCAGTGACATTTTTGGCTTTTTTCTGGTTACGCCTGCTTCATGTCACAGTGTCTTATGATATAATATACTTAGCCACACCGCCATTATAGAAGCAAGAGCTGATGGACAGCCTCAGTATAATTTATGTGATGTTACGGTAACTGGTTAGTAGTTGTAGACATTGCCTTACTGCTCGTGACTCTCACAATGCACCCACTCACATCACCTTCCTGCCGGCTAGATCTTTTTCATATTTCAGGGTTTTTCAAACCCTCCAAAGAGGCTTTTTGTTTCGCAGCCTGAGTCACTGCAAAGGCTGCCGGCTTCCTGCTGATTTTAGTTCCCATTAAGCAGCAACATGCCAATATAAATTGTCTGCTCTCCAATTTCTCTCATGGATCTGAAATCATTTTGAAAAGTTTTCCAACCGTCTATCAAGCAAGAAAGAAATATGGCAGATGAATGTTAGGAGGAGTCCTTAAAGTGTACCTGTCATTATAACTTTCAAAATCTAAATCAACAGTAGATGTGATATAAAGCAAGTTTGCAATATACATCCATAACTTTTCTTGCTGTTATCATACTGTAAAACAAAGCTGAACTTACCAGAAATACAGGTCCAGTCTCCTGAAGGCAGATTTTCTGACTTGTGCTTCTTGAAAAAAAACAGACTAAACACATGAATTTCGACCAGTACAGAGAATCATGGTTATGCAAAAAAAGAGCCTGTGGAGCCTCATTTAAGGGTCTCAAAACACAGGACTAGCCAGATATCCCTTCGGGAAGGACCCAGCCAAGGGGTGGCTCCTGTAGGGAAACCACCATATTAGGTGGCCCTATATGTCAATTTAATGATAAAGGAAAAACCAAGGCCAGGGATCCATCCACAGACAGCTGTTTCAGGGTGTTGCCCCTCATCAGTGTGGAGCAGGTTTCTGGCTAGGTGGAAGCAATGCCTAGTAGAGCCATAAGAGAAACAGATCACTGATCTCAGGGAGACCAGCCCAACGATAACACTAACCACCTAGGATTTGACTCTATTTAGCACTTTAACTGGCAGCTGACAGTGTTTACTTTGGCTTGTCTCCCTGGGATCAGTGATCTGCATCTCTAATTTTAAGCAATCAGTATTAGGTTACAAACCCACTTGGCGGGTCTGCAGCGAGTCTCCATGCTGCGTTTTTGCAGCGAGACTCGTTGCAGATCCCGGCCCTATGCTTTTAATGGCAGACAAACACGCAGCAGGGATGCAGCCGGGGCTGCAGGGGGGCGTGTAAGCGATCGGTGCTGCGGGGGGGGCGTGCGATCGGTGCTGCGGGGGGGCGATCGGGCGGCCGGGGCTGCGGGCGGGGGCGATCGGGCGGCCGGGGCTGCGGGGGGGGCGATCGGGTGGCCGGGGCTGCAGGGGGGCATGTAAGCGATCGGTGCTGCGGGGGGGCGTGCGATCGGTGCTGCAGTGGGGGGGGGGGGCGATCGGGCGGCCGTGGCTGCGGGGGGGGCGATCGGGCGGCCGGGGCTGCGGGGGGGCGATCGGGCGGCCGGGGCTGCGGGGGGGTGGCCGGGGCGATCGGGCGGCCGGGGCTGCGTGCGATCGGTGCTGCGGGGGGGGGCGATCGGGAGGCCGGGGCTGCGGGGGGGCAATCGGCCGGCCGGGGCTGCGGGCGGCTGGCTGGAGCATATACTTCGCCTGGTCCCCGCTCCGGCTTGCTGAAGACATCGGGAACCGCCGGGATCAGGTGAAGTATCAGCTCCGGCGGCCGGGGGGTTAATGGGGTGGGCTGCAGACAAACTCGCAGCAGGGATGTACATCCCTGCTGCGTGTTTGTCTGCCATTAAAAGCATAGGGCCGGGATCTGCAGCGAGTCTCGCTGCAAAAACGCAGCATGGAGACTCGCTGCAGACCCGCCAAGTGGGTTTGTAACCTTAAGGGAGATCCTTTTACATGGCAGAATTAAACATTTTTCAGTGTTATTGGAGCCCTTGACTGTAGAGAATTTGCTAGCAGTCTGTAAGGTCTTTATGATCTCAATGAAGAGCCTCTCTCTGTCAAATTTTCCTTCTCAACAACCTGGCCTTTAGGAAGCCATTACACCAAGCAGTTATTGGCTGTACTTGGCCGATTACTGGGCGGTAATGGTTTGGTGGAATAGCATGTTAAAGGGGTGCTACAGCGATAAAAAATTCTTTCAAATGAACTGGTTTCAGAAAGTTATATTAACAATGTTCTTATGTAACATTTCTATCTCCTGTTTCGCCGTCCAACATGAAGATTGCAAAACATTGGAAACAAAGGACCTCTTCGCAATTTGCTAAATAATTTTCAATTTTGTTTCTTTTTCTTATTATGGCTTGTATACATTCATTAAAGTGACTCTGTACCTACAATCTGACCCTCCCTTAACGATTGTACTGTCAGATAGCTGCTTTTAATCCAAGATCTGCCCTGGGGTCCGTTTGGCAGGTGATGCAGTAATTGTCCTAAAAAACAACTTTTAAACTTGCAGCCCTGTGTCAAATTGCGCTTTTATGCTTTTTTTTATTAAATTTTTTTTCAACTTTTTAAAATCGCGGCTGAGCAGCTGATGACGCGGCATGAGGGAGGGCTGGATCAGTCCGGCCGGCCTCCTGAAGATGACGTGATTGTCCTAAGATTGCGTCCGGGGTTGACAGTGATACCGTAAGTATACAGCATCACACTTTCGGGTCTAGCAGGGGGGGCGCTGACATGGGGAAGGGGGCTATTCACTTACATAACACACATTACAAAGTTGTATTGCTTTGTGTGTTATTTAGTGAAATAATGCTTTACACTGCACTACCTCCTTAAAAGCAGCTATCTAAAGATACAAGAGGTTTGGGGTAGTCAGAGTGTGGGTACAGAGTCGCTTCAAGTTATGTTTCTTGATCTTATAGGCCTTACCAAAGGCCTTGTAAATTCTTTTTGAAAAGTTGAATAAAAACACGAAACCCCCCAATTTTTTTTTCAATTTCACTGCACAAATATTTTTTTTCACAGAATACTTTATGAAAAATTAAGTCTGTCATTGCAAAGTACAATCGGTGTCACAAAAAATAAGGGCTCATGTGGGCCTGTAGGTGAAAAAATATAAGCGCTATGGCCTTTTAAACACAAAGAAGAAAAAACAAAAACGCAAAAATGAAAATTACCCAGATCCTGAAGGGGTAATCGTAAAATCATTGTTAATCGTTTGCAAACCTTTCGGGGTAAGGAACATATCATTATTATGATTCTTCGTATAGTAGAGTATATGTATGATTGGAATTAACCCCTTAATGACCGCGGGCGTATATTTACGCCCTGCGGCCGCCTCAGGTAGTTCAGCGCGGGGGCCGCATGGCGACCCCGCTCTGAACCACTGCGGTCCCTGGTGCCGCATGTAGCCCGGGACCGCGGCAATTAGCGGGTATGGTATGATCGCCCGTGCCTGCTAATTAAGAATTCAGATGCAGCTGTCAAAGTTGACAGCTGCATCTGAATCCTTTATGCAGCCTCATCCCTGGTGTCTAGTGGGGTGGATCGCCCTCCCGGGACATTATCCCGGAGGAGTGATCCACACATCCTGTACCCACCGGGGTCTGCGCCGTAATGGCACTGATCCCTGCTCGGCACTCGATTGCTTTCGGCTACAGCAGCCGAAAGCAATCGAGTGCTTATCTCATTGATCTATGCTGTGTAACTATACTGCATAGATCTCAATGAGAGATCAGTGTGCATAAACTAGAACTCCCCCAGGGGAAATAACCCTTACCCCAGGGGGGCTTCTAGTATATGTGTAAAATATATAAAGTGTTGTTATTAATAAAAAGCCCCCTCCCCTAATAAAAGTTCGAATGTTATAAATAAAAAATAAATAAATAAACATGTTTGGTATTGCCAAGTGCGTAATCGCCTGAACTATTAATTTATCCCATTCCCGATCTTGTACGGTAAACGGCGTAAGCGTAAAAAAAATCCCAAAGTGGAAAATTGCGCATTTTTAGTTGCATCAAATCCAGAAAATTGTAATAAAAAGTGATCAAAAAGTCGCATATGCGCAATCAAGGTAGTGATAGAAAGAACACATCATGACGCAAATAATGACACCTCACACAGCCCCATAAACCGAAGGATAAAAGCGCTATAAGCCTGGGAATGGAGCGATTTTAAGGAACATATTTTGTTAACAATAGTTTAAATTTTTTACAGGCCATCAGATACAAGAAAAGTTATACAAGTTATATATCGTTGTAATCGTAACGACTTGAGGAACATGCATAACAAGTCAGTTTTACCCCAGGGCGAACGGCGTAAAAACAAATTCCCCCAAATAAACAGAATGCGTTTTTTTTTTTTCAATTTCACCACACATTGAATTTTTTCTGGTTTCGCAGTGTACTTTATGAAAAAAATTCAGGATGTCATTGCAAAGTACAATTAGTGGTGCCAAAAATAAGGGCTCATGTGGGTCTCTAGGTGAAAAAATGCAAGTGCTATGGCCTTTTAGGCACAAGAAGAAAAAAAACAGAAGTGCAAAAATTGGCCCTGTTTTTAAGGGGTTAAAATAGTTAATTATGATCGTAACCAAGAAATATCGTTCCGAGTGTTATGGTGAATGATTTTAGGTCATTTGCAATAGTTTATTTTTAATCACAGAGAACGGAAAATCGCTTCATCTGATAGGACCTTAAAACCAACCAACAATCCTTACTGGCCTCTAGTGGAGAGAGTATTATAATGTGCTTAAAGGGAAACAACTGTAAACTGCTTGCCTGTTCTCTGACAACATCCCCTATTGGTTTGCTTATTTTACCCCCAAATTTTGCAACAAAATATGAAATATTCTCAGATGACTTTGCAGCTCCAGTCACCCTGTCTCCTGCTGGCCCATGCCTCTTTGTCAATCCAGGTGCGAGAACATGGTGCAAGCCATGTCCGCCAGTGTTATGACTGTAGGGTTTCCCTCTAATGATGAGAAATAATTTGCAGTGTGAACAATAACGGTTTTAAAGGGAACCCGTCACAATGAAAATGCTGCCTAAGCTATCGGCATCATGTTATAAAGCAGAAAGAGCTAAGCAGATTGATATATATCTTTATGGAAAAATATTTAGTATAACTAAAGAGTTTCCATGATGTTTCCATGCTAAAGAGTCCTGCCCATTGAGTGACACCGCCCACTGGACTCTTTATCACAGAATGATCAGGGATTTCAATCAAGTTACATGTTATACTGAATCTTTTTCCATAAAGATATATATCAATCTGCTCAGCTCTTCCTGCTCTATAACATGATTGAGATACATTACAGCATTGTCTTAGTGACAGGTTCCCTTTAACCCTTAGGCGACCCTGGACGTACCTGTACGTCCAGGGCCACCTACGTTTGTTCATAGGGGGGCCGTGCGGCAGCCCTGCTCTGAAGCGCCGCGGTTCTGGGTGCGGCATGTAGCCCGGGCCGCGGCTATTAGTGGGCATGGTCTGATCGCCGTGCCCGCTAATAAAGTAATCGGATGCAGCTGTCAAAGTTGACAGCTGCATCCGATTACTTAAATGCAGCCATCCCTTGTGTCTAGTGGGGTGGATCGCTCCTCCGGGACAACGGACAACTAGACACCAGGGATGGCTGCATTCAAGTAATCCACACATCCTACTCCTGCCGGGCTCAGCGTCGTAATGGCACTGATCCAGGCTCGGCACTCGATTGCTTCCGGCTGCAGCAGCCCGAAGCAATCAAAGTGCGTATCTCATCGATCTATCCTGTATTAGTATACAGGATATATCTCAATGAGAGATCAGAGGGCATATACTAGAAGTCCCCCATGGGGGCTTCTAGTATAAGAGTAAAAGTAAAAAAAAAAGTGTTGTTATTAATAGAAAAGCACCCTCCCCTAATAAGGCTATGTTCACACTACGTATATTTCCGGCCGTAGTGCGAACCGCGAGTATACGCCCGTAGTTTTGAGGTTGATGCGTACGCTTGAAAGTATACGATATCCGGCCGCACAATGCAGACTACGTATGAGCTTACGGGCGCCGTGAAAAATGAACAAGACCATTGTTTGCGGCCGGAACTGTTCCAACTCACAGCCGTGGATTTCCATGCAGTCCCGTACGGAGTACTTATTTCAGCCAAACTGAACGAGATTTTTCGATCCAAAAGGTTCTGTGTGGTTTACAGGGCTGGGCGAAGATTTCCAAGTAAATGACCTGCCTCAGATCGCTTCGAAACAAGCTAGGGAAGCATAACTGTACTACGGCGTATGTTCGCGGTTCGCCCGCATGTTCGCAATCCGGCCGCATGTCTATTTTTCCCACGGACATAGTTTCAGCTGCACATGTATGGCCACGTACGAACTACGGACGCACATATACGTAGTGTGAA
This sequence comes from Dendropsophus ebraccatus, assembly GCF_027789765.1. Classification (NCBI taxonomy): domain Eukaryota; kingdom Metazoa; phylum Chordata; class Amphibia; order Anura; family Hylidae; genus Dendropsophus; species Dendropsophus ebraccatus. The sequence continues at coordinate 26,609,608 of NC_091464.1, forward strand.
CATAGCCTGAAAGTGTGAATCACCCCCCTTTTCCCATGTTATAAATAATAATAAATAAATAAACGTTTAGTATCGCCGCATGCGTAATCGCCCGAACTATTCCTGATCTCGCACGGTAAACGGCGTAATCGTAAAAAAATCCCAAAGTGCAAAATTGCGCATTTTTGGTCGCATCAAATCCAGAAAAATTGTAATAAAAAGCGATTAAAAAGTTGCATATGCGCAATCAAGGTACCGATAGAAAGAACACATCATGGCGCAAAAAATGACACCTGACACAGCTCCAGGGCGAATGGCGTAAAAACGAAAAAACCCCAAATAAAAGAAATGCGGGTTTTTTTTAATTTCACCACACATTGAATTTCTTTCTGGTTTCGCAGTGTCCTTTATGCAAAAATTCAGCCTGTCATTGCAAAGTACAATTAGTGGCGCAAAAAATAAGGGGTCATGGGGGTCTCCAGGTGAAAAAATGCAAGTGCTATGGCCTTATATACACAAGGAGGGAAAAACGAAAATGCAAATATTGAAATTGGCCCGGTCCTCTAAGGGTTAAACGATGACTAAAACTTCTACCATGTGAGACTACAATTCCCATCATGCCTAGGCAGCCGAAGCTAAAGCTTCGGCTGCCCAGGCATGATGGGAATTGTAGTTTTGCAATAGCTGGAGGGGGGAAGGTTCCCCATCCTTGATGTAAGGAAACACTGCCCCGATATGTTATTATCAGTCACACGCAGTGTCCCCCGGTCTCCTATCAGCCTTCCGCAGCCCGTCCCCTCCTCTGCCAGCTCCCTGTACGGCTGACGTCACATCACGGCGGACATGACACATCCTGACGTGACGAAGCACTAGCCCCGCCCATACCCGTACAGCACGCATGCGCACTGCGTCGGCTGCGAGTCAGCGAGTCTCTTCCGGTTTAGCCCCTTCCCCCTGCCGCTGCTGTTACATTCCCTTCCGGTGCGTGAAGGAGGCGGCCGCCTGTAGGGCCCGGGGCTCTTACACATTGGTTGTATTCGGTATTCCGGGGGCTTCGGTGTGCGGGGGTCTCCGGCCCCGTTGCCTCATGCCCTTGCTGCTCACAGCCGGCTTCTATGAGCGGTAGGGAGTGAGTGAGCGGCAGAGAGGATGCCTCCTGTACAGCTGGAGAGCAGTCAGCTGGTGGTCAGTGGAGGAGCCACCACCGCTCCTCAGCCTCCTCCACCGGGCGCCGTAGTGGCTGCGAGCTCCACCAGCCATGGCTACCGCCTCAGCACCCTCATCGACTTCCTGCTGCAGAGGACCTACCAGGAGATCAATGTGCTGGCCGACCTGTAAGTGTCCCGGGCTGCAGTATTCATATGGGGGCAGTCACCTGAGGCCTCCCTGCACAGGCTGGAGGGGGTGCTGTCACTGAGAGATAGTCCACTGCTCAGCCTGTCAGTGCCTGTGTGACCAGGGACCTGCTGTATACATCCTATATAGGCATGGTGGTCACTTATATACATCCTATAGGCATGGTGGTCACTTATATACATCCTATAGACATGGGGGTATCCTGTGCCTGAGTGACCAGGGACCTGCTGTATACATCCTATAGACATGGTGGTCACTTATATACATCCTATAGACATGGGGGTATCCTGTGCCTGTGTGACCAGGGACCTGCTGTATACATCCTATAGACATGTGGCTGGTGTGTCCTTCTGTGCCTGTGTGACCAGGGACCTGCTGTATACATCCTATAGACATGGTGGTATCCTTCTGTGCCTGTGTGACCAGGGACCTGCTGTATACATCCTATAGACATGGGGGTATCTTCTAGTGGCTGGAGTGTCCTTTAGTGCCTGTGTGATCAGGGATCCCTTATATACATCCTATAGACATGATGGCATCCTTTATTGCATATTTGTGGTCAGGGACCTACTATATACATCCTGTAGACATGGTGGTCACTTGTATACATCCTATAGGCATGGTGGTATCCTTCTGTGGCTGTGTCATCAGGGACCTGCTGTATACATCCTGTAGGCATGGTGGTATCCTTCTGTGGCTGTGTCATCAGGGACCTGCTGTATACATCCTGTAGACATGGTGGTATCTTTCAGTGGCTGTGTCATCAGGGATCTCCTGTATACATCCTATATGGACATGCTGGTATCTTTCTGTGCCTGTGTCATCAGGGATCTCCTGTATACATCCTATATGGACATGGTGGTATCTTTCAGTACCTGTGTATGATCAGGGATCCCTTGTATATATCCTCTATACCAGTGATGGGGAAGCTTTGGCCCTGTAACTGTTGCAAAACTCCCCAGCATGCTTGGACAGCTGAAGCATGATGGCAATTGTAGTTTTGCAGCAGCTGGAGGGCCAAAGCTTCGCCGTCCCTGCTCTATAGACTAGTGATGTCACGATACCAGAATTTTGAGTTCGATACCAATACCAACTTTTTTTTTCAATGCTCGATACCAATTTGATACTGAATAAATTACATAAAAAACCCACAAGAATAGAAATTGAAGACATGTAACACTAGCTAGCTGGGGATGATGGGGGCTGTAGTCATGTAACACACAGACACAACAGCTATCAGGGGGGATGATGAAGGCTGTAGTCATGTAACACACACTTCAGCTACCAGGAGGATGGTGGGGGCTGTAGTCATGTAACACACACACTTCAGCTCCAAGAGGGATGCTGGGGGCTGTAGTCATGTAACACACACACACACTTCAGCTACCAGGAGGATGGTGGGGGCTGTAGTCATGTAACACACTTCAGCTACCAGGAGGATGGTGGGGGCTGTAGTCGTGTAACACACTTCAGCTACCAGGAGGATGGTGGGGGCTGTAGTCATGTAACACACTTCAGCTACCAGGAGGATGGTGGGGGCTGTAGTCATGTAACACACTTCAGCTACCAGGAGGATGGTGGGGGCTGTAGTCATGTAACGCACACACTTCAGCTACCAGGAGGATGGTGGGGGCTGTAGTCATGTAACACACTTCAGCTACCAGGAGGATGGTGGGGCTGTAGTCATGTAACACACACACTTCAGCTACCAGGAGGATGGTGGGGGCTGTAGTCATGTAACACACTTCAGCTACCAGGAGGATGGTGGGGCTGTAGTCATGTAACACACTTCAGCTACCAGGAGGATGGTGGGGGCTGTAGTCATGTAACGCACACACTTCAGCTACCAGGAGGATGGTGGGGGCTGTAGTCATGTAACACACTTCAGCTACCAGGAGGATGGTGGGGCTGTAGTCATGTAACACACTTCAGCTACCAGGAGGATGGTGGGGGCTGTAGTCATGTAACACACACTTCAGCTACCAGGAGGATGGTGGGGGCTGTAGTCATGTAACACACACACTTCAGCTACCAGGAGAATGCTGGGGGCTGTAGTCATGTAACACACACACTTCAGCTACCAGGAGGATGGTGGGGGCTGTAGTCATGTAACACACACTTCAGCTACCAGGAGGATGGTGGGGGCTGTAGTCATATAACACACTTCAGCTACCAGGAGGATGGTGGGGGCTGTAGTCATGTAACACACACAGTTCAGCTACCAGGAGGATGCTGTGGGCTGTAGTCATGTAGCACACACTTCAGCTACCAGGAGGATGGTGGGGGCTGTAGTCATGTAACACACACACTTCAGCTACCAGGAGGATGGTGGGGGCTGTAGTCATGTAACACACACAGTTCAGTTACCAGGGGGATGGTGGGGGCTGTAGTCATGTAACACACACACTTCAGCTATTGGGATGATGAGGGTTGTAGTTGCACTTTTTCTTCTTTCAGGGCATGGTGACCAGGATTTGGGCGGCAGGGTAATCTGCAGGTTACAGCCCCCCTCCCCCGTCAGAGCACGGCCGACCTCCTGGTCATCCCCCACTGATGTCTGCCCGGGAGTTATCTGAGGGCCCCGGCCGCTCCTCCTCACAGTCCTGTGGCCCCCACCTCACAGTGCAGCCAGATGGAGTGGCCGCATCTCCTCCTCACCTCCAGCCTTCTCCTCTGTCCTCCTCTCCCCGACCCCGCTCTCCCTCTTCAGCCTCCTCACCTCCAGCCCTCTCTGTCCTCCTCACCTCCAGCCTTCTCCGTCCTCCTCTTCCTGACCCCCGCTCTCCGTCTTCAGCTTCCTCACCTCCAGCCTTCTCTGTCCTCCACTCCCGGACCTCCCGCTCTCCTCCGTGCCACATGCCACATAAATCATCTCTCTGATAACAGCATCTGGCTGAGCCGGATCCTATTATCAGACAGACACCGGCAGTGGGGGTCTGCTACACACAGTAGCCGACCCCTGCTGCATACGGAGCGGCTCAGGAGGGGTTAATGCCGCTGTCAGTGTGACAGCGGCATCAACACAGTTACATAGCCGGCACAAGCAATTGCTATGTGCCGGCTATTTGAAATTGGCGCCGCCGGGAACGTAGGGAGAGAGAGCGCGGAGGAAGTGACAGGTGGGAGCAGGGAGAGGCATACAGAGAACACGGCCGGCACTCAGACAGCCGCCGGCCGTGTTCTCTGCTCTATACTTTATGTTAAACTGCGCTATTATGCAAATTAACAAAGTATCGATACCAGGAAATCCTGGTATCGAACCGGTTTTCTGCCCGAAATATCGATAGTAGTATCGATATTTCGGTGCATCGTGCATCCCTACTATAGACATAGTGGTATTTTCTGGGGACTCCATCATATCCATCACCTTGGCAGTACAGGGTGATGGTAGGACTCAGTGTGCTATTCTCTCTGCTGTCAGAATAGACATTACTACTGTAATGGTCCAATCTAATGTTATCTTGTCATTCCTATTACACAAGCGATTTTTCATTTTCTCAGATTAACAAATAATTGCAAATCGTCAACCATAATACGCAGAGCGATAGTCATTAGTTATGGTTGTAATTACGCTCGTTTACATTCTCTCTATATATACACACTGTAGTATACCTAAATAGCTTTAACTTGTTGAGCAATAGGCCCCAGGAGGACTATGAAGGTGTCCTGAGGTATCTGTCGTGAAGGGGTGCACTTGATGTATACAAATTTTTGGTTTGGTGGTACGTGTGGGAGTAACGTTCCCATGAGTGTCAGGAATCATGGTGTCCTAGAAGAGTATTGCCCAGAACCTCACCCTGCCTCTGCCCGCTTGTTGTCCTCTTCCCTTATCTGTGGCAGAGATGGCACCAGGAGGCACTAAGTGATACACACATGTAGCTGCTTTCTTACCTGATGTAAAATATTCATGTTCCATTGCTACACGAGCCCGTTGTGATGCTCACCTGCCTGTTGTAGGTGCACATCGCCTTCACACACTGACTGCTGCTTAATATACCCTGACAGGGGCCATTGTAACAATGTCATCTATTTATTTCCCCTGGTGATAATTCTAGGGAAATCGGTGTATGTGTCAAGTGACAGACTTTCTATATGTTAGGTACACATCCGTATAGGCCACCTCATTTTTTCCCTCTGTATTAGAATGTTCAGCACTCTGCACATCTCTACGCCACTGCAAAAATCCTACACCATACTATGGTGTATACATTGGTGTTATAGGCCCCCAGCATATAGTAAAGTGCATTGCGTACATAGCCTGCTAAGTTGCTGCTAGGTTTGGTTAACCAATCTAATACATTTGTGTATAGACATAAACGGCATAAAGATCTAGTCAGTCAACCAGGTCACCCTATAGTGACATCAAGAATCCTTCTCTACAGTGTATCTAAAATCCCTGTGACACTAAGCGATTATCGGCCGTATTAGTCCGATTATCTGCCTTTACGGCCGATTATCGCTTGGTGTAATGGCTACTGTTAAAAGACAACAATCAGCTGACGTGCACAGTGTCGGCAGATCCTTGTCTTTCAACATGTTGACATTTTTTTTAACAATAACGATGTTCTGCTGGCCGTCGCTTTGTATAATGGGAGCGGAAGCAGACGTTGCTGTCTCCTATGGACAATCTAAAGATAGTCCAAGGAGCCCCTCCTGCACCTCCCTGCGGCCCCCCGCTTTTACCCGCTCGCTGTTGGCATGTGTAATAGCGCCGGCAGTGAGCTGGGAATGAGTAGGTTGGCTGACAGGTTGGCGCTCGCTTGGTCCTCTCCATTGAGGCTTTATTATGTTAGACAAATAAATGTTCTTCATGATAAGCAAGATCCTTTGGAATAGTATACATTGCATCTATGAAGATATTGTAGCCCCCTGTTATAAATTGTGTTAAGTCACATATAAGATAGTGGTCCTGATAGAAAAGTGCAAGGATAAAGGCCTGATTGTGAAGAGAGGGGGCACTACTAGTCAGTCAGAAGAGAAGCATGGATGGCAGGATGGTTGTATGACAGGCTGCTCATTAGGAAGCCTGTATACTGCAGTGTATGGATAGAGGCTACTGGTTGTAAACAGGTCTTTTCTTCCCAATTACACTGGTAAGTTCTGTTAGTTTCTTTTCCCTCTGAAAGTGAGAATAATGTAATATGTTATTACTACGTCTAATATTTCCTCATACGGTAGCAGTATAGCCTTGTAGCCAGCGCTCATAGAGTTCTGTAGGTGTCTGTAGCCTCCAGTGCACGTTAGGTTAGTGATAGTGAATCATGTCAGAGAATGAATGGTTTATGTGACACCTATGGCTGCTTACAGCGTGTGCATTATATCTGCTTGTGGTGGTTTGGGAGCAGGTGTATAGATATACATATTACTGACCCATTGGAATAGACACATTGCTTATGGGTTGGTGTCATTTGGCGGGTTTTGTCCTCCCTTGGTGCTGGGATTTCCCAAGAAGGACTTTGTCTTCCTGCTATGTGATGTATAAAAGGATGGTCAGTAATACTGAAATAATGTGTAAGAGATAGACCCTTCTGGTTGGGTCTATGGTTTTAAAAAGAACTTGTTTGTATATTTAGTATATAACAGTTCTGAAACATTCACTAGTACATCTCAGCTTTTTATCTATCCCCTTCTAATCCTCCTGGAGATAAATACATTGACAAGTCAGTGTCATCATTCCCTTTGTCGTTGTGACCACCCCTATACATTCTGACTCTTACAGTCTCACAGGTATTAGTTTTATATTGTGGATATTTTCTTCCTTTCTTCTACATTTTGTTGTATTTTCTACAGTTTCATTTTCCCTTTTTATTAATTGTGAAAGTGAAAGTTTAGAAGGATTTGCTGTCCTGCCTGTGCTCTCTCTCCACACATAAACATGATCTTGGGCCGGGATCTGATGCCTAAGGGCCCTATTCAACCAAGCGATTATCGTTCGCATAATCGTTAACGATTAACAATCTCAAACAACCGCTATTGCGAAAGACCTAAAAACATTCACTCATTTCCATGGAACGATAATTGTTACTTATGATCATATTTGCGTTGAGCAGAGAGTGGAGACTCTCGAGAAATCCCATTGAATCAGTGGGACAAGTGAATTTTTAAAGGGGTTATCCAGTGCTACAAAAACATGGCCACTTTCTTCCAGAGACAGACCCACTCTTGTCTCCCGCTTGGGCGCGGTTTTGCTGTTCCAGTTCCATTGAAGTGAATGGAGATTAATTGAAACTGCACCTGAACTGGAGACAAGAGTCGTGTTGGCTCTGAAAGAAAGTGGCCATGTTTTTGCAGCACTGGATAACCCCTTTAAGTGGTGTCACACCAGGCCCTGTGTTCAGAATAATAAAATTTACAATCTGTTTTTTTCATCAGTTTTTGCAAAAAACGGATGCCTTTGTGTGCATTAATTTTGATCTGTTTTTCCTATTACTTCCATTATAAAAAAAAAAAGTATCAAAGCTTATCAGTTTTTTTTAACATACCCAAAAATGTACTTGACCTTGTTTTTATGTACGGATGCGTTTTGATCCCTTTTTTTTTTTTATAATGGAAGTCAATTGAGAAAACTAATCAAAACGGATGCACACAAATGCATCCGTTTTTTGCAAAAACAGATGAAAGAAATGAATTGCAAAAACGTAGTGTAAACCCAGCCTTACTTTCCCTCTTAATTTTAATTCTTGCTAATTTTGTATGCAAAAATGACACTTTTTTTTTTTTTTTTTTTTTAACTGGCTCATCATGGAATTAAAAGAAAAAGTTGGAGTATACAATGTGCATTTTATGGTTATGATTTATGTCATATTGAAACTACTATCTTTTTTTTTTTTTTTTAGACTTCCAAGAAAGACTGACATGGAGAGGTGAGTTTTCTTTCTTGCTTGTTATTAGTCCATAAATTATTTTGCATGTTTTATTTCAGCAAATCTCCACAAAATAGGAATGTCTCGGATTAGGAGATTTGTAGTTTTTTCCCCCTTCTTGCTACATGTGTATAAAATTCGATTAGGTGTTATCCCAAGGTTTGTTGTCATCACCTGTCCTGTGTGTTATTAGCTGTGTTTGGAAGTCCCATAGAGAGTGATTGGGTGGCAGTCTAGCATGTGTTCTGCTGCTTGGGCCAAGGTTCCTACATTCTCACGAATATTGCGGGTTCTAGCACTGATAAGTTAGTTATCTTCTATCCTGTCCCCACTCCTGGCCTGTGTGTTCTAGCAAATGTATGCAATGACCATGAAATAACAATTCTGGATCACCTATTTTTATAGCACTGCAAGGTGTCGTTCCTCTGTGGGTCCTAATACACTGAGCGATTTTTAACGATTAATGATCGCAAACGAGATTGTTTTTAATTGTTAACCTGAAATCGTTCACCATATTACACAGAACGTGAATCGTTAGTTATGACCGTTATTGCATTCGTTACTATGATCGTTTATGCCTTCTCATCCCAGAAAAACAATGAACAATGTGCATTTACACTGCGGAAAAAAAAAAATTAACGATAGTTTTAGGTTCAGATCTAAATCAACGATCAACGACATACCAACGATTTTTCGATCGTTGCCTGCAATTACACAGAACGATCATTGTTTAAATTCGAACGATTTAACGATAATCGTCCCTTGTAATAGGGCCCTTAGGGTCCATTTACACAGAAAGATTATCTGACAGATTATCTGCCAAAGATTTGAAGCCAAAGCCAGGAATGGACTTGAAAAGAGGAGAAATCTCAGTCTTTCCTTTATGACCTGATGTTTGTAGTCGGTTTCTGGCTTTGGCTTCAAATCTTTGGCAGATAATCTGTCAGATAATCTTTCTGTGTAAATGGACCCTTAGTCTTACTAGACCTGTGACTAGATTACCAGCTGGGTAGGTGTCCCTACACTGTTTGACACTATCCAATCAGAACTGACAGTATTAGACTGTGTAGGGGCATGCCCCCAACTGGTAACACCCAGTTGGTTACTGAGTCAAACATTGCATGCATTTACATTGTACAGGTCCTCTTTAAGAAACATAGATTATGAGTAGTCTTCCTAGATCTGTTGTTTATTTTTATCATGAGACTGGGATATTTTTAATTTATACATTTATTTTGAAGTGCACCTTTCACCATGCAGATCTTCCTGATACACGTGTGGTTGTTGCCACCACCGCCAGCTTATCTGGGTACCATGGATAAATCCATACTAGGTGAGTTCTGTGCACAAGCCATCTTCCTATTTACTAGGGCTTGTGCACAGAGCTTCCCCTGTGTGGGCATATCAGTGGAAACCCAAACCTCCGATTGGGGAAAATAGTATTGTTGATCTGGTCTTCACAGCTAAAGCAACGCTTCAAGGATTGCTAAACAGTACTGTAGTAATTGTGTGCCATACGAACACTGCTGATTTGGTGGGCTTTGCTATTGTGTTTAGAAAACTAGTGTTAATACAATTAAAACAAACTGTAATCTGCTTTTTATTTATTTTTTATTACTACAATAGGAAAATTGAAATTGTGCAGTTTGCTAGCCGTACCCGTCAGCTCTTTGTAAGATTGCTAGCTCTTGTGAAATGGGCAAACAATGCTGGCAAGGTGGAGAAGTGTGCGGTGAGTATTACGTGTTTACATAAGTAAGCTTTTAGTTGCATGTCTGTTCTGACTCTTACTTTTGCAAAATGCAAATGCAGTGGGTAAGAAATAAAGCAAGCCATAATACAAAATACAAATGTAACATTCATCGCAGTGCTGCAAGTTACCAACTAGTGCTAGGCATGTTGTAAGTCAGGGCAATGGTTACCACTTCAGGTATGATTTAGGAGGCAGGTTACACCCTGTGCCAGATTATCAGGTAGTGTGTACTATTATCAGTACTGTGCCTTAGATAACTACTGCTACGCACAGTAGTTAAGGCTGACAACTAATTATACAAGAATATATATATTGTGTGTGTTAAAAATTAATAAAATGTACTCTGTCATGGATAGCAGCCTCTAAATTTGTCTGTAGTAGTTTACTTTTGGTTTATGTTCACTGCCTGGATTTGGGACAGACAAAGCTTTGGTAGGCAATCTGCAAATGACAGTAATAACAGCGCTGTGCTGCTGCTTCAGTAAAGCGTTGCACATATTCATACAGTTCCCCCGCTCCCAGCATCACGGACAGATTCTGTTAGAGGCATTCCACGTCCGTGCTCTGTACGGAACACATGAATGCGGCCTAATGCCCCTATTCCACGAGTCGGTTGAAGGAGCAAACGAGCGCTATTAGCGCTCGTTTGCTCCTCGTTCCCCGCTCGCTGCCGCCGCTATTCAACGCGGCGTCAGCGAGCGGGTGAGTGCGGGAGGGGCGGCGGGGAGCTGCTGGGGGGGCTGCCCGGGGGATCGCTGATCGTCCGGGCAGCCCATAGGATACAGCAGCGCCGTTGCTCCTATTCAACGGAGCGACGGCAGCAGATCGCTGCTATATCAGTCGCTTGTTTTTCAACATGTTGAAAAACAAGCGACTGCAACGATCAGCCGACATGAACGATGTCGGCTGATCGTTGCACTCTATTCCACGGGACGAATATCGTTTGTAACGGTCGATATCGGCCGAATATGAACGATATTGCTCCTCTAAACGACCCGTGGAATAGGGCCTTAAGGATGGGAGAAGTGGCTCGCTGCTATCTGTCCTGTGTCAGGAGTTTGTCTCCATAGACTTATATTGGAGCACCTCTTGTGCAGTGAGACTGAGATCACAGGAACACTCATACGGCCCCATGCGATCAAATCTTTTGTCAAGTCTCTATGAAGTATTTTTATTTTATTTTTTTAGATGCAAGAGAAACTTTAAATCCTATGAACATGTCCTTACTTTAAATATTTCCTCCTTTTTTTCTGCAGATGATATCAAGTTTCCTCGACCAGCAGACCATCTTGTTTGTTGACACAGCTGACAGACTTGCTTCATTGGCTAGAGATGCCTTGGTGCATGCACGACTACCTAGCTTTGCAATTCCTTATGCCATTGATGTTCTTACAACAGGGTCCTATCCACGACTGCCAACGTGTATCAGGGTATGTTGAACATAAAAACAAGTGACAAAGAGGACTGTCGATTGTATAATCCTCCCACCTGCAGTGTCACAGCAGTGCGGCTTATAGGACTGCAGTTCTTATTTTCTGTAATCAGGTCTCATTCTTTTGGCTGCAGCATCAGTGGGATCAGCACTCATTTGCAGATGTCAATTAAAGGGGTACTCCAGTGAAAAATGTTTTCTTTCAAGTCAACTGGTGTCAAAGTGCCAGAGATGTGTAATTTACTTCTATTCAAAAATCTCCTGTTTTCCAGTACTTATCAGCTGTTGTATGTCCTGCAGGAAGTGGTGTATTCTTTGCAGTCTGGAGTGCAGAGAGGTTTTCTATGGGGATTTTCTACAGCTCTGGACAGTTCCTGTCATGGAGAGAGGTGACAGCAGAGAGCATTGTTTCAGACTGAAAATAATACCCCACTTCCTGCAGAATATACAGCAGCTGATAAGTACTGGAAGACTTGAGATTTTTAAATAGAAGTAAATTACAAACTTCTGGCACTAGTTTATTTGAAAGAAAACATTTTTCACTGGAGTACCCCTTTAAATATGCATCTGGCCATTTAATTCATTGTTGTTGGCCGCACACTCCTAGTTAAACATGTGAGCATTCATAGGAACACTAAACTGTCTGATAATTGACCGTGTAATGGGCCTTAAGGCCCTATTCCACGGAACGAATATCGGCCCGCTACGGACAATAATCGTCCCGTGGAATAGAGTGCAACGATCAGCCGACATCGTTCGTGTCGGCTGATCGTTGCAGTTGCTTGTTTTTCAACATGTTGAAAAACAAGCGACTGATACAGCAGCGATCTGCTGCCGTCGCTCCGTTGAATAGGAGCATTGGCAGCAGACGCTGCTGTATCCTATGGGCTGCTCGGACGATCAGCGATCACCCAGGCAGTCCCCGCCACCCCTCCCGCACTCACCCGCTCGCTGCAGCCACGTTGAATAGCTATGGCAGCGAGCGGGGAATGAGAAGCAAAGGAGCGCTGAGAGCGCTCGTTTGCTCCTCTAGACTTCCCCTGGAATAGGGCCATTATGTTCCTGTGGTCTCTATGGAGTGGGGTAAGCCACAACCAGACACATCTGGAGAAGGCTTATCTCTCAACAAACAAAGGGGTGGGGCAGTGAAATTCCATCCCGCCCAATCGCTATGTCGTCGGTGGAGACTTGGCTGGCTCCATATAAATTATACTGATGGCCAGTATAAAATGTATGGGGCCTTTAGGTATTACTAGTATATCAGAGTGCACCAATAGCCTAGTTAAATCATTGCTTTATTTTATTTATTTTTATTTTTTTTAACTAGTTGACTCTTCTCTACTAACAGGATAAAATTATCCCTCCTGATCCAATCACAAAAACTGAAAAACAATCAACTCTTCACCAACTCAATCAGATCCTGAGGCATCGACTGGTTACTACCGACCTTCCTCCGCAGTTGGCAAATCTCACAGTTGGTATGGATGAGTGCTGTTCTTTTGTCTTCTCCACGACACTAAGCTGAATACTGTAGTCATGTATGTACCTGTATACTTACATTTATATCAACAATTTCTCCACAGCCAATGGAAGGGTGAAATTTCGTGTAGAGGGAGAGTTTGAAGCTACTCTGACAGTAATGGGAGATGATCCTGATGTTCCTTGGAGACTTCTAAAACTGGAAATTCTGGTGGAAGATAAAGAAACTGGAGGTAATGTTATGCATACAGGGTGAATTTTATTAGTTTTGAAGGTAAAGCGTTACATATGACACAAAAAGCGTTTATGGATCATGGTAATGTCTAATTTGTGATAAAAAATTATTATCCTGCCAGATCAAAATGACACCTCCAAACATTATATACTTCATCATATATAGGACATGTTCACAGTGCCAGATGTTGGGGAATGCAGCCCCCAGGGAAGGCTTACAGTTGTAATACCCCCAACACAGCAACTGGCCTTCACCATGTGGTAAAATGAATGAAGTTCCTATATAAAAGTAAAAAAAAAAACTGTGTGGCTGGTTTCCACACCATAAAAACAACTAAACAGAAGGGGCAATGGAATTCTTCTAATTACCTGACAAAATGTTTTTAGATGATGCGTTGTGTAATAATGTATTGTTAAAGGGGTACTCCGGGTAGTCATATTTTTTTTAAATAAATTGCTGGGGTTGCAGAGAGAAAAAAAAATAAATCTCATATTCACCTGACATGCCCCCCCCCCCCCAATGTGTTGTCCTGTCCTGCTTTGCTCAGTGATTGGCATAGCACGCTGTCATTGCCGAGATGAGTCCATCTTGGAAGTACTGAATAGAGCGTTCAGTGGGGGACCCAAGGATAACACAGGAGGAGCCGATGTCAGGTGAGTATGGGTTGATTGTTTTCTTTTGTTCAACCCTAGCAACACATTAAAAATGATATGAATAGCCGGAGTGAACCCTATTAACAACTAAAATTGCCTTTGGTCTTGTGGTCTTCATATTGGAATCCCCCTAATGCAATTTATAAAAGCAAAAAATGAAAATATTTATTTCTTTATATTTTACAGACTAATGTTTGTTATATTGTGGTTAATTTTTTTTTTTTGCTTTGCTTCTCTTACAGATGGCCGTGCACTAGTTCACAGCATGCAGATAAACTTCATTCACCAATTGGTTCAATCTCGGCTTTTCGCTGATGAGAAACCTCTTCAGGACATGTACACATGTTTACGTATCCTTTACATATCATTTACACTTTTTTATATCTTCAAATAAAAATATTAAAGCTAATGTACCATTAGGTACATTCGCTTTAAGCATTGCACATGAATAGAATGGCGCCGGTGTGTGTGGGGGGGGGGGAATAACATTTTTAGTATGATGATCATCTGTATCCTAGGAATTGTGAGCCCGGTGTAAATAAGACTAATGAGTTGGCTTGTGTGTGAGTTAATCTCTAGAACGGAACTTTATCATCTGGCTCCCTGATGGCTTTGTGTACATAGTGATGATGAGTGGTCACACGATTACTTTGCGTATTCTATACGGCCAAATGCGTGAAGCATTTTGCTGACGGATGCTGTTTGATTGCTATAACTGTACAATGCATACTGGTTACTCCTATGGTTTAGGTACATTACTTACATTACGTTTCCTTAAATGTGGGCTGTGTAGATTCTTTCTGCCTATCACTTCAGCTGGAAGTCCTCCATTCACAGGCACAAATGCTAATAAGGGAGCGCTGGGGAGATCTTGTTCAGATTGAAAGATACATTGCAGGGAAAAGCCTCATTTTGGCTGTTTGGAAGTACGTATTCACTTTTGTTTATTTTAAAAAGTTTAAATGTGTATTATGCTTTCTATAAGAGTAGTATTATATAAAACATTAAGTGTCAGAGTACCCCTTTTATTAGTTTTTTTTCATATCATCAGTTAGATACTTTAGATCTTGCAGTTTCCTTTATCAATCTGAGACAGAGACTTGTCAGTAGGTTTATGACGTCCTATTTAGAACAGAATGATATATCACTTACATTGTTCCATGCAGCTGAATAACATGGACAATAACTAGTCCTCTCCATTATGTGCATGAGCTCAGTAGTCCTGGATATTCATGAGCTCCAGCAAACTCAGCTAGAGTGGCAGTTATCTATCCATGCTGTGTATGGGCAGGCAACTGTCAATGAACAGCTGGAGGGCGGAGGAATCCTGTTCTCCTGCACATTAGGAGAATGGCTGAACAGTATGATATAAGTAATACATTGCTCTTTTTAGCATTTCTGTCACTAGTTTATGTTGCCTTCATTTAAGGCATAAACCTAGCGACAGATTCCCTTTAAGTTGATCTTTGCATTTGAGGAAGCCATTATTCAGACCACCACCGACTAGGTGCAGATCAGATTGATACCATTAATGTATAGTATATCTTGGAAAAAACACTTGCGTAAGGGTCCATTACACCAACAGATTATCTGACTGATTTTTTTTAAACCAAAGCCAGGAATGGATTTGAGAAGAGGAGAAATCTCAGTCTTTATCACTTATTCTCTGTTTATAGTCCATTCCTGGCTTTGGCTCATAAAAATCTGTCAGAATATCTGCGGGTGTAATAGGGCCCTAAGGCTTCACAAACTTTATCTACTGGGGCTTCACCCAACAGACCAAAGTGATGCCAGGGCCTCACCAGAGGGACAATGAGGGTTGACCATAAAACAGTTGGGAGTCAGACTTCTGTCAGGCTAATGTTGATGGCCTGTCTTAAGGATAGGTTGTGAATTTTTAAAACACAGAAAACCCCTTTTAATCATCAGTAATTTCTTACATGTTAAGAGTTGACATATCAGTTTTATTTTGTTACAGCCAACAGATACTAGGAAGAAAAACAGGTACAGCTTCTGTTCACAAGGTCACCGTAAAGATCGATGAGAGTGATGGCTCTAAACCATTGCAGATATCCCACGAGCCTCCACTGCCAACTTGTGATTCTAAATTAATAGAAAGAGCCATGAGGGTAAGTTGGTTCTCAGTAAGGGGTTTCTTTGTTACTTATTCAGTTTACACATTTATGACTCCACCCTGTGTTTTCTAGATTGACCATCTGTCTATAGAAAAACTGCTAATCGACAGTGTACACGCTCGATCACATCAGAAGCTACAGGAGTTAAAAGCCATCTTAAAGAATTTCAACCCAAATGACAATTGTAGGTATACTTACATCTGCAGTGTATCTGTATAATAGCAGTTATAAAAGTTCTGGATTATTAGAAAAGTTAAAGGGGTAGTGCGGCAGTAAACAATTATTCACAGAATAACACACATTACAAAGTTATACAACTTTGTAATGTATGTTATGCCTGTGAATGGCCCCCACCCGTGTACCCGGAAGTGTGGTGCGCTATACATACCTATCACGTACCGACTCGTCTCCGATCTTCAGTCTGCGATGTCGTCTTCGGACGGCCCGGCCGAATCCCTCAGAGCGTCCTGAGTGCCGGCCGCCCTCTTCAGCGTCATCAGGTGCTCAGCTGCGATTGGCTGAGCACAGTTATGCTCAGCCAATCGCGGCTGAGCAGCCGATGACGCGGCAGAGGGCGGCCGGCACTCAGGACGCTCGGAGGGATTCGGCCGAAGACTACGTCGCTGACTGAAGATCGGAGACGAGTCGGCACGTGACAGGTATGTATAGCGCACCACACTTCCGGGTACACGGGTGGGGGTGGTGGGACACGGGCAAGGGGGCCATTCACAGACATTACATACATTACAAAGTTGTATAACTTTGTAATGTGTGTTATTCTGTGAATAATTGTTTACCACTGCACTACCCCTTTAAAATATATATTATTTTTGACTCCTTGAGTAACTAGATGAGTCTCATGATTAGCTATGTACACTCCGTTTTCTGCTGAGATATCAGGCTGTGTTGCATTGCTGTCCCAGATCCAGTATTTCCAGTTGTTTTTACCACATACCTGTGTAATTGCGTAGTTAGGTTAGAAATACATATATCCATCTAATTCAACCTTTTGTAATTAAAGGGGTTATCCAGTGTGGGGGCACTTTTTGGGGGGGGACCGGGGAGGAGGTGGCTGAAATAAAAGACGTCCACTCACCTCCCCGGTTCCAGCGGCGGGTCACTCATCGCGGCGCTCCGGTACCCGGTTCCCGGCCGCTTCCTGGTGTCTGACGCCGCCCGAGACGCTACGTCTCAGGGCCACTCAGCCACTCGGTGATGGAGGCGGGATCCGAGCGGACTTCACACGGATCCCGCCTCCTTCACTGAGTGGCTGAGCGGCCCTGAGACGTAGCGTCTCCGGCGGCGTCAGACACCAGGAACCGGGGACCGGAGCGCCGCGATGAGTGACCCACCGCTGGAACCGGGGAGGTGAGTGGACGTCTTTTATTTCAGCCAACTCCTCCCCGGTTCCCCCCAGAAAGTGCCCCCAGGCTGGATAACCCCTTTAACCATAGAGTTTTGAAATATTGAGATATAATGCACAAATAGGTTATGAAAACAGTATATTATTTTCTTTTATTGCAGCATTTGTGGAAACGGCCCTTCCAACATTAGTGATCCCCATTCTGGAGCCCTGTGGGCGGTCAGAATGTCTTCACGTGTTTGTAGATCTTCATTCAGGAATGTTTCAGCTCATGCTTTATGGATTTGGTAAGATTTGATTTGTATGTTTGTAAATAGTGGTGAGGGTAATAATCTATGTGACTTTTTTAAGGTGCTTGTGCATTGCTAACCTGTGGAAATGTTACACTATGGTAAGACATGCTAAGCAGAGACAGTAAGACTCAGGCAATGTCCTTGGATTCCGATGATTTATGTGGATATGTTACTTCGGATATACATACACCTTTTATAGCAGTGGTAATCACAAATAACAGTAGCTTCTTTGAGCAGGGTAATGTGCCCTGCTACACTAAAAAAAATGGATCAGGACTGGTTTTAGCAACGTGTTATAGAGTTCAAGGAGTTTACTGTGCCACAGAATTCCCCAGAACTCAATATAATGCTGATAAAACAAGAATCATAGGCGCCCATTCAACAACTTATCTGACTTGGATGAGGTGACCTACTCAAAGTTACGTTGATGGCATTCACTTTAAACCCTTTAAATGAAAATGTTTTCTCTTGTAGATCAGACCACATTAGATGATATTGAGAAATCCATCAATGATGACATGAAAAAAATAATTCCTTGGCTTCAGCAACTAAAGTAAGTGTTCAAGCTATCCTTTTTTACTTATTTTAGTCTCATATGTTTTTTTTATAGCATGGTGCTCTTGCTTGCTTTTCTTTATTGTGCCTTAAGCTTTACTCACACGTCCACAAGTGCTGTCCACAGTTTTAGATCCGACTGCGGACAGCACTTTGTGCCTCCGTAGATGTCTGCAATTCATGGGCCACTTCATTTTATAGAATAACCCATGCTTCAGTTGTGGATCCGCACTATGACATGTCCTATTTGTTTGCGGCACGGATCACTGCCTATTCACGGATCCCCAAAATTGTGGATGTGTGAACAGGCACATAGAAGCCCATTTGTCTATAATTGTGGATCCGCAATTACAGACAAATTTTGCGGATGTGTGAATGAGGCTTTTGTCAATTCTATTGGTCACAACTCATTTGTTTTAGGCCTGTATTTGTTAGTCATAGGCCAGCCTTTATTATATGAGCTCAGCTGCTGAAATTCTCTTACACAGTAATTTTATGTTGTTATCTTCCTTTTATTACAGGTTCTGGCTTGGACAGCAGCGTTGTAAGCATTCGGTGAAGCATCTTCCCACTGTGTGCAGTGAGTCTTTGCATATAACAAACTATGCCAACCATCCCATTAGCAATCTTTCCAAACATAAGCTGTTCATCAAACTGACACGTCTTCCACAGTATTACATAGTGAGTAATGGATTGATTTTTAAACTGTTACTTTTTAAGTTCATTGTAGTTAAAAAAAAAAAAAATACAACTCTGAACCTGTTCCTTTTGTGAATTTAGGTAGTGGAGATGCTTGAGGTTGGCGGTAATCCAACAGAACTGGAATACAACTACCACTTCTTGTCAGTCAGTCACAACGATGGGGAAGATAACCCACCGACTGCACTTTTGCTACAGCGCTTCAAGACAAATGTTGATGAGTTGTCTTTTGATGGAACGTGGAGAAAACAAGGGAAAGCCGGCTGTAAACGCAAAGTAAGATTTTCACCCTGTATAAAAATTGTGTTGGTGTACTGGCCTTAAAGCGCACCCGCATGCTGCACCTGTTTTTAGATATTTTCGCTGCCTATATTACTTAATTTACTTTCTTCCAGCTTTCTGGTGATCAGGGTTCTCCAGAGTCCAAGAAGCCAAAGCGGACAGGAGAAATGTGTGCCTTTAATAAAGTGCTTGCTCACTTTGTGGCCATGTGTGACTCAAACATGCCGTTTATTGGACTTCGAACAGAAGTGAGTGTGAATTCCTCTTTTTGAATGAATAAACTCCATTGAAAACGGGGAACTAAATACAGACCCCTAATACTATTTGTTTGTGTCTGTAAGCATCTTTTTATGTCATTTCTTGGTATTCCCCCATTACAGTTTGTTTTCATCTCTAATTTAAAGGGGTTTTCCAGGGAAAAAAAATTGATGGCCTGCCCTCATGCCGCGTTTACACGGAACGATTATCATGCGAATTTGCACGATAACGATCGAATTCGAACGATAATCGTACGTGTAAACGCAGCGAATGATCAAGCGACTAGTGAGAAATTGTTCATTTTGATCTTACATGTTCTAAAATCGCAAAACGATTTTTCCGTACCATATATCGTTCCGTCTAAGTGCTGATTGTTCTAAAAAAAACATCATTCTTTTGATATCGTTAAACATACGATCGGGCGAATTATCACTCCGTGTAAATGCAGCGTTAGGAAAGGCCATCAATCGCTGATTAATGGGCTGCCAAAAAGCCAGCACTCCTAGCTGATCAGCTGTTCTGTGGGGCTGCCGTAACCAAATCTGTGCAGTGTAAGGGGCGGAACAGTTGGTTCCATACGCTTTGTAGTGGCCAGGCCTGGTTACTGCAGTTCCCATTCAGGGATACTGACTGCAATGTGTTTATTGTGGTCAGCTTCTTCCTACATTGCCTTGATTGTATAGATAGTAGAGGTGAGTCCTCGGCATTTCAGTACCGGTGGCTGAAGAAGTTGAATGCAGCCCTAGGGAGTCTGTGAAAACATGGATACAGCCATAGGCTTGAGTTGCGCTCATCTGTACTAGATACTTATTGTGAGACTGATTGCACAGCTGCACATTTTTATCACTAATGGAGCATAGTAGCACTCCTTACACACACCTAGAAATGTCTCTGAACACAGTCTTGTCTATGGCTGTACTATGTCTAGTGCTTAGGTGGTCTAGCCACACACCACCATGGGTGAAGCACAACCTTTATTATTACTAATCATCATTTTTATTTTGCCTGTGTTTTTACAGTTGTCCAACATGGACATTCCCCATCAAGGTGTCCAGATAGAAGGGGATGGCTTCAGCCATGCTATTAGAATACTAAGGTAAATTGAGTACTGTTCTGCAATATTTGCTTTTCTATTTTAAAAAAATATGAGGATGATAAACTTGTAAAGGGTAATTGTTATAGATTCTTCTGATCAAATAATGTGACAATGGTTATGCTATTCACTTCACTATTTGAGTAGTAGGAACAAGCAGTTATAGGCTTTAACTATTATGGGATATTTGGCTCCAACTCTAGTTGTCAGCATAAGACCAATATACAGTCAATGTAAATCTGGTATATGTGCCAAAAATGCCTGATTGAAACTCTGTAGGGTCTCAGTGTGCAGGTGGTTTCTAACAGATTTGGGCAGCAGGACACTGACTGAAGACCAATTAGGTTGATATCAAAATGTTTGAAGTAATTGTACATAATTGTACTATTTTTTTTTCCCTTCTTTTAAAGTGTCCTGATGACACACAGTCCCTGCCGTTCACCACTTCCTGGTCCCTATCGTGACTGCTCTCCTAGCTAGTGAGCACTCCCTCTCCCTTTCACCCCCCCCCCCCCCCCCCCAAGTAGAGCCCCAGATACTTCGCCCGTCCTGAAAGTCCTGCTCCAGAAGCAAGTCCCACCGTGGAGAAAATGCCGCCCGGTGGTCTATGCGTGCTGTTTGTAAATGACTTGATGCATGCTCTAGTGATTTTGTATGGAGGTTGGGCTCATATCTTGTCATTTACATATAGCGCGCGCAGACCGTCGGGCGGTAATTTCTGGAGCGGGACTTGCAGGGTGAGCTAAGTATCCTGGACTCTACTGGGGGTTGGGCAGGCTCTGCTCCAAGTGCCAAGGTGAAAGGGGTCCTTTAAGTCATGACATCACTAGGAGGTGGAGACAGTGGCGGCCATACACCAGAATAGAGGGAAATAGGCCATATGTTTGGAAACAGCTTGGTGGTACTAATAAACTGTCAACTGTTATACACTGCATCACACTGGCTGTAACCTGAGCCACAAAAATTGTCCACCAAAATCTTGCACTGTAGTGGGTATCTAGCAGTAGAGAGTGGCAGAGCTGATGATATGACTGTGGATAAGGACGTGTGACTAAGCTGCACTGTCTAACTGGCTCCAGTAAAGGTCTAGTTGTGCCCCAGTATAAGAAAATGGTTATGTTCTTATAAGAATTTTTACTATCTGCTATATGAAAAAAAATTAAAGCTTACCCTAAATCTTTAAACTAGTTGCTTTTGGCTACATCTTTGACCACACTTACTCAGCCTGCGCTGTGAGGTATCCATCTGGGATGCTTTTACTATGTTTCGTACTGAGCTGCATTTCCTTTTACCTTACAGTCCAGCTCATTTCTGTTGGGTTTAGATCATTTGGCTGGAGACCAGGACATCTGATGCAGAACTTCATCACTCTCCTTTGCCAGATAGTTCTTATAGGTCATATCCTGTTAAACTAAATGACGGGCCTGCAGAGCTGATGGGAGGGTGTGTAGCTGCTGAATTAATAAGTTGTCCTTGGTGTCACCAGCATAGCACTCACACTGTCAAACCTCTTCCCTAATCTATAATAGTTGGGAACCTACCATCCATTGGCCTTCTGTAGGTGATACAGAAGTATAGTGGTTGGAACTGAAAATCTCAAATTTGGACTAATCAATCCAAAATCATATTTGCATTTGTCTGATATTTCCTTGCTATTTAAAGTTCTTCTTAATGCTATGTTCACACATTATTTCCGTCGGTCTTTTTTTTTTTTTCTAACCAAAGCCAAGAGTGGATTAAAAACACAGAACCTGTGCAGATCTTTCCATTATAATTTTGCTCTGTCAATTCCACTCCTGATTTTGGTTGAAAAAAGACTGACTGAAATACTTTGTGTGAACATAGCCTAAAGGCATCTTACAGTGTATTGTAAAAAAAAAAAAGATGCTTCTAGAATTAAAACCTATATTTACCAAGTCCCTGGGCCTCCAGACTTCTGTCTACTTCCCACCTCAGGCAAGTGCTTGTTCCAGGACCTGCCTGCTCAGTCAATCATTGGCTGCATTAGTGTCCCTTCTTGGCCAGTGATAGGTTGCTCGTCTTAGAAGTGGAAAGAGGGAGGGAGACTGGAGGACTAGTTAAAAATATGTTTTTATCCAACCGCCTCGGCAGGATTTTTTTTTTTTTAATTATGCTGGAATGCCCCTTTTTAAGCTTTATTTTAACTTTTCTATTTGTGTTTAAAGAGTTCCTCCATGTAAAGGAATTTGTGAAGAAACCCAGAAGGCACTAGAACAGTCACTTCTCGATTGCACTTTCCGCTTGCAAGGCAGGAATAATCGCACATGGGTAGCAGAGCTCGTGTTTGCAAACTGTCCTCTAAACAGTACTTCCTCTAGGGAACAAGGTAGGTGGGATTGTTTGCAGTCTTTGTACATAGCGATTGTGCCAAAATTTAAGAAATATTAAACCTCATTTTTTTTATGTGTAGGTCCAACACGACATGTGTACTTGACGTATGAAAATCCTCTTTCGGAACCAGTAGGGGGACGCAAAGTGGTAGAAATGTTCCTAAATGACTGGAACAGCATTGCACGATTGTATGAATGTGTGTTGGAATTTTCACGGTGTTTACAAGGTAATCTCTACCTCTAAATATTGTTAGGTTTTCTGCTCTCTGGATAATCCCTTAATTTCATCACCAGCTAATTTTTTTTTTCTTTTCCTCTCCAAGACATACCACCCCACTTAAACCTTTTCTCCGAGGTCAGGTTATACAATTATCGCAAACTTATCCTGTGTTACGGGCAAACAAAAGGGAGCTCGGTAAGTGAAAGGCTGTTTTAGGACGTCTTACATATGCAATGCTTTATAGTGCTCTCCTATAATTTGTTTTCATCTACATTGCAGATAAGTATTCAGTGGAGTTCAATTCACCATATATTTCACATATCCCTTGGGACAACTGGACCTAATTCAGGTTGCAGTAACTGTCATAATATCATCCTTCACCAGCTGCAGGAAATGTTCAACAAAATACCAAATGTGGTACAGTTATTACAGGTACATGAGGATTATTGTCTGTTTATTTTTCAGTGGTTTACTAGATCTTGAAAAGTTGTTTAAGGGCAGCTTCACACACAACGGATTGCAGCAGAAATCTCGCTGAGAGTTTTGTGGCGAGATCCGATCCAAGGTCCTCTCAGTTCCTGTGTGAATACATACTTGCAGGGGATTTTTGAGACCGCTGTGAGTATGTAAATCACCTAGCCCCTTAACACACACGCTGCTGCCAGCCCATACATTACCCGTCATTGCTCTTGCTTGTTGCATGGGCTCCCGGCTTCCGGCTCTACCGCTCAGCCAGTCTGATTGGCTGAGCAGGAAGTTGGGAACCTGTGCAGCAAGCAAGAGCAATGACGGGTAATGTGTGCACCGGCAGCAGGTGGGTTAAGGGGGCGCGTGATTTACATACTCGCAACGGTCTCAAAGAAAAAAATATTTCTTTCAAATCAAATGATGTCAGAAAGTTATATAGATTTGTAAATTACTTTTTTAAATCTATCTCAAGTCTTCCAGTACTTATCAACTGCTGTATATCCTGCAGGAAGTGGTGTATTCTTTATAATCTGACACAGTGCTCTCTGCTGCCACCTCTGTCGGTGTCAGAAACTGTCCAGAGCAGGAGATGTTTTCTATGGGGATTTGCTGCTGCTCTGGACAGTTCCTGACATGGACAGAGGTGGCAGCAGAGAGCACTGTGTCAGACTGAAAAGAATATACCTTTTTCCTGCAGGACATAAAGCAGCTAAGTAGTGAAAAACTTGAGCTTTTTTAATTAACTGGGGTACCCCTTTAATCAAATCAAAAAAATCTATATATCACAGAGCTGAACTTCCTTGTGTTTATTGGCAATAACAGGTCTACTTTTAACATTACTTAGATACAAAAAAAAAAAAAAAAAAAAAAAAAAAAGCAAAATACCTCCTGCAGTAGTACACATTAATGGTATTGTTCACATGCTGAGACAATTGTTCTCAGGGGATTCTATTTTCCACATGAAGGGAATACACATGGAATGCCAAGGACACATAACGTTATACATGCTATCTAGGGAGACTCTATGATTATTCCCCCTCTGTATAGGAGCATCTTAATACTCTTCACTGTATTATAGTGTCTGCTTCCGTCAATACTTTATGCACAGTTTTTTAGAGCCATTGTTACCAGCAACTCTGTAGAAGAAGATGGCTGCAACTCATGGAATAAAAAACATAAAATGTCCTTTAAAATACAATTTATCGTTAAGTAAAAACTATACTAGCAAGTAAATAGACAAAATAGTGATTCCCTTTAACTAGCCCCAATTATTACATGGGTGTGTTGTCATTGTATTACAATTAGTGGAGTAAAATCATTCTGTTAGAAGTGATAAATGGAATATTTCTTGGAAGACAAACGCACTGTTTATCTTGTGTTATAACGGATATAGACATCACTGGATATCAGCAGCTTGACCTATTCTTTTTATTTTCCTGATAGGTATTGTTTGATACTCAAGCTCCTTTAAATGCCATCAACAAACTTCCAACAGTGCCGATGCTAGGACTTACACAGCGGATCAATACGGCGTACCAGTGCTTTTCTATACTCCCCCAGTCTCCTACACACATTCGTTTGGCCTTCAGAAATATGTATTGTATAGACATCTACTGTAGAAGCAGGGGAGTAGTGGCAATACGTGACGGAGCCTACAGTCTTTTTGACAACAGCAAAATTGTTGAAGGTTTTTGTCCTGCACCAGGACTGAAGGTGTGTACCATCTGTGTATTTTATGTGGTGACTCTTTTTATTTTTTTTTACCTTTTTAATTATATAGTCTTCAGCTATTAGAATGCTTGGTTCAAGGAGGGCAGTATAATGGGAGGAAGTCGTAGGCATGTTATTTTTACAATAAATTTCCTTTTAGGGTGCGTTCACATGTACAGCATCCGCAGCAGATTTGATGTAAGTAACTGAACATAGCATCAAGTCTGCTGCAGATCCTATATATATAATTGGTGTGTGTGTATATATATATATATATATATATATATATATATATATATATATATATATATATATATATATATATATATATATATTAATATTACATAGTATAACTACAGACTGTAATATTTACTTTTATTTCTGGGTTATTTTGTCATGTAAAAATTTTTTATATTATACAGACATTCTTAAACATGTTTGTGGATAGCAATCAGGATGCAAGGAGACGATCGGTTAATGAAGATGACAATCCACCATCGCCTATTGGGGGTGATATGATGGACTCCTTAATATCCCAATTTCAGCCGCAGACACAGCAGGTAGTGTGCATAAATGACAAAACGCTGGTGCAAAAATGTCTTTACATCAACCTATAGTCTAAATGGTGGGAGAAGCTGCAGGAGTTTAACCAGCTGTGGTATAACTGCTGGGGGCCAGATGTTATGTTCTACACAATGGGAATACATGGGATACATCATGTTTGGGGCATGTTATAGCTGTTATTTAGCTGCTATTAAGATTGTCAGAAGGTTCAGGGAATGTGAAATGTGTGAAAATGCAGAGAACTTACTACGCTGCATCCGAAACCACTGTGGAGGGGTTTAATAAAACTGCTTTTACCTATAGGTATCAAACATGTGGATAGATATTTCATATATATACTCTACCAAAAGCTCGCAACAAATCCTGTGTGATCTGTTCTTTATGCCCGAGGGAGGTTGGGTACTCCAGAGTGGAGAAGAAGGTACAGGGAAGTTTAACTTGAGCTCTTTTCATTTCATATTAACAGTTTGCAAAGCAGTCTGGGGCATCCAGTGCTTATCCTCTTACTTCTCCAACTTCATCATACCATAACACTGTTACTCCTTCCCCAGTGATGATGCACTCTCAGTCACCAGGTGAGCTTCAGTTGATTTCTATAAAAAAAAAAATCTTACAGCCACTAGGACGCATCTCTCTTAGGGTGGTATTACACAGGCCAATGGGGGCCCGATAATACCTCTAAACGAGCGCCGATCTGCTAGATCGGCATTAGTTTACTGAGCCTATCAATCACACAGGCCGATAATCGTTTAACAAGGGCTGCAGGGACATCGTTACCCATGTCCTTGCAGCCTTTGTTTAAACTGTAGACATACTTATCCAGGTTGCAGGGCTTTTCTTCCTCTGAGCTTCTCCCCGGGTCCCGCTGGAGCTTCACAGCGGCTTATCTCAGCTGACAGACGGCTCAGCCAATCACTGGCCGGTCCCGGCCCTGTGATTGGCAGAGCAGCCTGTCAGCTGAGACAGGCCGTTGTGAAGCTGGAGCACGCCGGGACCTGGGGAGAAGCTCAGAGGAAGAGGAGCCTTGCAACCTGGATAGGTATGTATTCCTCTTTGCATATCGTCAGCCGCGCACTGCTATTACACGTAGCCGTGCGCTGTCGCCGCCCGACGATTATAGGTCAGAACCTATATCGACGATCATCGGCTGATAGTTGTCTATTACACGGAACGATAATCGGCCAGATAGGGCCGATTCGACCGATTATCGTTCCGTGTAATAGTACCGTTGGAGTGTGCATACAATTATTTGCATTGTCCCTCTCTGGACAATGTCTGCTCCACTTTTTCCAGGTAGTTTAAAATAATTTAAAAAAATTAAAACCGTATGCAATACATGTCGAGTGAATGAGCATCTATGGAATAGTTTTCAGTAATGTGTTACCTTTTCCAGTAATTTTAATATTTAAAGTGTTAGCACTAAAGATGAGCACAACTCGAACATGCAAAGATTCCAATTGTTCCACATTTGAATAGTGGTGGCTGAAGAAGTAAGATGCAGCCCTAGGAAGTCCGGGAAAACCTGGATACAGCCATAGACTCTCTAAAGCTACATTCACACATCCGTTGTGTCCGTAATTGCGGACAGAACATAAGACCAATGCTATCTAATGGCCTCAATCACACGTCCCTATGTGTGTATGAGGCTGCGATCCGTGCCACAAAAGAAAAGGACATAGTAATGTGGACCACACTTTTGCGGCCCGGATCGCTATGATAATTAAGTAGGAATGTAGTGCTCCGTGAAGCACAGAGCACTACAGATGCATATTCGTTGTGCGGGCCGCGGTTGCGGGCTGCACTACGGGTGTGGGAATATAGCCTAAGGATGTATCTAACTACTCCAACTATTGGTATTCAAATGTAGAGCTATCGGACTCCGGCTTTGTCAAGTTGCGTTCATCTCTAGTGCTAACACTTTTTTAGTTCACTCTTGGTCAGTGCTGGTTAGTATTTTAAGCCAAAACAAAGAGTGAGCCTAAATGAGGCTGATGCTCAGTATTTTGCAACCATAACTAGGAGTGGATTAAAAACACAGAAAGGCTATGTTCGCACACTGTTAAAATTAAGTGGATGGCCATCATTTAATGGAAAATAATTGCCATTATTTTAAAACAACACCTGTTGTTTTGAAATACCAGCAGTTATTTGCTGTTAAATGGCGGCCCTCCACGCAATTTCAACAGTGTGTCACCATAGCCTTTCTGTGTTTTTAATCCACTCCTAGTTATGGTTGCAAAATACTGAGCAAAAATACTGTGTGGGAACATAGCCACAAAGTGCAAATCAAGTGAATTATACATGTTTTATGTATTTGTTTCACTCCTAGTTTTGGCTAAAAGCACTCGCCAAAATACTTCTTAGGATAACAGTCATATTATATTCAAGTAGAGAACAAAATAAAAAGGTGCTTGCTTACTACCATATATAAACATAATTTTTTAGAATATCGATCTCCTGTTAAGTTGCATAAATGTAAAAGATAGACAAACGGTTTAAAGTAGTGAAAACGATAGAGAGAGCACTTTTAGGGCATCAACATTCTGGTAATTCCTAAAATTATATAAATTTCCGTTTCCACCGCATCTCCCTTTGCAAAAAATCTCATGGTGGCAATCAAAAATCATAAATGTGTTGGGGCATTGGGAAATATGTAAGCCATGCACTTTTTTTTTTTTTAGATACATAAAGTATCTAAAGTCTTAGAAATGTGCACATTTTTTTCTGATTGTCAATCATTACATTTCCACTTTGTCCCTGTTTTGCTCGTCCCAAAAATGTATTAAGAGTGTCTGCACTAAATTGACATTCCCAGCATTACCTTTCCCCCATGTTTCCTCATTAGGGACCTTGCAAAGTTCTCCTAGTGGAGCACTGCGAGCACCTTCTCCTGCATCATTTGGTCCCACACAGTCACCTTCTTCCCTTGGAATTACAATGGTTCCAACGCCTAACTTTGCAAGTCCTCATGGTAAGTGTGTTTATACAGAATTTTATTCATTTTTTTTTTCTTCAAATGTATGTTAATTTTCATAATTGTTGTGATACTCGGCTCAAGCTAGATTTAGGGGTTAGCTGCTTTTATGTTTTATTGTGAACAGTTTGTGTAATGAACATTTGTTATATGATATATTAATGTGTTCAAATAATTAATTTCATTCAACAATAGCAGCAAGTGCTTAAAGGGTTTGTCCCATCTGCTGATATTTCAAATTGGCACAGCTGTGACCCTGCTTGCTTCCTGGTTCGGAGGGATTGGGGGGTGGGGATTGCAGTGCCAGGCCGCAGCGGTGCCGAGCTGAATCAGCCCAGCTTTGCTGCATCTCCTAGTGAGGTTACATATCTCTAGGGACAATCCAAGCCCTGAAGACGTGTTACCTCACTGAGGGAGAGGGAGTAAAACCATACTAGCCACACTCCCTGAGGTCCCAATAACCCAGATTGGCAGTTCAGGAACCTAAGCAACGAGCTGACAGCAGTACAGTGACATCAAGGGGCCAAACTTTAAAAGAAAGCAATTTTTAAAATAGAGTATTTTGCGAAATTGCTTTCTTTTGCGTTTCGTTTCACCTAACAAAAGTTTAGGTGATGGGGTTACCCCTTGAAGTCTATCTAGCAATTACTTTCGCTATATGAGCTATTGTTCAGGGCCAGTTCCCTTACCCACTTGTCACTGAAAAAGTTTGGCTGCTACTTTTTCTCCTTTTTTTTATTTATTTATTTTATATTGAAGGGATTGTTTGGTTTTTAACAACCCCTCAAAAAGAAACCCTGAGAACAAGCTGATCTTTGGGAGACATGATCATCTAGCGTCACTTTGGGGAGACAGTTACATTGCAATAGATAGATCAATGTAGGAATGCATTGACATGTTGTTGTATGTAGATTGAGAGGAGCCCTCTGTAGCAGATCCTTTGGCTGTTGTAGCTGCTTTGGCTCATATACCAGTTCTCTCACAAATGGGCTATCCACACACATGCATTAAAAGGATATACGGATAGGGATTATTTTATTTGGTTGAAATTGAATTGCTGACCTAAATCACCAGACCTAATTCCTTACAAAAAAAAAAAAAAAATGTGAGTGATTGCAGGTAATCTCTTTCCCAGCACACGCTTGTGACATGCTAGGGGACTAGGAAGCTGAGATATATGGAGTTATTTAGCAGTATTGGTATGACACCTGCTGGTCACTGGTTATTTCTCCTCTATGACCATGCAGTCTTGAAACTGCCATTGGCTCCCCGTCCTGGCAGCCTTCTGCCTTCGGCCACAAGAAGCCGCTGCTTCTTCCAGCTCCTCATAGAAGAAGTGACGGGGTGTTTACTACTGGGGAGGGGGCGGGTTACTGCAGGTAAGGTCACCTACTGGGGCTTAAAACAAAAGGGGATTGGGGGGGGGGGGGGGCTAACTATGTGGAGGTTCGGTACATGGTAAATTCTACTTACTGTGCAGACAACGAATCGGTGGGTAAATGGCTGCTGCATGGTTGCACAGAAGGCCTCCTATACTATATGAATGCACAGAAAACGTAACCAGTATAGAGGTAAAGTGGTGGCTTGTTTACTATACGGGATTACGGAGCAGCCTAAATACTATTTGGGGGCACATATTGGGTATAACTGCTTGACTGGGGCAAAGATGGAGCATTGTTACTGTGTGACTGAGGCTGCGATGTTTATTTCGCAAAAACATTAAGATTTAAAGTGACACTGTCACCCCCTTTTTGCATTATGACTTCTTTACACAGGTAAATTTAGCAGTTTTCATACCTTATTTTATATCATACGTCATGGTGCTTGTTCCAGTAAAAAGTTAACTTTTATCATCTGCGGATTGTGCTATCTGGGCGGGACTTGATGCCTTAGGTGCCACTTAGCCACGCCTACAACATCGTGGTTGGCTCCGCCCCATGACGCCGTTGCCGGATAAGCCCCGCCTCTCAACAGCCATTGGAACAGGCCAACCAAAATGGCTAGGGCCCCCCCCTCCCCCCCTCCTCTATGTGGCGATGACCTCAAGGTGGTTGGGCCAACTGTGGTGTTATGGGCGGAGCTAAGTGGCGCTTCAGATGGCACAATCCGCAGATGATAAAAGATCACTTTTTACTGGAACAAGCACAATGACGTATGATATAAAATAAGTTATGAAAACTTTATCCTTTATAATTTAGCCTTTACACCTGTGTAGAGATGTCAGAATGCAAGAAGGAGGTGACGGTGTCACTTTAAATTGTCCATGCTATAAACTGTCATATTGGCCAACCCTAGCAGTAGCCCTTAACACGTTTTGTTACCTTCCTTTCTTATTGATATTTCACTGGCGGTTCATTATTTATGTGCTGTGCCTATGAGAGGACCATCACCCGATAATGATGGCATGTGTCTGCTTGCTCTGTCATATTTTCAGTGCTAAAAAAAAAGTGAAAATTGTATTATGTATATCTGTACTGTCTACAACACCTACTATGTGACTAGCTAGTTTAGCTAGTTCCCGCTGCCTGTTTATTCTAGATTACATTATATTATTAGGTCCTTTACTATGGCCCAGCTGAAGTGCCAAAACACACGCTTAAAGGGGATTTCTGGTTTATGTAATAAAGTCCCTTATCCTTCTAGTGTTCCTCTGTGTTTCTGAGACCATTCCCCTTCATGCCATCCTCACGTAGCTTGGTACTAGAAAGGCCTTTGTATCAGTTCGATACCATCCGGACACGTTGTAGCTTCACATATGGCAAAATGCACTGAACTATAAAGCATATAGTTTTAAAAGCATCATTGTTTTCTTTGTTGGGCTCCATTAACACGGAGCAAAACAGGCGGAATCCCGCCAGCCTCCCTGTCATAATGACAGTCTATGAGATGCTCGCGCACCTCCTCTCTGCGTCTCTCCGCGCTGAAGAATAGACATGTCCATTCTTCAGCTCGGAGAGAGGAGGCGTGCGAGCCTCACATAGACTGTCATTATGACAGGGAGGCTGTGAATGGAGCCTAACAGAAACCATGTTAAGAGTGCTGAATCGGTCATAGAGCAGACCCATGCAGCTGGCAATGGACCCTTTATGACTTATAATGTGGTTAATTGTTCTCTAGTGGAATATATAATTTTAAGTAGGATTTAACTGAATAGACGCTCTGAACATGTACAGTCAGTCCAGGTTAAAGGGATACTTTAGTGAAAAATGTCAAATCAACTGGTACCATCAGAGATTTGTAAATTATTTAAATATCTCCTAGTACCTATCAACTGCTGTATGTCCTGCAGGAAGTGGTGTATTCTTTATAGTCTGACACAGTGCTCTCTGCTGCCACCTCTGTCCATGTCAGGAACTGTCCAGAGCAGGAGAAGTTTTCTATGGGGATTTGCTGCTGCTCTGGACAGTGGCAGCAGAGAGCACCGTGTAGGACATACAGCAGATAAGTACTAGAAGACCTGATATTTTTATATAGAAGTAATTAACAAATCTATAAAACTTTCTGGTACCAGTTGATATGAAAAAAATAAAATAAATAAATAGCTGGAGTACCCCTTTAGGTAGCAGGAAATAAGCCATTAATGGAGGCTGAGGAAGAGAGTAAACCAATAAGCTCTCTACTCACTACATCTTTAGAAAAGCCGTCTGTAACCACCTTGGTACCATAAACCTTCAAGGTAAGAGACCAGAAAACCCCTTTAACTCCTTTAAAATGGTTCTTTGCCCAGAACAATGGAAAGCTCTCTGACTCTCTGGTCAATATTCTAACATGACTACATGAAATTTGAGAATCTTTTTTTACCCAATACACTCCAGGTTTAGTAAGGCGTCACACATGCTGCATTGCTTGTCTAGAATTACCTTCACATTTGCTGCCTACGGCCTATACGTTGATCTTTCTTAGTTGTACTTTTGTTCTCTATAAAATAAATCTGTAGACCTATATTGTTTTCAAAATTCCACTTTTCTCAGTATAATATCCCTTCAAATCTATAGTAGAAGAGGAGATAATGTGACCAAATCTCATTTTGCAACCTGCACAGGTACGTTAGACCCTAGTTCTCCGTACACCATGATGTCACCCAGCCAACGTGCAGGGAATTGGCCAGGGTCTCCTCAAGTGTCTGGTCCTTCTCCAGCAGCTCGCATGCCTGGAATGTCACCAGCAAATCCATCTCTTCACTCTCCTGTCCCTGATGTGTCTCACTCCCCTCGAGCTGGAACAAGTATGTTGTGGTTCCAATCATGCTCTCATTTAGTGATTCTAGTTCATCGCTCTACTAGAGAACAGATGTCAAGATTGCATAATTCTTTGCATTTACGATTTGTCAGGACTTTAGCCACTGACCAGAAATGTGCACATTACATTGTAATCTATCTCTATTGAAATCGCACTCTAAATAGAATCTCTGCAATAACTGGAAACATTTCAGCCCATACTGTCATGCAAAATAGCGCACAACATGCCGTTTCCCATTGCTCTGGTTCGTCTTGCCTGTAGTGCAGCTTGAGGTGTTGACCTGCGGCCACCATGTCACCACATTGTGTTGTACCTGTTAAGTTGAGCTGCAATGAAGTGTCATGCCTGTGCTGTTGTGCTGAATCCATCAGGCAACAATCTGTTTTACTCTAGCTTTACCACTTTTACCCTTTTTATGCCTGAGCTGCTGAGGTAGTGCATGAAACCGGGATTTAAAGGCCCAGATTTACTATTGCAAATGCACTTAGTGCCAGAAAACAACCTAACGTGATTTCCGTCATTTTTCTGGGGGCATAGCCTACATGCATGAACATTTTGGTGCATGATTCTGGTTAAAAGTAAGCCAACTAATAGTTGGTGTAAACTTAGACAAGACAGTCTTCTGTTGTGCCAGACTTGTCAGTCGACCAGATAGTGTGATACGTCTGGTGCTTTTAGAGACTTCCTGTCTCAGTATTGGGTTTAGTAAATCTGGACCCTAGTCCCTGGCTCATGTGCCACCTCCCAATTCATTGCATTAGGCATAGCAGCATCAGTTTTGTCTAAAGTTTCTTTCCTGGTATATGAATTATATACTGTTTCAGCACGATACTGGGGTGGGATTTTTATCCTTACCCATGCTTTTTTTTTTTTTTTTTTTTTTTTTTTTGCATTAAACTTTCAAATAATGACACAGAAATATAGATTCACACCAAATACTGCTGGCACACTAAACAAAATTTTGCTATATGTTCTATTTTGTTCTAGGCTCTCAGTCTCTGCCAACCAATATGCCTCCTCCACGCAAGCTACCTCAACGTCCTTGGGCTGCATCCATCCCTACAATCCTCACTCACAGTGCCTTGCACGTACTTCTACTACCATCTCCGACTCCGGGGTTAGCACCTGCACTGGCTGGAAGCTACCTGTGCTCTCCCCTTGAGAGGTTTCTAGGCTCTGTGAACATGAGGCGGCATCTTCAAAGGATAATCCAGCAGGAGACTGTACGTATTCATTTAGGTTTATAGCATTGAGACCCCTTTTTCTTAGAGTATAGTATAAACCTATATATTGTTTTTTGAGTTGTGTCTAGCATGTCCTTACTGTCAGTATTTTATTCCTTTTCAGCTGCAACTCATAAACTCAAATGAGCCAGGAGTCATAATGTTCAAGACAGATGTTCTAAAGGGCAGAGTGGCTCTTAACCCCACCACGCACCAGACGCTGCAGCTGAAAGTGACGCCTGAAAATGCAGGGCAGTGGAAGCCCGAAGAACTGCAAGTTCTTGAAAAGTTCTTTGAGACCAGAGTATGTGTTTACAGTGCTTTTCAATGTCCTAGTTTTAGAGCTTGTTACATGGACAACAACTTTGACCTGTTATCTTGTCTGATCCGTCATACAGTGATACCTCCAGGCATATTTTGCAAATAAAATAAAATAAAAAAACCACTAGGCAAAAATTTTTTTTTTCCGTTGACATTTAAAAACATGGTCAGCAATGTACACAACTGATCTGATGTCAAAGTACAGTTTTTGTGGCCAACTAAATTAAGGGGTCGGCCACTTTATAGTAGCATTGTTCAATGTACAGTATTAGGTGTAGTCACTGTATATATTGACCGCAGCTCCCTGTGTACCTCATAGAGCTAAAATCCGACTCCCCTCCTCCAGTCTGTGCTGCCCTGCTCTGTGGTGAGTCTGTCCATAAGATGGCCGACTTGGAGTAGCATGTGACCATGTTCTCCTCAATAGGCATATGCAGGCTCAGTTATGGAACTTGGGGGCGGGGCATGGTCACATGCTCCTCCATGTCGGCCATCTTATGGACAGACTCACCACAGAACAGGACAGCACAACCTGGAGAAGGGGAGTTCTATGAGGTACACAAGGAGCTGCTGTCAGTATATAGAGTGAGTACAGTTACTGATACTGCACACTGAGCAATTTTACTATAAAGTGGCCAAACCCTTTCAAAGATTTTTATCACCCTCACTTGACTTGCCTTCAGCTGACATCCTAGTTTCTTCTTTGAGATGTTTTAATCATTTTTTTTTTTGTTCAACTGAAAGACTGAAACTTCACCAATGTAGGGATGAACCTTGGAACTAAAAGTGAAGCCTCAGCAGCTATATTAGCCCCTTTCACATCACAATTTCTCTTGTGTACAATGTCAGTCGGGGGGCCTGTTTCTGCATAGTTCAATGTATGGCATAGAATATGCAAACAAAACTGACATGGATTTTCTGCAATGCTGGTTCAAGGGCTAATAGAGATGAGTGAACGATTTGAGTATGCTTGGTTTTGTCTGAACCGGAGCTTGTGCTGTATTTGATTAGAAGTTGGATGCAGCCCTAGGGAAGTCCTGGTAAACATGGATATAGGCTGTATCTGTGTTTTCTAGGACTCCCTATGGCTGCAACTAACTTGAGATGAACCTGAGCATGCTCGAAGTTCGCTAGTCTCTATGGGCTGAGTGTATATAGCTTTTTTTAAAAATCAAAATATTCTGCCCTTGTAAAACGTAGTTAAGGAAGCCATGACATTAGGGACCCTTAAATAAATCCCAAAGTATTAGTCTGCTAGTTTGCGCTGGGCTACCCATGGCATGGTACACCTTTTTTCTTTTCATGGGCTCTGATTTCATGAAGTATGTTTAAAAGTCTAATAAAAATAAATAAATAATTTGCATAACCTGAACCTCTGTTCTTACCCTAGGTTGCGGGTCCACCATTTAAGGCAAACACACTAATAGCTTTTACAAAGTTATTAGGAGCACCTACGCACATTCTCAGAGACTGTGTTCATATAATGAAGCTAGAGCTGGTAAGAATCTAATATTTCTTGTGTTCTGTGGGCAAGCGGAGAAAAATGTAGTCAATATTGGGATATTGTAAAGTAAACTGTTCTCTAGATCAGTGCTTCTCAAACTGTTAGGCGGGCCTCACCAGTGAGGCGCTCCATAGTTGTTGGTGAGGCCCAGCTGGGGAGCCAGTTTTCACGAAGTAACTATAATCTGCACAGTCCTTTTGATGTTTGCAAAAATCTCCATTTTAGCAACATTATTAATTTATTTTGTACTTGCTTTATTAGTATATAGAGCTTGGGTGACGGGTGAAAGGTAGCCCTAGCATTATTTTCAGCTTTTAAATGGACTTTCACCACAGATAGTGAGGCCCAGGCACCCTCTTGGTCAGTCTGGTGAGGCGCAGACATTGCCTTGGTCTGTTTGGTGAGGCTCCAGTAGAAAAAGTTTGAGAAGCACTGGTTTAGATGGTCTTTAGAGTATGTAGAGTATATAAATTCTTTCAATGTAAAGCCTACGGGCAACTTTTACACAGGTGTCTTCCCCCCCCCCCCCCTCCCCTTCATTTTGTGCAAGAATTTAGCAACAATTTCATAAACAATTTCCTATGGCTGCTCCCATGGAATCTGTGTAAAGTTGGAATCATACATTCATTTTTTTATGCAGTTTGTTCGCCTACCATTATATTTCCCATGCCTTTTAAAACTACACCTGGCTTACTGCACTTAAGTTTCTTTCTGACTTGCCTAAAGTGTCTAAATTATCATGGAGGGCAGCATTTTATATAGGAAGGGAAAAGTGTACCTGGTAGTCTGCATGAGAGAGGGTCATATGGTCCAAAAATGTAAAATCAAGTCTTTCCTCTCCTCTGTGAGCACCCTTAGTTGTGGGCAGCTGTTCCTTGTGTAGCATACTGTCTATAATAGTATACGGTAAATCCTCCCCCAGCACAGTGCCAGCCTATTCAGTCCAGTGCTTTAGCCTTATGTCATGGCATAGCAGAGGGACTTGGTAGCTGCCTTGTGATTGGCCAGAGAAGTAAGGAAAAAGATGTCTAGGTGTGTGTACTCCTAACAACCCATGAAATAGAGAAGCTGAGAAATAGCTGTGGAAATATTGAAACATGAAAACCTTACGTAACATGTTACTGCTTTCATTTTGGAATGCTGAAAACTAACTCCTTCTCTTTGCACTAAAAGTTCCCAGATCAAGCCACACAGTTGAAATGGAATGTGCAGTTCTGTTTAACCATCCCGCCAAGTGCTCCACCAATTGCTCCTCCAGGAACCCCAGCTGTTGTCCTTAAGTCTAAAATGCTGTTCTTTGTAAGTATTGTGGAATTGTAAAATGTAATTGTTCAGTTGCTCAGTGTGGTGATAAAATAGTTCCTATAAGCATACCTGTTACTTGCTGTATGTCCTGCAGGAAGTGATGTATTCTCACCAGTCTGACACAGTGCTCTTTGCTGCCACCTCTGTCCATGTCAGGAACTGTCCAGAGCAGCAGCAAAAGCTCTCCTGCCCTACACACTGGAAAGAATACCACTTCATGCAGGACATACAGCAGCTGATAAGTACTGGAAGACTTAAGATTTTTTTAATAGTAAATTACAAATCTCTGGCACTAGTTGGTGGCTGGCTTCTGTATATTAAGGTTTATGCTTCTCTTATCTCTGGCGGATTTTATAACTGCGTTATGCTTTATCATTGCTTCTCGTTCACAGCTTCAACTAACTCAAAAGACGTCTGTGCCACCAGAGCCTATCAGTATTATTGTTCCAATCATCTATGATATGGCGTCAGGAACAACTCAACAAGCAGACATCCCCCGTCAGCAGAACTCCTCAGTGGCAGCTCCGCTGATGGTCAGCAACATTCTCAAAAGGTTTGCGGAAATGAATCCACCACGTCCAGGTTAGCCTTATGTTCATGGATTTTATGATGGAGGGTTTACGATTTGGTTCTTACGGATACAGTTGCACATTTTAAAGCTGCTGTTAGTTTTGTAAGCGTCATCTCAATGGTTAATTAAGATCCACGGTCCCAGTCTGCCAGGATCACGACACGGAGAAGTCCCTCCCTGTATCCTCTTTACGACAGCACAACGGGTATACTCACCTGCCATTGTTAAGAGGTTTAGGAGAATCCCGACCAAAACAAAGTTTTCCTTTTGGTCCCTATACCAGTTTTTATCAAAGGAGAATTCTGGGCAGGTTAGGAAAGTATGGAAAAAAAATAATAATGTGCACTCACTCGGCTCCAGCACAGGTGGCTGCAGTCAGAGAGAGAGTACCTGGGACGTGACATGTCGGGCCTGCTCAAAAGCGCACTCACCTCCCCAGCTCCAGCACTGGTGGCTGCATACCAGCCCTGGAGCTGGGGAGGCGAGTGCACTTTTTTTTATCCTCCCCCTTCCCCTGCAGTTTAGCAAAAAAGCCCCCTTCCCTTAATTTTCCTTTTAACCCCTAGGGGACCACCCTGGGCATTCAGCTACGTCCTGGGTTATGAAGCGCGCTCCAGAGCGAAGCGTGCTTCATAGTGGGTGGGTGCACCAATCGCGTTGCAGCCTGTCATTTACCTCTTAAACGCCGAGATTGTGGAGCGATCGTATTGTTTAAGTGTAAGTGACAGGAGCAGCTCCTGTCACTTACCGATCGGGACCCCCAATCGCTGTGTCGGACCGCCTATGGCATAGCAGGGATTAGTGTATGCAATCTATTGATTGCATGTTAAAGTCCCCCAGGGGGACTTAAAATGTGTAAGGAAAAATGTTTCTTTACCAAACCCCAAAGCCCCTCCCCCAATAAAAGTTAAAATCCCCCCCTTTCCCATAATATAAATAAAACATAAAAATAATTAACCAAATAAACATATTGTATACCGTAGCGTGCGTAATTTTCCGATCTATTAAAATATAACAATTGCCATCCCGTACGGTGAACAGCGTAGATAAAGAGGGGAAAAAAGCTCTAGAATTACCCCCCCCCCCCCTTTTTTGTGTGTGTATATATATGTATATATGTATATATATATATATATATATATATATATTATATATATATATATATATATATTATAAAGTGATCAAAACGCCTGAGCTACACAAATATGGTATTAATAAAAACTAGAGATCATGGCGCAAAAAATTACCCACCCCATACAGCCCGTAGGTGAGAAACTAAAACCGTTATAGGAGTCATCTCACTAGGGCCATTTTATTAATAATTGCAAGAAGAAAAAAAAGCATTTTATTGGAAAATAAATAAAACATTAGAGAATCTAAACCTGCATATGGTTGTGTTCGGACTGACTTATAGAATAATGGTATCATGTCGTTTTCACCATATAGTGCATTACGTAGACACAGGAACCCCTCAAAAGTTACCATATTGCATTCTTTTTTCTAATTGCACCAATTTATATTTTCATAAATAATATTTTTGGGGTCCCATCATACATGTTATGGTAGAATGAAAGACGCCATTACATAGTACAACTATTTCTGAAAAAAACAAGCCCTTACATGGCCCTGTAGATAAAAAAATGAAAGCGCTAGAGCTCTTAGAAGGGGAGGAGGAAAAACCTTAAGTTGGTGCGGTCCACTGGGTCATTTTTGGCTTGGTCTTCAAAGGGTTAAGGGCACTGTAAAAAAAAATAAAAAATAAAAATAATTATTGCCATCTGTGATTACTGAACTTATTCTATATCTGAAATAGTTAGCACTAAGTTTGTGGTCAGTCAATGAGTCTCTCCTCTGAAGGCTATGAAGGTCTATGTAAGAAGCTTTGTGCTATGAGTCTGCAGCCAGGCTGGACTCCTCGGCCTTTGTGGAAAAATACTGCTCTGTAACTGGACAATCTGTATACGTCATACAACCTGTTAATACTCTGCCCTTTACTTATGTGTCCACAGGGGAATGTACAATATTTGCTGCAGTGCGTGACCTTATGGCAAATCTTACACTGCCACCTGGAGGACGACCTTGAACACTATTTCGCATGGATTAATATTATTTTTTTCATTTTAATATATATTTTTTTTGTTCAGATGAAAATATGGATTGGACAAGGGACAATTTACCATTTGATATTTTTGTCTGTATGAACAATGACACAAAAGCTGGCAGATATTTTTCAAAGATGCACTTCACCAGAAATTATATATAATTGATCAAAAAGAATTTTTTGTATATTGCTGTTGTATAGTGTGTTTTACTATAACTCATTTCAAGTTATGATGAAAACGTAATATTCACGTCCCAGGAACACATTTAATATTCTGTTTTATACTGAATGAAATATGAAAATGCCAAACTTTGTTTTTGTGGGGTTTTCTTTCTGTAAATGTGTTTTCTTTGGTGTAACAGATTTTTTTTTTTTTTTAAAGCAGAATTTGTCATTTTGAATACTGTAAAACTGTGACAGACTTTATAATGAAACTGTATTTTAATATGACTGCTTAAAACCCTAATACAAAAGCATCTGGGCATGTTAAGAACATGTCTTCAAAAAAGCAATATTTAATAAACTAGAAGAAAGAGAAAAAAAAAGTCTGAACATGTTGTGACGCACAAAAGAAACAATAGCCATCATCGAATTACTATAAAATAGTAACTTGTGCCCTGATTTATA
Source organism: Dendropsophus ebraccatus (assembly GCF_027789765.1). Classification (NCBI taxonomy): domain Eukaryota; kingdom Metazoa; phylum Chordata; class Amphibia; order Anura; family Hylidae; genus Dendropsophus; species Dendropsophus ebraccatus. The sequence goes on from NC_091464.1 coordinate 26,650,214, forward strand.
GGGGTCCTCTGGTGTTTAAAAACTTTTTATATAGTGCTGCAGTTATATAGAAAATAATGAAGATGCTATTCTTGGCTCAATGTGCTCCTGCGGTGTCCCTGCTGAATGCTCCCACCGCCACTTCCAAGACCTACTTGTCTCTGCAGTGCCAGTCCCTTAGCCAATCACTGACTGGGATAAGACAGTGCTGCGGACTGTGATTGGCTAAGCAAGCTGTCACTGCCGGGACAAGTCTGTTTTGCAGTTTTGACAGCTGGTGGTGGGGGCCTACCCTTATGGTGTCTGCACACAGTGGGGGGGACCCTACACTTTAGTTTCTATATGCTCAGCCGAAAAAGCAGAAGCGGCATGGAAGGCATGATAAAGCTGTAATGAGCAGTGTAAGCTGTTTGTAAAGCCCTGGGGTGAAATCTTTTTTGCCAAGTTGTTACTGAACTGTCTCTCACTGTCTACAGTGTGTGTGTGTGTGTGTGCATGGTATGGCAACACACTGCATGTCCTGGCCAACAGGGTCAGAATAAAACCCAGTAGTGAAAGCTGTATCGGAGGTCACTAAGGGGTTAAAGTAAGTGATCAGTGGATGAGCGTGTGTGTGTCTGTTTTTCAGCTGATCCCTGGCGATATCTGCCTCATTTGGCAAATGACTGAATCGGTATTACACATATTCTCAGAGAGGACTTGGAATTGGCCCCACAAGTTTTCTTCCATAAAGTATAAATTATAATTTTTTTTTTTAAAAAGTATCAGTCTACAGTTGGACGATAACAAATGGGTTAAATCCCCCTAGGTACAACAATATAGAGACAGGCTTGAATTTGTTGCAATAGAAGGCTCAAATCATGGCTATAATGTGCTCTCGTTGGCTTTATCCGTCCCACCCTTTTTTCAATTCCCATTTGTTACTGTGCATTTCCCAGAGTCCTTTTGCAAAATTGTGCAATTTTAGCAATTTAAAACCATTGTGGGAACAACCTGGTAAAACTGCACTGTGTGAACATGGCCTTAACCTGTTTGTTATTGAGCTGCCTACAGATTCCAGCAAATTAAAATTCTGCTGACGCCTTTATAAATATGGCTGTCCAGATTTAGATATGTGCCGCACATGAATGACTATGCCAGCTTGGACCTAGAATGGGTTTCCACAATGATTTTTTTTTCCAGGTCGCTGTGTTGGAACACACCATTTTTTTCCTCCAGATAACTGACCAGTCTGCAGAATTAGTCACACTATAGGCTACACTGTTAAATCAATTAGACTATATTTCTAAAACTAAAAGTGAAAACTCTGCATAGATGGGGGTCCAACCCATGAGTCTGCATTTAGGAGGAGTTGGGAGGGATGGTTGGGAAATAGAGTAATGCTAGGTAACCAAATATGGGTTTATTCCAATTTCCCTTTTTTCCCCACAAAGGTATATCACATCAAATCTTCAAAAGAGCTATATTTATTTGCAATTTATGTGCAGGAAAAGTCAATTTCTAATCCTTACAGAAAGCTCATGCGACTGGATCAGGGGTCTACAATCTGTGACCCTCCAGCTGTAGGGCAACTACAACCCAAATTATAAACCAAATGCCATGATGCAGCAAATGCCAGATGGGCCGGTCTCCTGGCTCTTCCCAGCTGAGGTGGAACACTCACCATTAGGCCCTCTATAGGAGCTCCTGGTAGGTATGATACCACATTAGGGGTAGGGCCTCCTGGATTGTAGGGTACAGGGAGAAGAAATGGTAAGTGTGGGTGGGGGGAGGGTCAGTGTAATGCAGGAGTCTAATGCTATGTTTACACGGAACAATTATCGGGCGCATTTTCGCGATAACGATCGAATTCGAACGATAATCGTATGTGTAAACGTGGCGAACAATCGATTAAATCATTTTGATCTTTTAACATATTCTTAAATCGTCGTTCGCAAAAAATTCGCCAATCGTTCCGTGTAAACAGTCGTTCACCGATTTTACCTATGTGTTAGATAGGCTTAAGCGATCGCAAAACGAATTTTCTGTACGATATATCGTTCCATCTAAACGCTGATCGTTATAAAAAAAATTCGTTACTTCGAAATCGTTAATCGTACGATCGGGCCAATTATCGCTCCGTGTAAACTTAGCATTAGGGTCCATTAACACATAGGAGGTGGGGGCCGGCTGCAGTGAGCTGCCGGGACCCCACCGGTAATGACACGCTGCAGCGATCGCGCTGCCGCGTGTCATTAACCCCTTAAACGCCGCGATTGCGGTGCGACCGCGGCGTTTAAATGTAAGTGACGGGGAGTCCCCTGTCACTTACCGATCGGGACCCCCGCAGTGTGACTGCGGGGCTCATGATCGTTGAAACGGACCGCCGGAGGTCTCTTACCTTCCTCCGTGCGGTCCGATCGGCGATCTGCTACACTGAGCCTGCACATGGCCTATGGCATAGCATTCATCAGTGTAGAAATCAAACAAATGTATGTAAAAGTCCCCCAAAGGGACTTCAAATGTGTAAAAAAAAAAAAAGTTAAAAACACCAATACACTACCCCAAAACCCCTCCCCCAATAAAAGTTGAAATCACTCCCCTTTCCCATTATATAAATAAAACATATAAAAATAAATAAATAGACAAACATATAATATACCGTAGCGTGCGTAATTGTCCGATCTATTAAAATATAGCAAGCGTCATTGTGATCGGTGAACGGCGTACACGAAAAGAGGGAAAAAAGTGCGCGGATTACCGATTTTATGTTACATTATATATTTTTAAAAAATCAATAAAAAGTGATCAAAACGTCCGATCTTCACAAATATGGTATTAATAAAAACTAGAGATCATGGCGGAAAAAATGACACCCCATACAGCCCCATAGGTGAAAAAATAAATTCGTTATAAGCGTCACAATAGGCCCATTTTATTATTTAATTGCCAAAAAAAAAAGGATTTCATAAAAAAATATATATATATAACATTAGAGAATCTGTGTAACCTGCATATGGTTGTGTTCGGACTGACCTATAGAATAATAGTATCATGTCGCTGTTACCATATAGTGTATTACGTAGACACAGGAACCCCCCAAACGTTACCATATTGCATTCTTTTTTTACAATTTCACCTATTTATATCTTCATAAATAATAATTTTGGGATTCCATCATACATGTTATGGTAAAATGAATGACGCCATTACAAAGTACAACTATTCCTGTAAAAAACAAGCACTTACATGGCTTGTAGATAGAAAACTGAGAGTGCTAGAGCTCTTAGAAAGGGGGGAGGGGAAAACGAAAACACTAAGATCAAAATTTGTGCGGTCCACTGGGTCATTTTGGGCCTGGTCCTCAAAGGGTTAAATGGTAGTAATGTAGTAATGGCACTTGTTTAAACTTGTTATCAGTATAAAAAGACACCTGTGCACACCCTCAAACAGTCAGACTCCAAACTCCACTATGGTGAAGACCAAAGAGCTGTCAAAGGACACCAGAAACAAAATTGTAGCCCTGCACCAGGGCGGGAAGACTGAATCTGCAATAGGCAACCAGCTTGGAGTGAAGAAATCAACTGTGGGAGCAATAATTAGAAAATGGAAGACATACAAGACCACTGATAATCTCCCTCGATATGGGGCTCCACGCAAAATCTCGCCCCGTGAGATGATCACAAGAACGGTGAGCAAAAATCCCAGAACCACGCGGGGGGACCTAGTGAATGCACTGCAGAGAGCTGGGACCAATGTAACAAAGCCTACCATCAGTAACACACTACGCCGCCAGGGGCTCAGATCCTGCAGTGCCAGACGTGTCCCACTGCTTAAGCCAGTACATGTCTGGGCCCATCTGAAGTTTCGATGAACCAGAAGAGTATTGGGAGAATGTCCTATGGTCTGATGAAACCAAAGTGGAACTGTTTGGAAGAAACACAACTTGTCGTGTTTGGAGGAAAAAGAATACTGAGTTGCATCCATCAAACACCATACCTACTGTAAAGCATGGGGGTGGAAACATCATGCTTTGGGGCTGTTTCTCTGCAAAGGGGCCAGAGGGACTGATCCGGTTACATGAAAGAATGAATGTATTGTGAGATTTTGAGTGCAAACCTCCTTCCATTAGCAAGGGCATTGAAGGTATATCCTTTATTGGCAGTGACAGAGGTCAAACGTTTTCTGTAAGTTTTCACAAGGTTGGCATTTCAAGGTCCTGGAGTGACCTAGCCAGTCTCCAGATCTCAACCCTATAGAAAAACGGATTTGAAAGTCCGTGTTGCCAAGCGACAGCCCCAAAACATCACTGCTCTAGAGGAGATCTGCATGGAGGAATGGGCCAACATATCAACAACAGTGTGTGCCAACCTTGTGAAAACTTACAGAAAACGTTTGACCTCTGTCATTGCCAATAAAGGATATACTGTATAACAAAGTATTGAGATGAAATTTTGTTACTAACCAAATACTTATTTTCCACCATAATTTGCAAATAAATTCTTACAAAATCAGACAATGTGATTTTATGGATTTGTTTTCTCATTTTGTTTCCCATAGTTGAGGTCTACATATGGTGTCAATTACAGACGCCTCTCTCATCTTTTTTAGTGGTGGAACTTGCACTATTGGTGACTGACAATACTTTTTTTTTTCCCCCCACTGTACATACAGAGGTCATATCCCCTACAGAGGCCATATATGTACATACAGTACAGAGGTCATATCAGCCCCTGTAGGAGTCATATCATGCCTGGTCATATCAGGGTACCTGACCCCAGTACCCACCGCTACAAGGGTACTGGGGTAATAATGTGGGGGTTAGTGTTAGCCGTTTTATAGCCCCGGCTGAGTAATGGATACTGAATATTAGAAAGCCTCCACTACTAAGCCTGTAAAGTACACAAAAAGACAACACACACTAGAAAAAAATATTTTTATTGAAATAAAAACACCCCCAAATCTATGTAGTCCACAGAATCCCAAAAAATGAAAAACAAAAAGGAGAGAGACACACACGAAAAGCAGGAGCAGAACCACCATCATTTTGACAGGTGTTCTACTCCTTACAATATGCAGCATCTATACTGATAGCTGCTCATTGTCTGGCCCCCAGGAGGTTAAATGGGGATGATATACATCTCCACTTACCCTTTGGGCCCCCTTCCCCTGAAAACAGTTTGTACTGTACTGTTTATTTGTCCAAGATCTGTCCTGGGGTCTGTTTGGCAGGTGTTGCACGTATTGTCCTAAACAACTTTTAAACTTGCAGCTCTGTGTCAAACTGCCGTGGCCTAGGTTTGCACCGCCTCTCCATCCCTCCTCCCCGCCCTCTTCACCATTAGGAGTGCCCCAGGCAGGATTTCTTCTATTTATCACCTGTCTGAACACTGCACATGTGCTGGATCATTAAGACACATGCAGTGCTCAGACAAGTGATGAGTAGGAGAAATCCTGCCTGGGGCATTCCTAATGGTGAAGAGGGCGGGGAGGAAGGATGGAGAGGCGTCGCAGGGCAATAACTGCATCACCTTCCGAATGGACCCCAGGACAAATCTTGGATTAAAAACAGCTATCCGAAGGTACAAGTGGTTGGGGGGAGGGGGGCAGATTGTAGGTGCAGAGTCACTGTAAAACTTGTTAAAATGCTGCTCAACAGCCTTTGAAAAGCGAGATATAGCCTGCATGTAATGTTGCTCCTCTTATATAGATTGCACCTAGCCCAGTGCTCACATATAGAACTTATATCTCTGCTACTAACAGCTATACTGTCCTAAGTTTCAATAACAGATACCCGCTTCTTTGTTGATCCTGGATATGTAGTTACTACTCTGATTTCCTAGATGAATATATAAAGTCTAGATGAACTTGCTGCCTGTATTACTTGTAAGGTGCACGCTCTGGCCGGTAGTGCTGTATGCCACTTGCAGGGAAAACCTCCAATACAGGGTGGAATGTGGAAGCATTATGGGTAGAACTACAGAAGGAGGTAAAGAGTGAAAAAATTATTCTTGGTGTAATCTATAGACCCCCCAACATTACTGAGGAGGTAGATGGTCAGTTGAATAGACAAATAGAGCGGGCTGCCCGGGAGGGGACAGTAGTGGTAATGGGGGACCTCAACTACCCAGATATGGATTGGGGTCACGGTTCAGCTAAAACCACAAAGGGGAGGGAATTTCTTAGCCTGTTGCAGGATAATTTTCTGGGCCAGTTTGTGGAGGAGCCAACTAGAAGTGATGCCTTGTTGGATCTGGTTATTTCTAACAACGCTGAGCTGGTTGGGGATGTCACTGTCCATGAACACCTGGGTAATAGTGACCACAATATAGTGACTTTTAGCTTAAAGTGTAGAAAAGAAAAACATGTCGGGAGGGCAAAAACTCTTAATTTTAATAGGGCCAATTTTCCTGGGTTAAGGGCAGAACTTCAGGGCATAGACTGGGATCGGCTGCTGTCGCATACTGATACAGCTAATAAATGGGAAATCTTCAAATCCACATTAAATAACTGTACTGCAAAATATATTTCTATGGGTAACAAATATAAACGGTTAAAATCCAATCCCACATGGCTTACAACCGAGGTTAGAAGGGCTATAAATGAGAAAAAAGGGGCATTCAAAAAATATAAATCAGAGGGGTCAGCTGTAGCATTTAAACATTACAAAGAAGTCAACAAAACCTGTAAAAATGTAATAAAAGCAGCAAAAATTCACAATGAAAGGCAGGTAGCTATAGATAGCAAAAGAAACCCCAAAAATTCTTCAAATATATTAATGCAAAAAAAACCAAGGTCAAAGCATGTAGGACCCCTAAATAATGGCGACGGGGAATTAATAACTGGGGATCAGGAGAAAGCTGAGTTACTTAATGGCTTCTTCAGTTCTGTATATACAGAAGAGGAGGATGGAGCTGCGGTGGGTGGGGCCAGTACTGAGGTGGGTGGGGCCAGTGCTGCTAACACATGTAATGTACTGAACTGGTTTACTATAGATATGGTCCAAGATAAATTAAATAAACTCAATGTAGCCAAAGCTCCAGGGCCTGATGGATTACACCCCAGAGTTCTTAGGGAACTCAGTTCTGTAATTTCTCTACCCTTGTATGAAATATTCAGTGATTCTTTGCTTACTAGTATTGTGCCGAGGGACTGGTGTAAGGCAAATGTAATGTCTATCTTCAAAAAGGGCTCTCGAACTTCCCCAGCTAACTATAGACCCGTAAGCTTAACGTCCATTGTGGGGAAACTATTTGAGGGGCTTATAAGGGACTACATCCAGGAATATGTAGTGGCTAATAGTATTATAAGTGATAACCAGCATGGTTTTACTAAGGACAGAAGCTGTCAAACCAACCTAATATGTTTCTATGAAGAGGTAAGTAGAAGCCTGGATGGCGGCGCGGCTGTGGATATCGTGTACCTGGATTGTGCTAAAGCGTTTGACACAGTTCCTCATGGACGTCTGATGGGTAAGTTAAAGTCTATCGGTTTGGAAAGTTTAATGTGTAACTGGATTGAAAACTGGCTTAATAATCGTACCCAAAGAGTGGTGGTCAATGATTCCTACTCCGAATGGTTACCGGTAATAAGTGGTGTACCCCAAGGGTCAGTACTGGGCCGCCTTCTGTTTAACTTGTTTATTAATGATATTGCGAATGGAATTAACAGCAATGTTTCTATCTTTGCAGATGACACCAAGCTTTGTAGTACAGTATAGTCTATGGAGGATGTGCAGATGTTACAGGATGACTTAGACACACTGAGTGTTTGGGCGTCCACTTGGCAAATGAGGTTCAATGTGGATAAATGTAAAGTTATGCACCTGGGTACTAATAACCCACATGCATCATATGTCCTGGGGGGAGTTACTCTGGGAGAGTCGCTGATGGAGAAGGATCTGGGTGTACTTGTAGATAATAGACTACAGAACAGCACACAATGTCAGTCAGTGGCTTCTAAGGCCAGCAGGATATTGTCATGCATTAAAACAGGCATGGACTCTCGGGACAGGGATATATTATTACCGCTTTATAAAGCTTTGGTGCGGCCTCATCTGGAGTATGCTGTCCAGTTTTGGAACCCGATTCATAAAAAGGATGTTCTAGAGCTGGAGAGGGTACAAAGACGGGCAACTAAACTAATAAGGGGAATGGAGCATCTTAGTTATGAGGAGAGATTAAAAGAATTACATTTGTTTAGTCTGGAGAAGAGACGTTTAAGGGGATATATGACTAATTTATTTACATATATAAATGGCCCCTACAAGAGATATGGGGAAAAGATGTTCCAGGTAAAACCCCTTCAAAGGACAAGAGGGCACTGCCTCCGCCTGGAGAAAAAAAGGTTCAATCTCCAGAGGCGACAAGACTTCTTTACCATGAGAACTGTGAATCTGTGGAACAGTCTACCCCAGGATCTGGTCACAGCAAAAACAGTAGAGGGCTTCAAAACAGGGCTAGACAAGTTCTTAGAGCAAAATAATATAAATGCATATGTATAGAACCTATCACCCCTCCCCCTTCCCTGTATCCATCCCCTCCTTGGTTGAACTTGATGGACGTGTGTCTTTTTTCAACCGTATAAACTATGTAACTATGTAAGGGTAAGTAACCCCATCCTTAACCTCAGTAAACTCAGGCAAGCATGCTCGCTCATCTCTACTAACAGGGGCATAATTTATGTCTAATGCTACGTTTACACGGAACGATTATCGGGCGATTTTTTGCGATAACGATCGCATTGAGCGGTAATTGTTCCGTGTAAACGCAGCGAACAATCAGGCGATTAGCTAAAAATCGTTCATTTTGATCTTTGAACATGTTAATAAATCGTCATTGATCGTTTGCAAAAAATTCGCAGATCGTTCTGTGTAAACAGTCGTTCACTGATTTTTCCTATGTGTGAGATAGGCTTAAGCGATCGCAAAACGAATTTTCTGTACGATATATCGTTCCATCTAACACTGATCGAAATCGTTAATCGTACGATCGGGCAAATTATTGCTCCGTGTAAACGTAGCATAAGGGTCCGTTTACACACACAGATTATCTGACAGATTTTTGCAGCCAAAACCAGAAATGGATTTGAAAAAAAAGAGAAATCTCCGTCTTTCCTTTATGACCTGTTCCCTGTTTATAGTCCATTCCTGGCTTTGGCTTAAAACATCTGTCAGATATCTGTCAGATAATCTGTGTGTTAACGGACTCTAATGGTGCGTTTAAACAGGCAGATTTATCTGACAGATTTTGGAAGCCAAAGCCAGGAATGGATTTGAAAAGAAGAGAAATCTCAGTCTTTGCTTTGTGACCCCTTCCATATTTATGGTCTGTTTCTGGCTTTGCCTTAAAAAATCTGTCAGATAAATCTGCCTGTTTAAACGCACCGTAAGGGTCCATTTACACAGAAAGATTATCTGACAGATTATCTGCCAAAGATTTAAAGCCAAAACCAGGAACAGAGTATAAACAGAGATCAGGTCAAAAAGGAAAGACTGAGATTTCTCCTCTTTTCAAATCCATTCCTGGCTTTGGCTTCAAATCTTTGGCAGATAATCTTTCTGTGTAAATGGACCCTAAGGGTGGGTTTACACGTGCCAGAATCACAGCAGACTTCACACTGCAAAATCCTCTGTGATTCCCGGTACTGTCACTTTAAATAGGTTTACATACTTGCAGCAGACTTTTTCTTCCGCTGTGAGTATGTAAGCCCCGCCCCCTTAACCCTTCTCAGCCAGGTGAATACTTTAGCTGTCCGCGCTCTGGCGGGATGCGAGGGACCCGGGAGCCACTGAAACAAGCCAGAGCGTGAACAGGTTAAGTATTCACCGGGCCGCAACAGGTTAAGGGAAAAAGGCTTTACATACTCTCAGGGAAATGAAAATTCCACAGCAAGTACCTATTGAATGTACCTATTCAATATGACAGTGCTGGGAACTCACAGCGTAAAATCCACTGTGATCTGGTATGTGTGAACCCACCCTAAGGCCATGTTCACATGGCGTATAACACTGGCCATTCTGTGAACTGGCTGGGTCACAGAACGGCCGGTGTCAGAGAAGATCATCCCGAACGGTACTGCAGTAATGGCCGGATGATAATTTATGTTGGGTGTGCCTGCATCCCAATTCAGCGTTGCACACAATGGAGCATGCGGCAAGAGCCGCACCCTCCATTGTGTGAGCTGAAATGTCTCTGTGGCCGCTATTCAATTATTAGCAGCTGCAGAAAACTGACATGTCAGTTTTTTTTCGTGCGGCTGGATAGAATCCCGGCCAAAGTGTATACTATGTGTATACGCTCCGGCCGGGATTCCATTAATTCAAATAGAATGTATGTTTTCTAAAAATAAATCACGGCCATAGTTGCAAAATGCAACAACGGCCCAGGACACCGCAGATTGAACGTGCCCGTCTCTAACCACTCAGCCTTTGGAAAGAGGGAAGAAAACTGAAGGTAAATCTTAGCTGTATGGACAAGCTATACGACCTAATGTTATCCACTAGATGGCGGTAATGTACAGTAGAGTGTTTTAATGCTGAGGATGCAAATCAGCATGACGTCTTCGCCTCTAACATATCATGTGGTCTTGTTCCCCTCAGCTGCCTGCAGCAGTAGCAAAATCAGCTGGAGGATGAGGGATGCGCATGGAGACAAAGTAACGGGGACCTAGCTTCTCCCTGAGTAACCAGTACTCTCCGCAGTAAGTATATAGACGCTTTACTACTACATGTGTGCTTGTTTGGTTGGTAGCTGTGTGCTCTTCTAATAATGTGCTACTCTAAATGATCTTCTTCTTACGCTAAGGGGTTTGCTTGGCATCTCTGACCCCTGTATATCAAATGCACAAAATGTCAAGGGAAAGAAGAGCATTTCCATCCTCAGCTTGCAAAGCAACGACGTCCAGAGAATCCGGGCACTATGTATATGTTGTGTGGTTGGGACAGATTGTGGATAGAACAGATGGACGGACAATTCAATATAATTGTCAAACAATGTCCCGCTACAGTGTAAGCAGTGGTCAGTACCATGTCTCTGTGTAAGTCTTGGCTGTTGCACACTATCGTACTATCAGTTCTTCCCTGTTAAAGTTAGTTTAGTGCCGATATTAGTGACATCTCCGGTATTCTTCGTGGTTTGAAAAGTCTTATGTTTGTCAGCAAATAGACCGTCCCGATTTACTGGATGTAGTCTTAGGCGAGGTTCACACTGCGTTCTTGGTGTCTGATTAACCTATCTGTTTTATGGGGTTAAAAACGGATGAAAAACAAAAATTTTTGTTTAAATCTGACTATAAGGGTAAATTCACACGGGCGGATCCGCCGGGAGCCTCACACACAAAATCCGCAGCTAATCCGCAATACACGTATTATTCCTATTAATATTAATACATGTATTGCGGATTAGCTGCGAATTTCGTGCGTGAGACTCCTGGCGGATCCGCCCGTGTGAATTTACCCTCAAACTGGTTTCACTCATGGCAGGTTTTTTTCTTTTTTTTGGAAAACTTCCAGTGCAGTTTTTGTGCCAAAGCCAGAAGTGGATTCGAAAGGGAGGGACAGAAAATATAATGGAAAGACTTGTACTTCTCTTTCCCGTTGGATCCACTTCTGGTTTTGGCACAAAAACTGCAGTGGAAGTTTAAAAAAAACAAAAAACTGCCGTGTCTGAAACCAGCAATAAAGGTTTGACCAATTTGGGCAATGCCTACTTGTTAGAACCATTAAAACTATTAAACCATTAAAAAAAATTATAAAATTCCCACCTTCTGAGACCCACAGTGATCAGCCGTGGTGAAACCTGCATTTCATTTCCCTGAAGCACCACAACAGATTAAAGGGGTTATCCAGCGCTACAGAAACATGGCCGCTTTCTTTCAGAGACAGCACTACTCTTGTCTCCAGTTTGGGTGCAGGTTTTGTAACTCAGTTCCATTGAAGTGAATGGAGCTTAATTGCAAACCATACCTGAACTGGAGACAAGAGTGGTGCTGTCTTTGGAAGAAAGTGACCTGGATATACACTGTGTATTGCTTAAAGGGTATGTGTTGGTCCAGACTACGCAATCTGAGTGGATAAGTTCCAGTGGCGCGCATGTTTACCGGCTCCATAGACCGCATTATATGGCCTGGTGGATTCCGCATTCCGCCGAAAGAAGTGAAACGTCAGTTCTTTTACCAGAATGCGGAATTCGCCCGCCCATAGAATTGAGTCTATGGGACGGGTGGAGATGCGCAGCGCTGCAAGCAGTTACAAGCGACGGAATCCGCCAGAACTTATCCGTGTGGATTCGGTAGTCTGAAACCAGCTTAATACAGGGCAGGTCCTCCATAACAAGAGACACTTGATGTTGATGAGACGTGATGTTACTGTGATAGGTCAGAAGTTTTTTTTAAAGCAATAGTAACCCATCAATGCTTATTGGATGATGGACACTGATTAAAACTTGACATTTAAAGGAGAAGTCCAGCGATACATAAAATCCGGCAGGGGGAAAATTGATAACAAGTACTAACTTACCTCTCCCTGTGTCTGCAGTGAGCGGTAGGACTGGGCTCTGGGGTCTCCAGGGTGTACACGCCATGACCCGGCTGATGGAATGATTGTCTGAGCGGCCAGTCCATCAGCGGGGACAGGTCTTTAACCCCAAGTAGTGACATCATCATAACTCGGGGAAAATGCCTTCTGGCGGGGGCCCGAGGCCGGTCCCACCGCTCACCATGGGCACAGGGAGATGTAAGTTAGTACTTGTCATCAAATTCTCCCCTGCCCCTGTCGGCTGCCAGACTTCTCCTTTAACTAAAGGTTAAATAGTTTATCTCTCTGATAATTATTGTAAAATTAAAGACTGTTGGAATCTTGTTACTTGGATTAGTGTACACAGATAGTTTTCACAAGGATCTGGCATTATATCTGGTACGGCTTTCCATCCCTTACAGTACACGATTCACCAATAACAACCATCTGTGCAAAAAGATTTCCCAGCCTGTGTGATGCAGTTTCTACTGAGTATACAAAATGTAACTTTAGTTACCATAGACACAAAGACTGTCGCATAAGATGCAAGCATGGTGTCTTATGAGCTAAATTACTTCTCGCTCCGCACCAGTCGTACAATTAGATGGAGATGGAGGGAAGGCCTTATACTTAATATAAAGCTTTATTCCAGCTCGTTCAACATTGTCATCCAATAGTCTCCAGATCACCCTGCGGGGTAGTAACAGCATGGTGCGCTAGTGTCTTATGGCAGCCTTTTGTTTGGCCTAGCAGCAATAAGGCCAGCGCCTGGAGTTGCCACTTTAAAAGGGTTGTTCACCAATTTTTTTTCTTTCAGATGACCTGGTGCCAGATTTGTAAGTTACTTCTATTTAAAAAATCTTATCAGCTGCTGTATGTCCAGCAGGAAGTGGTATTTTTTCCAGTCTGGAGAGCAGGGAAGGTTTACTTTGGGGATTTGTTACTGCTCTGGACAGTTCCTGACATGGACAGAGGTGGCAGCAGAGAGCACTGTGTCAGACTAGAGAGAATACACCACTTCCTGCAGGACATACAACAGCTGATAAGTACTGGAACACTGGAGATTTTTAATAGAAGTAAATTACAAATCTCTGGCACTTTTGCTTTGAAAGAAAAAAAAATGGTGAACTACCCCTTTAAGGCTGTGTTGCATTTTGATGCATTTTTGCCAATTATGCAGTAAAACTGCATAAAGAGATGCAGCGCACACCTGCAAGTTCCCTGCAAAAGCCCTATTCTAATTAATAGGGCTCGTGCATGAAACTCCAATGCTTGGCGTGAACATGTAGAAACACAGACCCTTTAACACTTGCATTTGAGAATGTAGACATGTTTGGTATGTATTCATAAAAACTGTAAGATATGAGAGTACAATTTCTTTGCATTTTGTCTGGATTTTCCTAGAATTTCAAGGAAATTCAAGGAATATGTATGATTTGATGCAAATTGGCACGATTGTGCTTATATGTTATTAAAGTGTACCTGTCATGACATATGAAAATGAGAAAACCCAGCAAAAATGTATATACTCTTGGTTTTAATTCGAATTTCACCGCTTCAATGGTCCATTTAGTGCGCCTTTGCGCTGGGCTTTAGGCTGGCAGAACAGTTAGTTAACAGCAGCGCACAGGGGCGTGCACAGGGGCGTGTTCGGCTGCTGGCCAATCAGCATTCAGCTTCACTAGACCAATTTGTGCAGAGCAGAGGGACAACTGACATCACTTCCTGCATTTGGTCTCAGTTTTGTTGTTACTAAAGACCAAATAAGATTAGTTACGGAGCCTCGAATGCAGTTTTCCAATAAGTGGCCGAATTTATAGTTAATTTTATTTCATATAGAAAACCGAAAGTAAAATAAAGGAAGTAAATTGCTATTTATTTACTGGTAATAACAGTGCCCATTTAAGTTGGTACACAATATGCTGTGTGCTCCCCCAAAATTGTGATTTTAGCAAATTCATGTTTATCCATTAACCCTTTCACGACCTGGGGTCATTGAGGCCTCAAAGCCCAGGTTGTTTTAGGATATCAGATTATGGGATCATAATGATCCCATAAGCTGATGTCCCCTGTGTCTGCCCCCTCTCCTCTGTCCCCTGCCGCTGTAACAATCTTGTGACAGTGGCAGGGGAGAGAGGGGAGGGGGCAGAGCTCACGGCCGTGTGCCCGGCCTTCCCTATGTCCCTCTGTCCAGCCTTCATAGCCAGAAAACCAGAAGCCTGAGGCTTCCGGTATCCATGGCTACCATCGATGGACACCGTCAGAGAATTCTCCCTCTATAGAGGGAGAATTCTCTGTCAGGAGCCCTATAGATGCTGCAGTCATGCTGACTGCAGTATCTATAGGGTTAACTCTCAGAGAGTTGCGGCGGGTCCCTGGCTACCACTGATAGCCGGGACCCGCCGCGGATGACACAGGCGCAGCTCTTTCATTAACATCGCTGCAGCATCAGGCACATTAATTAACTTGTGCTAAAAATCATTAATTTATTTTCAGATAAAAAACCTTATATTTAAAAATAGCATATATCACGTATTCCAAAGGTTACAAAATGGCATCCTGCAAATACACCGCCAATAGTATATCATATACCGGCTAAAACAACCAATGTCCTAAGTCACAGCCACACTTTTATATATAGGTTCATATAGGGAGTATAAGCATCATCACACTGCCATGGGTGAGTCACTATGATTTTATTTTTGTTAAGAAGTGGTCAGAATTCTGTTTTATTCCTATATATAAAAGTGTTGCTGTGACATTGGTTGTTTTAGCCGGTATATGATATACTATTGGCTGTGTGTTTGCAGGACGCCATTTCGTAACCTTTGGAATACGTAATATATGCTATTTTTAAATATAAGGTTTTTTATCTGAAAATAAATTAATGATTTTTAGCACAAACCTTTTTTCCTTTGTTGCTTTGGTATAAAAAAAATTCTATATATAAGGCTTTGATTGAATTTTTTGTTTGGGTTAAGAGAGAAACGAGTAAAAAAATAGATCAATATTATACAATTACTTTTAAATACCCATTGGAACGTGTGTTTCTAGACATTAACTGTGGAGCGCCTGGAGGAGGTTAAAAAAGTTATAGCATTCTTTGCCCATCCAGACTGACCATGATTCTTGGAACCCTCTAAAAACAGATAATTGCATTATGTAACTCCAAAATGAACTTCTCTAGCTAATATATTCTGTGCTGAATCCTGAAAGCATCTTAATAATATCTCAAGTATCTGGCGATGTCATGCGAAGAAAGTTTGACAGTGCTTAGCAACAGAGTGTCTAGGCGAGTCAGCGGGTTGGTAGAGCTCTATTAGGATGCAACAGCGCCTGCCATAGCTGTAACCTCTCTTTGACTCCTTAATCTGTGAAATGTGGATCAGAAACTTTGTGGAGATTTGGTCTATTCTGAATATGTGTCTTGTTTTTGCATATTGATAAGTTTTGAAATTCTAGTAGTTAGTTGTGCAGATCTTTGGGCGCCGTACTACCGTATTTTCTCTATACAAAGGTAATCTATAGCGCCTGAAATACAAGAGGAGATTTGTATTGATTTTTATAGATCAGATCTGGACAGGTCATCTGTCAATTATGTCCACAACATTTCGACACCATTGCAAAGCTTCTATTGAATTCTATGGCTGTATAGTAGAGATAAATCTGTAAGCCAAAAGGTATATTCCATATGTTAAGGTTAAATTTATATGTTGACCTCTCTCTATGGAGAGAAGCCAAAAACCCAGGTAAAGGATGGTTTTTTAATTATATCTAGAGTTGGAATCCTGCAGTATTACCAGCTCGTTACTTATACGTCATGGACACAGATAAGACAATGTATCATGATTATAAGCCTGGAGAAAATGGCCCAAGTTTTATTATGGTAATCACATTTTATAGACAGATAAAATATAGGGTGGTAACAAATGCTAATAAGACATAGATGAGGCGGTGCTAGTGATTTAGATATTCAGTCATGCGCAATGGCATCTATATTAGTATTCATTATTATTATTCAAAAAGGTTAGAACAATACATTCTGTGCAATGATACTTTCACATTATTCCCACTGTAACAGACAGGCAACTTTCCTCTGAGAACGGCCTTGGACGCTGATAAACATGTCTCTGAGGGAAATAGTTCTTGAGACAAAACATTCTTTCTAGTGTCCATATCAGAAGTTTTCCAAGGTAAGAAATGGTCCAACTATAAGTTAACCCTATCAGGGACTCTCTAATGTGCTGGAGCTTCTGAGCAAGAGGCCTATATATATGTGTATTCATATAGGTACGGTGCAGGTAGGTAAAATCGCATCGCTGGCCTTATCATTCCCCCATTTGACATCCGTGGAGCATGGATATGGTTCATCACTGGTGGTTGGGTCGTAGCCGGAGGTTTTAAGGACTCCACCCTCAGTCGCAGGTTGATCAAGGGACCACAGGTGAAAACATCCTCCAAGTACTAGTACAGCATCCAACCTCCAGAAATGTCCAGGCGGCACAGATTCAAGAGAACCGATAAGAGAAAGAAAGCATAGTAACGTTAGTCTCTTATATGAGGGTGAAGCTTCTTCCTGTTTGTCGAGGTTTTATACGAGAGAAAATACACATGAACACTTTTACTGAAAAACAGATCAGTATTATGCATAAGACCACTTGGAAGAGACCCTGAAGGACTCCCATTAGTTTATGGGCATCACCATAGGATAGACAAAAATAGTACCATACGTTTTATTGAAAGTTATAGATGGCGGAACAAACTTACAGCAGATGTGGTAGTAAGATCTGCAATAACCGAAAGAAAATACTAAACAATGGGCGAGTCTGTATAGTATACATCAATATACAGCTTAGTTACAACAAAACAAATAAAAGCTTATTATCAATACCCAAACTAATATATGTATATGACAAATACCTCTCCGGATTTTATCAAAATAACCAAACCTTATTGTCTCATCACTCCTGTCCCTAAGATTTGTCCCTAATCTTGACTACAGATGTAGCCCCCTTCTCTAGGTCCCTTTACCGTAGGACTGCTTTAAAGGTAAGACAATCCTCCGTCCCGAACCTAACTAGTCTCCTGTCACTCCTACGTCTCCCTGTGACACTGAGTGATCAGACAATAAGTTCTTCACTGTATATAACAGATGTGACTCTATCACTTTGGTATCATGTGGGTATTGGAAAGTCACAAAAACTAACTTTAAAAAGTTTCTGAAAATAAAAAGTTTAGATGTGAACAAATCTTATCTCATGGCAAAAGCAAAAATAAAAAGTTGATTGACACATAAACCAAAAACAGCATAACAGGTGAATGCAATAAAATCTCCACAATGTGACCTACTATGTAACCTCTAGATTCACTTATAATAACCAATTAGTGAATTCACAATCTTCAGTACCGGATTCTAAAAATTTCCACTTCTTTTTAGTCTTTTTACTTCATTTTGTACCTAGAAAACGTCTTTATGATTAGATCACACAGGACTAATGACTGGTCGCATGGTCACATCTCTTCCTGTACATAATCATATAGTATAATACATACACCAATAATATGAAGTGACTGGGCGCTTATTACCGATATAATATTTGGATCCTACTGAATTGTCTCTTGTCTGACTGAGATCATCATATATTACACATAAGATAACCACCATAGAAATAAAGCAAAGTGTAAACGATACATCACCTAAGGTTTCAAAGCCTTTTTATGAGAATAATATATCATATGATCCTTTTTGTAATAGTAGCATTGGTATGGATCCTTTATCCTTAAACCCATCTTTTGACTGACAGGCCTCTTTACAGACACTTGGACTCTTGGCCTCAGTTATATCGCTTCTTTTAAGGCCACTAGTATCACCTCAGACATTGGCTTTGTTGTCTCCCATAGTTTTGGCTTGACCTGTAAAGAAGACACCAGTACAGACAAGGACATACCTATATAGGCCACCTGTGGCAGCTGGATGACGTCCACTTACATTCCCTGAAACAGGCAGGAAGATGACAGACTATGCAGACAGGCACTTTACGGTGTTACTTACAGTAGGTTATGACAGGTGTAGATAATACAGCCCTACACAACCCTCTCCTATATTTGTTGTCCCCTGGGCCGCCCAATGTGAGGATACTACACCACATTACACATGGCTTCCTTCTGCTGGTTTTGTCAGATAACTTACAGTGGGATACAAGGCAGGCGGCAAACACAGTTACTTACTGTCTGACTGCCATCTTTACCCAGTACCTCTTCTCCATCCGCTGGTCTCACAGCTTGTTGCTGATTGTCTCTGGAAAAGACTTAAAAACAAACAGATCCACATCTCCTCCTCCACCTGTACACTATGTACGGTTACCTCAGGAAGAGACTGGAAACATCTCCCCATTCCCTTGTACGCTTTGTACACTGTTACCTTGGGAAGAGCACAGAAACCACCGCATCACCAGCTTTATCCATCATCCATCACCCTTTTTGGCATCAGGGTTTGTCAGCGTGAACGTTGCGTCAGCCGCTCTATGGCAGCTTTTTGGTAAGCCCAGGGACCAAACAAATCTCTAATTTGCCAATTAACCCATAATGGTGGGCTTCATATAGACATCTGCACAGTTACCTTCAACCATCCTACATGTCTCAGTGATTGTCCTCACCTCCAGCTTATAGCAGGAGCGGTTTCTGCAGTGGAACGTCACGCTGCATGGCGGTCACCATATATCCTTGCGTCTTGTGTCATCCATCTTTGAAAAGTCTGAGATAATCTACAATGAAAACTTTTAAACTTTCATTAATATTTGGGCTTTCAATTATATTTTCATCTTTCACAATTTAAAATATCAAACACAATAAGTAACAAAAACATCCTTATTCAAAAATAAAAAATTTGTACGGTGTTTAAAAAAATTTAAAACATCAAAATTGGCTACTCCATCAAAATGGGCTGCTCCCATTTCCATTCACCTCTATCCCCTCCCCCATTTGAATCTACATCAATAGGCAACAGAGATGCTGGATTCAATGCACTTAGCACAAGATATATATATATTGGGGGGGCATAAGGAGTGCAGACTGGAGCCATGGACATGGGTTTGGTTTTTACTAGGGATAAAAGTACATATATATTCATGAGCTAAGTCTGCTATAATCATCACAAAACTGTTACCCCTAAAAATAAAAACATTAAAAAAATTAAATGAATTCGCTGAAATGAATATTCCTTCCATACGCTGCTCTTATCAGTAAACAGAACGCTCTGTACCTCACTTCTAACCTTGAGCAGTGAGCAGTAAAATCATAGATACAAGAGTTAAAATTTCTTGGAAGTTTTTTTTTTTTTTTTTCTTTTTTTTTCTAACATCCTTGAAGTTACAGAAGATATCAGCGCTGTGCTCTTATGCACCAGACTGTAACCTTGGACAGTGGCACACATACTTATAACTTAGTAGGAAAAAAAACCAATTTGCGTAGAACTTATTAGGATAGATGTGTACACATATATACACATATATATATATATAAAGACTTGTTAAATAAAGTTACATAGAAATATATATTACAGTAGTAAGTTACTACTCCTTAGAAGTATATATATTTTACTATAGTAAACTACTTCTTCTTTGAAATATCATACGTTGGGGACACACACTTAAAGAAAATCTGCTTACAATATATATTGGGATACATATATATACCTACAACATACTTTTTAAATACAAATGTGTAAGTTACAGTAATAAGTTACTACAGGCTCCTTATACCATTGGGTTCTTAATAAGTGCACAAAATTCTGCGTTTGATCTTTACCAATTATCACTTTTCTCTTGACATTCCTAATAAAACGTGCTTTTTCTCTCTGACTCCTCCTACTGACACTCCCGTATAACAATCTTATACACTAATAGGTCTAATAGACCCAGCTCCTTCAAACAGTCTCATTGCTTTTCCCTCCAACAAACCTTTGTCTAACTTTCTTCACCATCAGGTAATAATATTCATTAATAAATGTGCAAAACAGTTGTTAGACTCTATCGGAAAGTCCTGTGCCCGCCCCCTCAGTGACACTAAGCAGTATGGGCGGAGGACAGAAATGCCAGGAGTTAAAATGGCCACCGGACTAGATAACCGGATATAGGGGTGTTGGCTTAGGGCATGGTTTTGAGACGTCACAATTATAATACAGACGTGGATGATATGTGGGAGTGGTTGGCTTTCAGTCGCCATCTTTGAGGGCTGATTACAGAAAAGTGGCGTAGCTAAATAAGCAAATGTTCCACGGTCGGGACAACAGAAAATGATCAACATTTTGTAACACGTAACATACTTCTAAAGGGGAACACCAGCTTAGTAAGACTGGCTGAAATACAGTATAATGTAGGAGCGTACATTACATTACACTAACAGCTCTGATTCTTTTTTTTTTTTTTTTTTTTTCTAATGCTGCTTGCATGTGATCTGCAGCTCTCAGAGCTGGTTGATGGCCTTGTACAAAACATAACAAATAACACACAAAAAAAACTTTGTATGCTGCTTCACTACGCAGCATTAATTAACCTCTTCAGCTCTCTCAGTACTGTATCTAGCAATGAGCTGGACTGTTCTCCTTGTCTGAGTACGTGGCTTTGTACTCAGACACTTACATGGCAATATACACTATTTGAGGTTAGGCTTTTCGCAGGATCTGGGGTTTGTATACAGATATAAACTGGGTACAATGGTGTAACATAATGATGTGGCTTGGGTCTGCCACACACACTACAATATTCTGTCTTATCTAGATATTGTTGGTCACCGGCACATGTCCACCCAGCTGGACCTGTGCTTCCCACCCATTATCCTAAATGTTTTCCTTCTGTCTGACCCTCTGGCTCTCATCTCTCTATCTACTCCACACCCTCCTCTCTTAGAACTCTAATCCTTGATTCCCCCTTAGGGATAGTACTTCGATTAACCCCTAAGATTCCTGGAAATTTCAAGGACCCATTTGCCCTGCATGTTACATGTAGGTCTGGTTACCTACCCACAAGGCAAAAATAAGTGTGCACAGGAGTGTAAGGGGTTTCCCAGGTGTTGGTCAGAGAGCCAGAGGTTGGTGGGGCTAAGGCATGTATCTGCCTTCATATCAAGCCTCCTAAAGATCTGTTCTAGATCTTGCACTGCATCTTTACATGCCCATCGCTATCTTCCTTAGCTTCACATCAGCTTCACATAAACTTCTTGTGGAGACTGGTGATCCCTTTTTTTAGAGAATAACTGTCTCATCCTTGCTCAGCTAATCCCTAGGTAGCGTATTGGGGAACGAAACCTAAACCTTAGGTTTTAACAAGCACAGCCGCTATAGGCCCAGCCGTCACAGTGACACACTATGGCGACGCACTACAGCAACCTTGCTATAGGCCCAGCCGTCACAGTGACACACTATGGCGACGCACTACAGCAACCTACTGTCCCTCGTTGCTAATTCCTCCTAGGGGGCAAGGGGGTATTTCACAGATCTTCTGACCTGCTCTCTACCACAGTACAAGCACAAATAATGGGATCAATACAAGTATTGTTCCCGCTGCTCGAGACAGATATCACTTATCAGGAACCCGTTCACTCCAAAAGTTATATGCCTGCTGTCTGTGACCTCGCAGCTGCTCTCGATATTATGCTGTATTACAAGGGTTAAGCATTAATCACAGCCTCCCCGTAAGGACGCAGAAGTGAATAAGTTCGGCAATCCCTTTCCTTAATTCAGCATAAATACAGCAACAGCTTATCTCAATCACACAACAGTTTGCGACGGCAATGCAGCACTTTAACCTTGTCCTATCCTGGGTTACAGAGTTCTTTGTCTAACAAATAGACTCAGCTTTACAAACATATATAGAGAACACAGGTGTGACGGGAATCTGATTAGATCCGTTCCCCTGAGGCGCAGATAGTACGTAAGAAAGGAAAGTCTTTCTTACCTGGCCAGTTATATCTGCGCGTCCGATGACGGATAAATCACCACATCCCGTCAGTCTGCGTTCTAGTTTGCAAGCGGCTGAGTCCCTGCCAAGGGCGCCAAATGTTAAGGTTAAATTTATATGTTGACCTCTCTCTATGGAGAGAAGCCAAAAACCCAGGTAAAGGATGGTTTTTTAATTATATCTAGAGTTGGAATCCTGCAGTATTACCAGCTCGTTACTTATACGTCATGGACACAGATAAGACAATGTATCATGATTATAAGCCTGGAGAAAATGGCCCAAGTTTTATTATGGTAATCACATTTTATAGACAGATAAAATATAGGGTGGTAACAAATGCTAATAAGACATAGATGAGGCGGTGCTAGTGATTTAGATATTCAGTCATGCGCAATGGCATCTATATTAGTATTCATTATTATTATTCAAAAAGGTTAGAACAATACATTCTGTGCAATGATACTTTCACATTATTCCCACTGTAACAGACAGGCAACTTTCCTCTGAGAACGGCCTTGGACGCTGATAAACATGTCTCTGAGGGAAATAGTTCTTGAGACAAAACATTCTTTCTAGTGTCCATATCAGAAGTTTTCCAAGGTAAGAAATGGTCCAACTATAAGTTAACCCTATCAGGGACTCTCTAATGTGCTGGAGCTTCTGAGCAAGAGGCCTATATATATGTGTATTCATATAGGTACGGTGCAGGTAGGTAAAATCGCATCGCTGGCCTTATCACATAGGACCTAGACAGCAGATTTAGCTTTGATTCCTATTTGTTCCTGCATTAGAAATACTTACAATTTTCATATTACAAACACTCATGATTTCATTATAATCTTATTTGCGCTGCGGCATCTGTTGGCGCTATACTATATAATATTATTATTTGTGATCATAATGAACGTGTTTTTTTTTTCCTATAGAACAGAAAGTATCAAATAGGCTATGGTCCCACAACGTTTTTTCTTGTCAGTTTATAATTTTTTTTAAAATGACGTCCGTTATTTTGCGATTTGGCCGCCCGTCAGTGCATTAACAGCTGTGAGTAGATTATTCTACTTCAGGTGGACTGATCGCCCTTTGAGTGTGTCTTTTATTGAAAAGTCCATTGAATTTAATAGTAAAAAATGGAGAATGGACGTTGAAAAAAGAACTGTGTATGACCAACAAAAAAAATAACGTCCGTTGTTTGCAAAAGACATCCAAGAATAATTGTCATGATCATTATTTTGACGTCCGTTATTTAACATACTGTGTGTATTGGGCGGCCGTCATTCCATAGCAATAACGGGCATTATTTTAAAAAGAAAAAGCGGACACCTTTTCCCTTTTATTTTTAGTTTGAACATAGCCATTATGTTGCTTACTGGCCAGAATGAAAACTACAAGACTTAAAGCGTAACTGTCATTTCAGGGCCATTTTTCTGAAAACATTAAATATCAACAGTACAAGCGATTTTAAGAAACTCTGTAATAGGTTTTATGTACTAAAAGAGTTTCCTTCTGTAGTGAAAAAGCAATCTCCCAGCCTCCCCCCTCACATCAGAAGCTGCAGGATTTCTGTCTCCATTATGTGGCTATGGAGAGGGGAGGGGCTGTTAGGAGTGACTGAGCACGGAGCAGTCCTGCAAAGCACAACACCCTGCAATCTTCTCTCAGTAAGTTCATAGATAAGCACTGACCTTTTTGACCCCAGAATCCTGCGGTTTAGGTGCCCAGAAAGTCTACAAACAGCTGACCTTCATGTCACCTCTTCCTGCTCCCTCATCTCCCTCAGCCCCTCCCCCTTCATAGGCTTACAATGGAGAGAGCAGAGACCGTCTTCACTTGCTTCTCTGTAATGAAGACGTGTTTGCCTGATAATGCACAGATAAGAAGTCAGGGGGGGAGGCTGGGAGATTGCTTCTTGAGTACAGAAGGAGGCTTTTTTGGCTGATGAAACCTATTACAGAGTTTCTTAAAATCGCTTATACTACTGATTTCTGCAATAAAAAAAATCGTTTCTATTGTCGCCTTTCATCGTTCAACATTTTGAAAGACGTTAAAAGACAACGATCAGCCATCGTGCATGTCGGCTGATCGTTGCCTTTTATTACACAAAGCAATTATTGGCTGTAAAGGTACGTAGGTCCACACTACGGAATTCTCACACAGAACTCTCAGTGGATTCCGCAGTTTGCCCCTGCTTGCGGCCGTGCGCATCTCCACCTGTGCCATAAACTCCATTCTATGTACAGGCAGAGTCCGCCGCCCGCTCGAAGAATGAAAGAATGAATCGTCTCATTCTTCAGACGGACGGCGTTATCCGCCTGTGCATAGAATGGAGTCTATGGTAAAGGCGGAGGTGCGTGTGGCTGCAAGTGGGGGCGATCTGGGGAATCCGTGCTGGGTGATCCTCCTGGATTCCTCCACTTTAAGTGATGATCTTCCAAGTTGATAGTTGGAAGTTCACCGCTATTTGTAAGGCTAAATATGAATAGAGTTCTCCTTTAAGCTATGCTATTCAAGACTGGCAAGGAAGTATATGCCGAGTATTTTGCTTTGCTAATAAGTACACTTAGTCATACTGAGTTGGGCATCCCTCATAACATGTTCTTAGCCCCCATGTTGAATCAACTTGAATTGTTTTAATAGCAGATGGGGATCACTGTTAGGAGATGATAGCAGAAAAGCTGAATGAACAGATGCCCACACTGGAAAAGCAGCGAGCAGGCTTCATTTGCATACAAATAACAGATTCATCTGCCAAACAATGTCATTATAATTCTTAATAAATTTTAATAAAAGACTAAAGGTTTAAGATTTATTTACCGTTCAGATGACTCCTTTATGCCATACAATTGCTAAATGTGCTGCTGCATAGTTTATATTCTGTTCTGTAAGATATATTATAGTGTGCGCATACCTGCAATTATACAGAAGAATCATCATTGTCCCGGAATGGGCTCAATAATAATTCTTCTAAATCACTTGTGTTGCCAATTCAAATAGTGTAGCACCGCCGGCCGAGGTCAATACTGGGGCTGCCCATAACTATTCATTAGAAGACAAAGCATTCTCCTAAATGGCTCCTAGCGTGTCTTGTAGATTTCCAGATCTACTAGTGGAACCATTGCTTCCATGGCTTTGAATATGCATTCAAACCCTATTCAGACTACACAGCACAGTTCTCAGATTAATCGCTGCATAATAAATGTCCCCCTATATCTATATACATCAACATTATAGCTATATATACATCAGCCAGACCACTGTTTGGGTTTATTAGCCGAAAAATGCATTTTTATCATGAAAAGCAGTTTGAAGCTCTCCCTCCTGTCTTCATGGTTCTCTTATGGAGAGGGGAGGGGTTGAGGGAGATGAGGCACCAAAACAGGACAGCAAAGAGTAAATTTTTAAGCGACATCACTGGCTATCTCCTCTGAAGTCAGCACTGACCTCCCTGACCTCTGAATACCGCTTTCACACAGGTCTGGCTGTGTAATACTTTGTTCTCTGCTCCCTGCTGGCGACTAATCTCCATCCTCCCTCCTCCCCCCTCCCCTCTCCATAGGTTACACAGGGCCCGACTGATGTAAAAGAGTCGAGATTTCCTGATAATAAGCAGTGGATAAGAGAGAGGAGGGAGGGACCTGGGGAAAGTCTTTTTAAATGCAGATAATGGCATATTTGCCTAATAAACTCAATTACAAAGTTTCTTAAAATCGTCTGTACTATTGATTTCTGCAAAAAAAAACAAACAAAAAAAAACGACAGTGACACTTTGTGACACTTTGGTTGAGATGAAAATACCCCTTTAAGGCTGGACTTTTTAAACTCTTTGGATCAGTATCATATTATTAGTATTTGCTTAGTATTATTATATTGTTCAGGGGGAAAAAATCCTACTTAGCAATACTGCTAGGGCTGTGGGGGACATGTTAGAAGAGTATATTTACCTTTCCTGCTCCAAGTCCACTTCCCTTGTCACTTGTTCTGCGCCACTGTCAGCGTTTTCATAACTTCCATCGTGACAGGCAGGGCATCTTGGCAGGGCAGCGGGACAGGTAAGTATACTCTACTGATAAGTCCCCCACAGCCCTGGCAGCAAGGCTAAGTAGGATTTTTTCCTGGACAACCCCTTAAACAATACTGAGCAAATACTGATCAAAATATTTTTTGTGAACCCAGCTGTACAGTTCCACCCAACATATCCTCCACTAAGCCTGGTGTCACACATGGCTTTGGCTCAAACATTGTAATGGCTGTTCCCTGAAAAACTGCCATGTGTAACACCAGCCATAATGCCCCCCCCCAAAAAAAACAGTGGCAGTCGCACATGTCACAGTGTCTGCCAATGCACCAACTATAGAGCCCCCAAGAAGTACTTTCCAGAAATGACCCCTATATAATATCAGCTATAGCCCCAAAAAAGCACTAACCACAGTATTTTCATATAATAAAGGGAGAACCCTACCACAGCGCCTTCATTCTTTACATGAGCACAGATGCTTGCAACAGCTTACTGGCAGGGGCGTATCTAGGATTCATGGGGCCCCATAGCAAAACATTGTAAGGGCCCCCCTCCCCTAGGCACAACACAAAGCACTGCATATATATATATTCTGTGATGTGGCCAAAAAATAAAATCTCTTGTGGCCAGAGGCAGAATCCTGGCTGCAGCCACAAGAGTGACTGGCAGAGTAGAGAGACAATGGCTGCTCGCTATGATAGTCCACTGTTTTTAAATATAAGAGCCCATTAGGAGCCCGTATGGTTAAATACATAGGTGCAGGAACAGACTTCTGCTTAACCCCTTATGTACTGCAGTGTGTAAGTGACCCAATGTTCAGAAGACATGGAGAACTCTACTTTATTGCTGGTGCACTGATAACCCCTGACCTCTGCAGGAGCTAGGGAGAACAGAGGTCAGGGGTTATCAGAGCAGTGAAGCAGAGATCTCTTTGTCTTCTGCTTGTTAACCCCTTTTTTAGTGTTTCAGCATGTAACTAAACATTGGGTCACTTACACACTGCAGTACATAAGGGGTGAAGCAGAAGGACACACAGGACGCTCTTACCTTCTCCCCCGGGCCCCCTACTGACACAGGCCCCATAGCAACTGCCTACCTTGCCTCTACGGTAGCTACGCCACTGCATACTGGTACTGCTGCTCATTCTCGGCTATGAATTAGTTATTTCACTGGTTGTCAATTTATTTTACCTTTCTTATTTTGATAAAAACCACATTTGCCATTTTCCCATCAGCAGAGAATTCCAGTTTCTTTCTGTGCGAGGAATATTGATATGATAGCTGCATCTGTTTAGCTTCCACCCAAGATTAAATTGTCTGTACTTAAGAGTCCTGTATAATCAGAGCATGAAATACGAGGAAACCATTGCCGCCTTTCAAATCAATTATATGAAGTGAACAAATATAACGAAGGTAACGTTCTCATGATGTCTGATGTGCGTTCAGTGCAGGGATGGGGAACCTTCGGCTCTACAGATGTTGCAAAACTACAATTCCCATCATGCCTAGACAGCCAAAGCGAAAGCAGTCATTTTGGTTGGGTAGTGCTTTAGTTGTTCGGAAGCTCATTGCATTGCATCATGTTCTCATGTGACACGTAACATATACACTGATCAATCATAACAAATGAATAACTTACAAAGAAAAAATGCCAATTGTCCCTAGTCAAAGTTGCCAGCACTGCCCCAAAAAACAGTAAGAAGAGTCCAGGAAGAAAAATAATGCAC
Source organism: Dendropsophus ebraccatus (assembly GCF_027789765.1). NCBI lineage: Eukaryota > Metazoa > Chordata > Amphibia > Anura > Hylidae > Dendropsophus > Dendropsophus ebraccatus. Next base: position 26,678,383 of record NC_091464.1, read on the forward strand.
AATTGTAAAATAATGCTCAAGGGTATTACGAGTTTTGGGAATACTTTAGCTTCCTCAGATGCAGTTTCAGTACAGTACAGGACGTTCCATCGGTTGGAGACACCATACCCAGGGTCACCTGTACCTTGGGGTGGTGCACACAAAGCTGAATGTATTCACCTGCTCTACTGCATTTACCTTTACGGTATCACACAAGGCACAGCAACTTGCCTTCTTTCCTTTCCTTATTTCTCTTTCCTTTCATATACCAAATAAATAACACTGATTATCAATCATACTAGTCTAGGGGGGGGGGATATTAGGCAGCAAATGAACATTCAATTTCTCAAGTTGATGTGTTGGAAACAGAAAAATGGCCAAGTGTATTCATCTATAGACAAGTGTATAATGTAATGACACTTGGTCAGGGAAAATCCACAATGGCAGCTCTTGTGAGGTGTTACCATGGTAACAAAAGTGGTCCAAAGAAGGTTGACCAGTCAACCACAATCATGATGAAAAGGGCCTACAGTGGGCGTGTGAACACGGGAACTGGGCCATGACACAAAGAGAGATGGTGGCCTGGTCGGATTTTCTTCATCACATTTTCTTCAAAGGGGTTATCCAGCGCTACAAAAACATGGCCACTTTCCCCCTCTCTTGTCTCCAGATTGGGTGGGGTTTGGGACTCCATTCCATTGAATTCCAGTTCCATTGAAGTAAATGGAGCTTAATTGCAAAATATACCTGAACTGGAGACATAGAGGGGGAAAAGTGGTCATGTTTTTGTAGCGCTGGATAACCCCTTTACATCAAGTAGATGACATTGTGTAGTGGAGTGCAGCATAGGAAGAAGGCAAGAGGCAAAGGTAGTTTTATTCAATGGTTGGTGTTCTGCTGGGAAACCCTGATATTAGGGATGGTCCGAACCGAGTTCGGTTCGGGTTCATACGAACCCAAACCCTCGGTAATGATTCCCGCTGTCTGCCCGCTCTGTGCAGCGGGCGGATCCAGGGGGAGGCCCGCCTGAAAAACTGGGATACAGCCATAGCCATAGGCTGTATTCCAGTTTTCCAGGCGTTCCTCCCGCTGTATCCGCCCGCTCCACGGAACGGGCATACAGCGGGAATCTGCTGCCGAGCGTTCGGGTTCATACGAACCCGAACCTCGGCAGGTTCGGACCATCCCTTCCTGATATTTATATGGATGTTACTTTCACATCACTTACCAGATCATTGTCATGTCAAGAACAAGTCAAAGGGTACTATTACGCAAATCGATTATTGGCGGATTATTATCCATTACGGCCGATAATTGTTTTGTGTAATAGCTCATGTTGAAATAGCTCATGCATGATGTTGTCTGATTGTTGTTTTCAAACATGAATCAAAATTACGATAAGTATAGCGATGGTCTGCTGGTCGTCACTTTGCATATTAGAGGCGGCAGCAGACCGCCGCTATCTTCTGTGGCCCACCTATACAGGCAGCCCTTTCTGCCTCTCTCCGCTTACCCCCCCCCCCCCCGCTCGATGTCTGTGCGTGTAATAAAACAGACAGTGAGCGGGGGAACGAGGAGCAAGCCAGAACTGACCTGACATGTCGGCGTTCGCGTGCTTCTAATATTGGCCTGTCTAATAGTACTCAAAGAACAGACCCTGCTGCAGATCTGCTGTGATAAAAGCTTTTTGGTTTTGCATTGATTTTGAGTATATTGTGGCAAAACTGGAACAGGAAGGCTATTTAGCACGGGAAGTATATGTCCGTTTTTTGCGGCCATGGGCACCTCCAGGAGCCTGGGACCCTGGGCGGCCGCCCAAAAGAAACATATTATAATCCTCCACTGTCTACACAATATAAGGCAGGTGGGTTAAGCTGATCAGTGTATATTCATCAGAGCACATTGTGCTACTCACTTGCCCACAGACACCTCCACACGTTCTGTTGAATGGCTTTTATCCAGTTATTGAAGAAGCAGAATGTAGCACATGCTGCCTACCTATATCAGCGTTACTTCCCAAGGAGGAGGGGAACATCTTATGTTTTAAGCTGTAGAATGTACTGGGGCCTCTCATCTGTAGAAGAAGGTAAAATTATAATATCTCGTTCACAACTGTGAAAAGCAAGTAAAAGACATTTGTTTCGCAGATATTGATCTTAAGTGGAAATTTGACAGAATGCTTGATGTTATATTGTTTCTATTGACAGTATTTTTGTCATTTTTGTAAAGGCTATGGGCATCTTTTGGATTTTATTTTTCTTCTTGATTTTTGGTACATTAATATTTTCTCTATAGGTCTTTATTAAAAATGCATCTTAGTTTCTCCTTTACAGCTTTCTGCAATGTGCTTTTGTTGTTGATCAGCAGCAGATATAGGACCTTGTCACAATGACAACATCTGAATGGATTATCCACTTTCTTTTCAATAACTCTTGACCAGTTTTTTGTCTCTCTCCTGTCTTCTCCATACATATGGGACTTAATTGCTGAACCTTCATATGTTCTCTATGTGGAGGGGTAAGCCCTACTGCCAACTTGTCCCTCCAAGAACAAAAGGGACGGCAATGAAAATCCATCATGCCCAACCCTTTTCTCCACCAACAGATAGAAGGAAGTCCCCAATACACCTTATACTGTTGCCTGTTACCTGCTAACAGTGATGGGTTCATACGACTCCAGTATAAAGTGTATGTGGTCACCTTTAGGCGGCAGTGGTGGACTTTCGTATGGTGGGAAGGTTGTTGAGTAATATTGGTGGGCCGATATATCATTATACTGTTGACACTGAGAAATATGACTTCTGAAGCCATGTTTCACCCAGATGTACTAAAATTGTCTATGTGTAAACTTAGTCTTCAAATGCGCCAAATTTATGTATGTTTTGCAGTCTGTTTGATAAATCTGTCACATCTGAATACTAGTTTGTTTTAAAGTACATCAGAGCCATGCCCCTTTTTCAGGCTTGGCAGAAAGGTGTATCTAAAGAGCCAAAATGCATACTAAATGGGGGGTATCGTACATCAGAATTCTGATGCATAAGTATATCTTGGCCAATATTTTTGTCTAGAAATTAAAGTATCATGTAAGTGGCTTAGAAATGTATATCATGTGGCCAATGTTAGACTGTTGCTAGTGGTAGTCCTGTGGGAGAGGAACCAGACACTCATTGTGGTGTGGTTTGTCTAGGCTGAATTATAGATATCAGAGGTGGTGTGCCACAAGGGTCTCTTCTGGATAATATTCTTGTTAATATGAGGAGAAGGAGAAGGTTTGGTTAGTAAGGTTTGTCTGTTTGCTGATGACACAAGTGTACATTAGGGTTGATATTCTTGGAGGTGCCGGATATATACGTGTTAAACTCCGGCCGGGGATTGACATAAGTTGCGGCCGGCTGCGTACGGTCCGCGAACTTACGCCCGTAGTCTACTTACGCTTCCCGAGCGCCCTACGTAGCGATCTGACAGCGGTCTTTTACTTGGAAATCTTCGGCTAGCCCCGGACACCCCACAGAACCTTTTGGATCGGCAAAGAAAAGTGCAAAAATGAAGAAATCACCACTACATAAGGGACTGCATGTTACGCTACGGGCGTAAGTTACGGCATTTTCGTCCTCAAACAATGGTCTAGTTCATTTTTTACGGCGCCGCATATGATCCTGGCGTAAGTTCTTACGTAGTGTGAACTGTGCAGCCGTAGATCGTATACTTTCCATTGTACGCAAACTACGTAAATCTCTGGCCGCTTATTCACGGAGCGCGCTACGGCCGGAAACTTACGTAGTGTGAACATAGCCTTATACTGTATGGCCGGGGAGGGGTGGATATAGACGCCGCCGTCCACCTATCTCCCCGGTTCCAGCGCCGGGACCTGGATCCCACTGCCCCGCTGCGGCTTCCTGGTCTGTGCTGCGGCTTGAGACGTGACATCTCAAGGCCACTCAGCCATTCAGCAGTCGTAACGGGGTCCCGCCTTGAGATGTCATTTCTCAAGCCGCAGCTCGGACCAGGAAGCAGCAGCGGGATGGGAGAACGGGGCGTCACAATCCAGGACCTGGCGCAAGAACCAGAATGGTAAGTGGATGGCAGCGTCTATATCCACCCCCTCCGCAGCCATACAGAAAAAATACCCCTAGCCCGAAGTACCCCTTTAAGAACTGTCTTCAGGGTAAAGATTAGAAGTGAGCAAATTTACAGTGTTAACGAAGAAAAGCTATTCTGCCGGCCCCTTAACCCCTTCAGCTCCCGTCCGCCTCCTGATCCCACTCCGCTGTATACATTACCTCTCCTCGCTGCACGGGTCCCGGCGTACTTCTCTCCCGTCCGGCCAATCAGTGGCTGCGGCAGGGCAACACACTGATTGGCCGGGCGGGAGAGCAATATGCCGGGACCCGTGCAGCGAGGAGAGGTAATGTATACAAAGCGGGAGCAGAGCAGGAGCCGGGTGGCAGCTGAAGGGGTTAAGGGGCCGGCAGAATTACATACACGCAGTGGTCTTTCAGACCGCTACGTGTATGTAGTGAAAGTGATCTGCCAGGACCTACCCGACTGCTGCGAGTCGCTAGGTGTGAAGGCACCCTTAAGTTAGATTTCTCTTCACTCTGTTCATTCACTTTACATTGTATTAATACTTGTATGCAGGGGCGGGCTGGGCCGGGGGGCAGGGTGGCATATGCCCCCCGGGCTGGTCTCCCCACTACACCTAAGGGCCGCGGCGTCCGGATGTTGCTAGGGCCGCTCTGCCACTTTAATTATTTCCTCAGTAAGTGCGGCCCCTGCACTCACTCTCTAGCAGTCAGCAGCGGTGACAGAACGCCGCGCTGACTCTGCCTCACACTTCACTTTGCTCATTGGTGGAGCAGGCAGCCTGTTCCATCACTGAGCAAAGAGAAGTGCACAGCCCATGGAGGAGGACGCCTGCCGGAAGAGGAGCCGCCCACCGCCCGACTGGTATCTGGGGAGGAAGCCTGGGTTGTGGGGAGCGGGTCTGGGGGGGTTACTGTATAGTACTGGGGTCTATAAGACACCAATACAATACAGTAGCCTAGGGCTGGCTGGAGCAGGGGACACTCACCTCCCTGTCTGGGCAGCCAGTGTTTCCTCCGTGATTCTGCAGTGTGATTAGCACTGCCTGCTCCTCTCTGCTCTGGTCAGACCTAACCAGAAGAGGCCAGAGCAGCAGAGAAGCACGGACCTGCTAGTGAAGTAAGTATATGGGGGGGGGGGGGAGGGGGGAGCATTGTGCATTGTGCTTTGTCCTATCTACAACATTTGACTCTCCAGTTATTGCATAACTACAGCTCCCATTATATCCTGGTGGCAGGACATGATAGGAGTTGTAGTTTGGCAACAGCTGAGGAGTCACTGGTTAGGAAGCAATAATTTAGGTAGAGTTTAGGTGTTCTCCAACCTGTGACTGCTCAGTTAGTGAAACACTACAACTCCCATCATGCCCTTCTAGCAGGAGATAATGGGGATGGTAGTTTAGGAACAGCAGGAGGGTCACATGTTGGAGAAAACCACACAAAATAAACTGTACCCCTAAATCATTGCTTCCTAACAGTGGCTCCTCAGTTGTTACAAAACTACAACTCCTATCATGCCCTGCTGGCAGAATATAATGGGGGTTGTAGTTTAATAACTGCAGAAGGGTCAGATGTTGGAGAAATCACACTAAATAAACTGTACCCATAAATCATTGCTTCCTATCCAGGCGCTCCTCAAGTGTTACCAAACTACAACTATTATCATGTCCTGCTTGCATAATGGAAGTTGTAGTTTACGAACATCTGAGGAGCCACTGGTTGGGAAACAATGATTTAGGGGGCTCAGTGGTACGTTACATTAGGGGGTCAGTGGTACAGTACATTAGAGAGGACAGTGGTATAGTGCATTAGAGGGGTCAGTGGTACAGTACATAGAGGACAGTGGTACAGTACATTAGAGAGGACAGTGGCACAGTACATTAGAGAGGACAGTGGTATAGTGCATTAGAGGGGTCAGTGGTACAGTACATTAGAGAGGACAGTGGCACAGTACATTAGAGGACAGTGGTGCAGTACATTAGAGGGGACAGTGGTACAGTGCATTAGAGAGGACAGTGGTACAGTACATTAGAGGGGACAGTGGTACAGTACATTAGAGGGGTCAGTGGTACAGTGCATTAGAGAGGACAGTGGTACAGTACATTAGAGGGGTCAGTGGTACAGTGCATTAGAGAGGACAGTGGTACAGTACATTAGAGAGGACAGTGGTACAGTACATAGAGGACAGTGGTATAGTGCATTAGAGGGGACAGTGGTATAGTACATTAGAGGGAACAGTGGTACAGTACATAGAGGACAGTGGTATAGTGCATTAGAGGGGACAGTGGTACAGTACATTAGAGAGGACAGTGGTATAGTACATTAGAGGGAACAGTGGTACAGTACATAGAGGACAGTGGTATAGTGCATTAGAGGGGACAGTGGTACAGTACATTAGAGAGGACAGTGGTACAGTACATTAGAGGGGACAGTGGTACAGTACATTACAGAGGACAGTGGTATAGTACATAAGAGGGAACAGTGGTACAGTACATAGAGGACAGTGGTATAGTGCATTAGAGGGGACAGTGGTACAGTACATTAGAGAGGACAGTGGTACAGTGCATTAGAGGGGACAGTGGTTCAGTACATTAGAGAGCACAGTGGTACAGAACATTACAGGGACAGTGGTACAGTACATTAGAGAGGACAGTGGTACAGTACATTAGAGGGAACAGTGGTACAGTACATAGAGGACAGTGGTATAGTACATTAGAGAGGACAGTGGTACAGTACATTAGAGAGGACAGTGGTACAGTGCATTAGAGAGGACATGGGTACATGACATTAGAGAGGACAGTGGTACAGTGCATTAGAGGGGACAGTGGTACAGTACATTAGAGGACAGTGGTATAGTGCATTAAAGGGGACAGTGGTACAGTACATTAGAGAGGAGAGTGGTACAGTACATTAGGGGGTGATTGGGACAGTACATTAGAGAGGACAGTGGCACAGTACATTAGAGGGGACAGTGGTACAGTACATTAGAGGACAGTGGTACAGTACATTAGAGAGGACAGTGGTACAGTGCATTAGAGAGGACAGTGGTACAGTACATTAGAGAGGACAGTGGTACAGTGCATTAGAGGGGACAGTGGTACAGTACATTAGAGGACAGTGGTATAGTGCATTAAAGGGGACAGTGGTACAGTACATTAGAGAGGAGAGTGGTACAGTACATTAGGGGGTGATTGGGACAGTACATTAGAGAGGACAGTGGTATAGTGCATTAGAGGGGACAGTGGTACAGTACATTAGAGGACAGTGGTACAGTACATTAGAGGGGGCAGTGGTACAGTACATTAGAGGGGACATTGGTACAGTACATTAGAGGGGGCAGTGGTACAGTACATTAGAGGGGACAGTGGTACAGTACATTAGAGGGGACAGTGGTACAGTACATTAGAGGACAGTGGCACAGTACATTAGTGAGGACAGCGGTACAGTACATTAGAGGGGACAGTGGCACAGTACATAAGAGGGGACAGTGGTACAGTACATTAGAGGACAGTGGTATAGTGCATTAAAGGGGACAGTGGTACAGTACATTAGAGAGGAGAGTGGTACAGTACATTAGGGGGTGATTGGGACAGTACATTAGAGAGGACAGTGGCACAGTACATTAGAGGGGACAGTGGTACAGTACATTAGAGGACAGTGGTATAGTGCATTAGAGGGGGCAGTGGTACAGTACATTAGAGGGGACATTGGTACAGTACATAAGAGGGGACAGTGGTACAGTACATTAGAGGACAGTGGCACAGTACATTAGTGAGGACAGCGGTACAGTACATTAGAGGGGACAGTGGCACAGTACATAAGAGGGGACAGTGGTACAGTACATTAGAGAGGACAGTGGTACAGTACATTAGAGGACAGGGGTACAGTACATTAGAGAGGACAGTGGTACAGTACATTATAGGACAGTGGTACAGTACATTAGAGAGGACAGTGGTACAGTACATTAGAGGACCGTGGTACAGTGCATTATAGGGGACAGTGGTATAGTGCATTAGAGAGGACAGTGGTACAGTACATTAGAGGCGACAGTAGTACAATACATTAGGGGGGTCAGTGGTACAGTACATTAGAGAGGACAGTGGTACAGTACATTAGAGGATAGTTGGGGGGCAGTGGTACAGTACATTAGAGGTGACAGTGGTACAGTACATTAGGGGGGGGGTCAGTGGTACAGTACATTAGAGAGGACAGCGGTACAGTACATTAGAGGACAGTGTTGTGGGGGGCAGTGGTACTATTTATTAAAGACAGTTCATAAGAGGCACAGTTTATCTAGGGGACAGTAGTACAGTTCATTAGGACAAATGGGTGCTATTCACTTAGCACAAGGAGAGGGTGGGGCTAACTGCAGATGGGGACACAAAGGGGGGCCTAACTAAAGATGAGGGCAAAGACAGGGGGCACAATTACAGATGGGGAACAAATAGGGGGTCTCATTACAGATACAGGCATGAAGAAGGGACCTAACTTTAAAAAGAGGCACAGAAAAGGGAAGTGACTACAGATTGGTCTTTAAAGAAGTTCCTGTTACTGTTTAGGGGCACTATGATGGAGAGTTTGTATAAAAGTGGGTAAAGGTGCTGTAAAAGTAAGGTGCTGAAGATGTTTGTCTGGCAGATACTGCTGAGATGATTTGTGGTTGGAAGAATTATTCATGATCGAAAAGAAAAGGAAACCTGACCGACTCAGAAAACGTCATCTGTGAGTCACTGGATGTGTTTGCACTGTACTTATATGGTATACAGAGCTTGTGTACAGCTGGTATCTACCACTATTTGGTCACCGTATGGGGTAATATTGGCCCCTGTGTGGTGGAGTGTAGTACCAGTATAGTAGTAATGCTCGTGGTGTGACGGTATTAGGTAACCTTTTATAATGTAGTTACTATGTGATTGTAGTATGTGGTCATGGTATGGTGGTATTATTTGCCCCTTGTATACTGATATTATTGGTTATATAAGTATACAGGATTTGGTCAGTAATAGTATGATGTCCATGTCCATACAAGGTATAAATCAAGCCAGAGCAGATTAAACTCTGGCCTTACATAAAAATCCTGGGACGGCAGAGGTTGGAGGAACATAAAAAAGAATATACTTACCCGTCCCTGTGCCCCTGCAGTACAGGTTCACCACCTCTCTCACAGCTACTGTTATCCTGCTCCTCCCATTCCTGCATTGTCAAGTCAGGCAGGAAGTACCCGTTCGCCCCAGTGCGTGACGTTGCAGGACCAGGAGCTGCAGGAACCGGTCTGTGAGCAGTGACGCTGCACTGCGGAGGCATTGGGACAAGTATGGATTCTTTATTATGTTCCCCTCACCCCCGGCCAGCTTGGGATGTTTAGGTTCGGCCCTGGCGAATATCCACTACTCATGGGCCACTGCTGTGTACTTGCCCCCCAGGCTAAAGTTTGCCAGCCAGCCCCTGTCCATCATGTACCCATCATCATAAATTCATCCTGTCTTCTTCCATGCGTTCAGTCCCGGAAGACCAAAGCAGTGTACAATTGAACTGAGATGGTTGATGGGGTGCTGTTGAAATGTAAGGAAAATCTATCTGAATTTCTTATCAGGAAATTATAGGACATAATTGACCCATACTTGTTTGAAATTCCAGCATGGATGCTTCATAGAGTCCCTTTAAAAGCGGAGAAGAAAAATAAATACATACTCACCTGTTGGACAGCTGCAACGGTGCTCCTGTTCAGCTTCTCCCTCTGTCTTCTGGCTCTGAAAATGCACAAGTGACGTCACTCATTCGCCGCAGCACTGGGTGGAGAGAGTAGTTTCTTGTGGCCGGAGGCATAATGCTGCTTCTGGCCAGAGAAGTGATTGACAGTGCCAGGAGCCAATGGCCACACTTAACGGATAAGGATCGAGTAAAATTAAAGGACCAGCCTCACCACACAGCAGCACTTGCCCAAGTTCTGGCACTAGACCGGGCTACCATGCAGTGTATCCAGAATTCTGGACAGTTTACAGATACGTATCTGAAGTTGTACGGAATTCTGATTGCCCCCATAGGGTTCTATGGAGCATCCATGCCCAAGTTCTTGACAATTATGGGTCAATTAAGTGTGGCCATTGGCTCCCGGCCCTGTCAATCACTCTTCTGGCCAGAGGCAACATTATGCCTCTTGCCACAAGAGACTACTCCCTCCCTCCAGTACTGTGGCAAATGAGTGATGTCACTTGTGCATTTTCAGAGCCAGAAGACAGAGGGAGAAGCTGACCAGGAGAACCGCTGCAGCCGTCCAGCAGGTAAGTATGTATTTTTTCTTTGTTCTCCATTTTTAATGGGACTCTGTCACCTCCAAAACACCCCTAAACTTAAGTTCTCAGTAGATTATACATCAGTAAAGTATACAACGCTGATGCTATAGCTGCAATTTTTCTATTTCTATGTCCTTTCCTTCCTTTGGTATAAGCCACAAATGAAGGAGTCTAAGTAGTCTTATATTCTAAGCCAGTTTGTAGGCTTACAGTGGTGAAATACAAACAGGGGCTGGCTGGCAAACTTTAGCCTGGGGGGCAAGTACACAGCAGTGGCCCATGAGTAGTGGATATTCGCCAGGGCCGAACCTAAACATCCCAAGCTGGCCGGGGGTGAGGGGAACATAATAAAGAATCCATACTTGTCCCAATGCCTCCGCAGTGCAGCGTCACTGCTCACAGACCGGTTCCTGCAGCTCCTGGTCCTGCAACGTCACGCACTGGGGCGAACGGGTACTTCCTGCCTGACTTGACAATGCAGGAATGGGAGGAGCAGGATAACAGTAGCTGTGAGAGAGGTGGTGAACCTGTACTGCAGGGGCACAGGGACGGGTAAGTATATTCTTTTTTATGTTCCTCCAACCTCTGCCGTCCCAGGATTTTTATGTAAGGCCAGAGTTTAATCTGCTCTGGCTTGATTTATACCTTGTATGGACATGGACATCATACTATTACTGACCAAATCCTGTATACTTATATAACCAATAATATCAGTATACAAGGGGCAAATAATACCACCATACCATGACCACATACTACAATCACATAGTAACTACATTATAAAAGGTTACCTAATACCGTCACACCACGAGCATTACTACTATACTGGTACTACACTCCACCACACAGGGGCCAATATTACCCCATACGGTGACCAAATAGTGGTAGATACCAGCTGTACACAAGCTCTGTATACCATATAAGTACAGTGCAAACACATCCAGTGACTCACAGATGACGTTTTCTGAGTCGGTCAGGTTTCCTTTTCTTTTCGATCATGAATAATTCTTCCAACCACAAATCATCTCAGCAGTATCTGCCAGACAAACATCTTCAGCACCTTACTTTTACAGCACCTTTACCCACTTTTATACAAACTCTCCATCATAGTGCCCCTAAACAGTAACAGGAACTTCTTTAAAGACCAATCTGTAGTCACTTCCCTTTTCTGTGCCTCTTTTTAAAGTTAGGTCCCTTCTTCATGCCTGTATCTGTAATGAGACCCCCTATTTGTTCCCCATCTGTAATTGTGCCCCCTGTCTTTGCCCTCATCTTTAGTTAGGCCCCCCTTTGTGTCCCCATCTGCAGTTAGCCCCACCCTCTCCTTGTGCTAAGTGAATAGCACCCATTTGTCCTAATGAACTGTACTACTGTCCCCTAGATAAACTGTGCCTCTTATGAACTGTCTTTAATAAATAGTACCACTGCCCCCCACAACACTGTCCTCTAATGTACTGTACCGCTGTCCTCTCTAATGTACTGTACCACTGACCCCCCCCCTAATGTACTGTACCACTGTCACCTCTAATGTACTGTACCACTGCCCCCCAACTATCCTCTAATGTACTGTACCACTGTCCTCTCTAATGTACTGTACCACTGACCCCCCTAATGTATTGTACTACTGTCGCCTCTAATGTACTGTACCACTGTCCTCTCTAATGCACTATACCACTGTCCCCTATAATGCACTGTACCACGGTCCTCTAATGTACTGTACTACTGTCCTCTCTAATGTACTGTACCACTGTCCTCTAATGTACTGTACCACTGTCCTCTCTAATGTACTGTACCCCTGTCCTCTAATGTACTGTACCACTGTCCTCTCTAATGTACTGTACCACTGTCCCCTCTTATGTACTGTGCCACTGTCCCCTCTAATGTACTGTACCGCTGTCCTCTCTAATGTACTGTGCCACTGTCCTCTAATGTACTGTACCACTGTCCCCTCTTATGTACTGTACCAATGTCCCCTCTAATGTACTGTACCACTGCCCCCTCTAATGTACTGTACCACTGTCCTCTAATGTACTGTACCACTGTCCCCTCTAATGTACTGTGCCACTGTCCTCTCTAATGTACTGTCCCAATCACCCCCTAATGTACTGTACCACTCTCCTCTCTAATGTACTGTACCACTGTCCCCTTTAATGCACTATACCACTGTCCTCTAATGTACTGTACCACTGTCCCCTCTTATGTACTGTGCCACTGTCCCCTCTAATGTACTGTACCGCTGTCCTCACTAATGTACTGTGCCACTGTCCTCTAATGTACTGTACCACTGTCCCCTCTTATGTACTGTACCAATGTCCCCTCTAATGTACTGTACCACTGCCCCCTCTAATGTACTGTACCAATGTCCCCTCTAATGTACTGTACCACTGCCCCCTCTAATGTACTGTACCACTGTCCTCTAATGTACTGTACCACTGTCCCCTCTAATGTACTGTGCCACTGTCCTCTCTAATGTACTGTCCCAATCACCCCCTAATGTACTGTACCACTCTCCTCTCTAATGTACTGTACCACTGTCCCCTTTAATGCACTATACCACTGTCCTCTAATGTACTGTACCACTGTCCCCTCTAATGCACTGTACCACTGTCCTCTCTAATGTACTGTACCACTGTCCTCTCTAATGCACTGTACCACTGTCCTCTCTAATGTACTGTACCACTGTCCTCTAATGTACTGTACCACTGTCCCCTCTAATGTACTGTGCCACTGTCCTCTCTAATGTACTGTCCCAATCACCCCCTAATGTACTGTACCACTCTCCTCTCTAATGTACTGTACCACTGTCCCCTTTAATGCACTATACCACTGTCCTCTAATGTACTGTACCACTGTCCCCTCTAATGCACTGTACCACTGTCCTCTCTAATGTCATGTACCCATGTCCTCTCTAATGCACTGTACCACTGTCCTCTCTAATGTACTGTACCACTGTCCTCTCTAATGTACTATACCACTGTCCTCTATGTACTGTACCACTGTTCCCTCTAATGTACTGTACCACTGTCCTCTCTAATGTACTGTACCACTGTCCCTGTAATGTTCTGTACCACTGTGCTCTCTAATGTACTGAACCACTGTCCCCTCTAATGCACTGTACCACTGTCCTCTCTAATGTACTGTACCACTGTCCCCTCTAATGCACTATACCACTGTCCTCTATGTACTGTACCACTGTTCCCTCTTATGTACTATACCACTGTCCTCTGTAATGTACTGTACCACTGTCCCCTCTAATGTACTGTACCACTGTCCTCTCTAATGTACTGTACCACTGTCCCCTCTAATGCACTATACCACTGTCCTCTATGTACTGTACCACTGTTCCCTCTAATGTACTATACCACTGTCCTCTCTAATGTACTGTACCACTGTCCCCTCTAATGCACTATACCACTGTCCTCTATGTACTGTACCACTGTTCCCTCTAATGTACTATACCACTGTCCCCTCTAATGCACTATACCACTGTCCTCTATGTACTGTACCACTGTCCTCTCTAATGTACTGTACCACTGTCCTCTCTAATGCACTGTACCACTGACCCCTCTAATGTACTGTACCACTGTCCTCTCTAATGCACTGTACCACTGACCCCTCTAATGTACTGTACCACTGTCCCCTCTAATGTACTGTACCACTGTCCTCTCTAATGCACTGTACCACTGTCCCCTCTAATGCACTGTACCACTGTCCCCTCTAATGTACTGCACCACTGTCCTCTAATGTACTGTGCCACTGTCCTCTCTAATGTACTGTACCACTGACCCCTCTAATGCACTATACCACTGTCCTCTCTAATGTACTGTGCCACTGTCCTCTCTAATGTACTGTACCACTGTCCTCTATGTACTGTACCACTGACCCCTCTAATGCACTATACCACTGTCCTCTCTAATGTACTGTACCACTGACCCCCTAATGTAACGTACCACTGAGCCCCCTAAATCATTGTTTCCCAACCAGTGGCTCCTCAGATGTTCGTAAACTACAACTTCCATTATGCAAGCAGGACATGATAATAGTTGTAGTTTGGTAACACTTGAGGAGCGCCTGGATAGGAAGCAATGATTTATGGGTACAGTTTATTTAGTGTGATTTCTCCAACATCTGACCCTTCTGCAGTTATTAAACTACAACCCCCATTATATTCTGCCAGCAGGGCATGATAGGAGTTGTAGTTTTGTAACAACTGAGGAGCCACTGTTAGGAAGCAATGATTTAGGGGTACAGTTTATTTTGTGTGGTTTTCTCCAACATGTGACCCTCCTGCTGTTCCTAAACTACCATCCCCATTATCTCCTGCTAGAAGGGCATGATGGGAGTTGTAGTGTTTCACTAACTGAGCAGTCACAGGTTGGAGAACACCTAAACTCTACCTAAATTATTGCTTCCTAACCAGTGACTCCTCAGCTGTTGCCAAACTACAACTCCTATCATGTCCTGCCACCAGGATATAATGGGAGCTGTAGTTATGCAATAACTGGAGAGTCAAATGTTGTAGATAGGACAAAGCACAATGCACAATGCTCCCCCCTCCCCCCCCCCCCCCATATACTTACTTCACTAGCAGGTCCGTGCTTCTCTGCTGCTCTGGCCTCTTCTGGTTAGGTCTGACCAGAGCAGAGAGGAGCAGGCAGTGCTAATCACACTGCAGAATCACGGAGGAAACACTGGCTGCCCAGACAGGGAGGTGAGTGTCCCCTGCTCCAGCCAGCCCTAGGCTACTGTATTGTATTGGTGTCTTATAGACCCCAGTACTATACAGTAACCCCCCCAGACCCGCTCCCCACAACCCAGGCTTCCTCCCCAGATACCAGTCGGGCGGTGGGCGGCTCTTCTCCCGGCAGGCGTCCTCCTCCATGGGCTGTGCACTTCTCTTTGCTCAGTGATGGAACAGGCTGCCTGCTCCACCAATGAGCAAAGTGAAGTGTGAGGCAGAGTCAGCGCGGCGTTCTGTCACCGCTGCTGACTGCTAGAGAGTGAGTGCAGGGGCCGCACTTACTGAGGAAATAATTAAAGTGGCAGAGCGGCCCTAGCAACATCCGGACGCCGCGGCCCTTAAGTGTAGTGGGGAGACCAGCCCGGGGGGCATATGCCACCCTGCCCCCCGGCCCAGCCCGCCCCTGAATACAAAGGAGTAGAAAGCTATAAATTACAGATTTGGAATTGACATCCTTTATCCTATTTACAGATTACTTTAGTTTAGGGTTTTGAGGAGGGCGGGTTGGAGGTGACAGCCCCCTTAAAGTCAGGAAACCATGATACTAAAAACAAAATAATAGACAGCGCTCCATAGCATAAATGTAACGTAATTTAGGTGAGCTAAATGTGTTCGAGATTCTCACCTAGTCGAGTTGTGCTAACTGCAAGGCACAACTTTTGTGTGCACACTCCCCACCCATCCAAAATAGTGATCCACTATCCGAAGTAGTAGTGACTCACTATTTTGGATGGGTGGGGAGTCTGGTTTATTAGTACATATTCAGACACTAGTGCGTTTTTTATTAAATAAGGTAGGTGTTATTTTTATATTTTTATATATATATATATATATATATATATATATATATATATATATAGTTTTTTCATTGATTTTAATTTTTTATGATTTTGGGTACTTGGTATACCTATATAGTGATAATAGATGTTGCCTTTTATGTGGATCTAGTTATTTATTCATTCATTCATTCATTCATTCACTACTTTAATGGCAAACATGGAGTTAAGATTTGCAACCCCACCCAGTTAATGGGTGATACAAGGATATACTGGTTGTCTATTTATATATCTGTAGAGTTTACTGTTGTATATGACACTTGAAAAAGAGACCAGATCGGTCTCGAAACGCGTTGTGTATGTTTAATAAATGTGAATATTTTAATTATACTTTTTATGGTACTTTTATTATACTTCTACTGGACCTGCTCCTTCTTGACCCATACTTGGAAAGCAGGTGTATCGTCTAATTATAGGAAACAATGATGGCTTCCTGGAGCCTCCTGAAAGGCTTTCCTATCAGTGTTTCCTGACCGTAAATATGTCCATGGTGGTGTGAAGGCGGACTATGCTGGAAGTTTCTATTAGTTGTCAATAACACTTATCAGAGTTGCTTCTTGCAGTTGGAGCTCTTGCAATAGTAAAGGGATAATAAATCCCAGAGATTGTTATGTTTGTTAGATATAATTTTGTTACAATAATTTATTTCTCATTGTTAGATGCCGTGAAATGACAATGTGTGGGTCATTGGGTTTTGTAAATGTCACTGTCAAAACATGAATCAGAGAAAAAAGTACAATGTCTTGCAGCACTAATTACCGTAATAACCGTCATATCACTTAAGCCTATCCTTTCTGCCGGCTGCTGACTCACTGGCTACATGCTGTGTTAAACTATTTAGCATGAAGGGATAAACACTAGCAATAAAAAATATGTAATTTAATGGCAATCGGAGAGGCTATTACTTATTATTACTGCCTCCCCCTGTACAATAACCAGCCATATATCTACTGTCACTGCAAAAACACTGATTTACTTCCCAAGCTCAACCATTCAGTGTTAAAATAAAATATGTTCCCTGCTTGAAATGAATAGCAGCCAATCTGTATAGGTCTGAATTATAGAGGAAACAACTTTCCTCCATGCTAGATGCTAATGCTTATAGCATAGATGGCCCCTTAAAGCAACTCTGTATCCACCAACTAACTGCTACTACCATCCGTATGATGAGAGTAAATCCTTACCGATTATGTCTTTTAAAATGTCTTGGTTAGAGCTAAAAATAATCTTTTAATCTGCAGCGCTGTGTCATACTGGAGTGTCTGTGTCCCAGGTCCGTGACGCCCCTCCTACCTTTCTCCCCACCCTCCTCATCATTAGGAACACCCCAAGGCAGGATTTCTATTCATCGCTCATTCATGATCACACACTGTACTTTTACAATAAACAACGTCCGTTATTGCAAGTTGCAAAAACAGACCCTGTTTATTGACAGTGTGCAATTACATTGAATTATATAGAACACCAGCCATGGTGTATACACACCATGGATATACACTACAGCCAGTGTTCTATTCGGCCGCACAGAAAAACTGACATTTCAATTTTCGGTGGCTGCTATTCAGTGAACAGTGGCTGTACAAAATAGACTGTGCACGCAATGTAAAGTACAGCTCCGGGCCATACTTTACACTGTGGTCTATGACTAACTGCATTTAAAGTGACACTGTCACCACAGTTTTCATTTTTTCATAATTTTTACGGTTTAATTTACTAATATTGCTGTGTCCATAGCTAATTTCAGACAAATTATCAAGTTGATTGTTCAAGAGAAAAATGAACTTTTATCACCTTGTTATTGCGCCACCTGGGCGGGGCTAGTCCACGAAGCGCCACATCGCTCCGCCCACTCCACCGCAATTGACCCCGCCCCCTTTGCTACATCATTTCTTCAAGCCGCTCTGCTGCAGCAGCCTCCGTCTTTTTTGGCCCTCCCAGCCTGTGCAGGGACGTCGGGACGTGCGTGTTCACATTACCCAGAGCGTCATGCGCGTGCGTCCCCTTCATTTACCGCACAGGCTCACTGGGTAAGTGATCTTCTCCTGCACCAACCAGCCTGGCTGTGCTTGCGTTCGCATAGCCCGCGGCTGTCAGGTGCAGGCATGGTGGGGCTGTGTGCAGTCCATCTGTGCCCTGTTGTCCCCCGGACCTCTCGCTGCTGGCTGTGCCGGCGTCTGCACAGCCAGCAGCGATCTGATGCGGTAGAGGCGCAGTGCGGCCGTCCTGCTTGCACTGTGCCGGTGGTGGCCAGTGTGTGACAGAGAAGAAAGCTGCGGGCGGCCAACAATTTTACTAGCTGTTCGGACTGCGCCTGTGCACTACTGCATCAGATTGCTGCTGGCGATGCGGACGTCAGCACAGCCAGCAGCGAGAGGTCCGGGGGACAACAGGGCACAGATGGAATGCACACAGCCCCACCATGCCTGCACCTGACAGCCGCGGGCTATGCGAACGCAAGCACAGCCAGGCTGGTTGGTGCAGGAGAAGATCACGCTCTGGGTGATGTGAACGCGCACTTCCCAACGTCCCTGCACAGGCTGGGAGGGCCAAAATAGACGGAGGCCGCTGCAGCAGAGCGGCCTGAAGAAATGACGTAGCAAAGGGGGCATAGTCAACGGCGGTGGAGTGGGCGGAGCGATGTGGCGCTTCGTGGACTAGCCCCGCCCAGGTGGCGCAATAACAAGGTGATAAAAGTTCATTTTTCTCTTGAACAAGCAACTTGATCATTTGTCTGAAGTAAGCTA
Source organism: Dendropsophus ebraccatus (assembly GCF_027789765.1). NCBI lineage: Eukaryota > Metazoa > Chordata > Amphibia > Anura > Hylidae > Dendropsophus > Dendropsophus ebraccatus. Next base: position 26,697,057 of record NC_091464.1, read on the forward strand.
TGAACACAGCAATATCAGTAAATTAAACCTTAAAAATTATGAAAAAATGAAAACTGTGGTGACAGTGTCACTTTAAATTAAAATTAAGTAATGTGCACCCGGCCGATACTGCTGTATCGGCTGGGTGAACATCTGAGACATTGGCAGTATCGGCCGGGTGAACATCTGAGACATTGGCCGTTGTTTGACACGTAAAACACCCGCCATGTCAAACAACGGCCGATGTTCATGCCATGTGTAAACATGGCGCTAAACTGCCCCTGTGTTGCTACAGCCCAGGTACAGCTTAGACAAATGATGAATAGAAGAAATCCTACCTGGGGGGTGTTCCTAATGATGAGGAGGGTGGGGAGGAAAGAAGAAGAGGCATCGCAAGCTTGGGGAACAGACACTCCAGCATGACACAGCGCTGCAGATTAAGGCTGGGTTCACACACAGTATATTTCAGGCAGTATTTGGTCCTTATGTCAGGTCCTCATAGCAACCAAAACCAGGAGTGGATTAAAAACACAGAAAGGCTATGTTCACACACTGTTGAAATTGAGTGGATGGCCGCAATATAACAGCAAATACCTGCAATTATTTCAATACAACAGCCGTTGTTTTAAAATAACAGCAAATATTTGCCATTAAATGACGGCCATCCACTCAATTACAACATTATGTGGACAGAGCCTTTCTGTGCTTTCAATCCACTCCTGGTTTTGGTTGCTATGAGGAACTGACATGAGGACCAAATACTGCCTGAAATATACTGTGTGTGAACCCAGCCTAAAAGATGATTTTTTGCTCTAACCAAGACACCAGGCACATTTTAAAAGACACGACGGGTAAGAATTTACTCTCATCGAACGGATGGTACTAGCGGTTTGGTGGGGTGGGTTGGTGGTCATAAAGGTTTTGTGTGGCCACAGTACTATTTAAACCTGAAGCCGAGATTTCAGTGATGATAGCTGTGTGAATGGGCTATGTAAATACTCACATTTATGTTTCAAAGAATGCACAGCATGCATGTAAGCAGCATAGCCACTGTAATACCTATAACATTAATTTTCAATTGCAAAAATCAGCAATAGATACAGTATGTACGTTACTGTGTGCCAAGGGGATAAGAGGAAAGGGCTGAGCCAGTGAACTTATCCACTGAAGCTTGACCTTTGAGGAATATTAGTTATGAGCACAGTAAATTACAAGATCTTACTAAGATAACTATGCTTCAATGATCTCTCTTTAATTCTTAAAGGAAAGCTATACCTTCAAGCCTTATCTGGCATATCACTGACGCACATCCGAAGATGAAATAAATGGGCGTTTGTGCAGATTGCGAGCGCAGATGGGGCTCAGTACTCCTCAGAGCACGCATACCCTCTCAGTCTATGGACGGAGTTTCCCATTCGATATTTAAAGAGATATAAAAAATCCATAAGATTTCATGAGTAAAGCCTTTAAACTTACACTTTCAATGATAGAAAATCATATATATGATTTACTATGTATATATATATATATATATTTAAATCTTTTTGCTACTGTACTAGTGTACGGCTCAGCCAGTGATGGTAATGTCGTGACGCCAGTGCTAGTTCGGCACACAGGTGGGGTGTTGCACCTCCTTTTATGTTATGGCTGGCTGTACTGTTCCCCAATGGTCGGTGACCTGCCGGGCTGTGATGGGTCCCTTGGGCTCCTGTCATTGTAGCCCTGAGTGGAAAGCAACTCAGACTATCGGTACCACCACCCACAGAAAGGGGAAAATGTGTAGCGGAGGTGTATAGGTGCTGGTGCAATGGTAGAGATGACTGAGTCCCGGTAGAATAAATAAAACAGCTTTACTATACAGTCTCTTGGAAATACAGAACACTTTGGCAGCAAATAGCTTATCCTCATACAGGTTTTAGGGTTTACTGGATCTGTCCTGAGAGATACTTGTAAGTGCTGAATATAAGAGAATTAGTTGTAGCTGTGCCTGTATAGTTTAGAGTTGAGGAGTTTGTCAAGGCTGTCCCAACCCAAGGTAGTATTGTACTCTGCCGGAACTTTGGAGAAGAATACTTGCGAGATCCTTGAGAGAAAGAGAGATACTTGTGCCTGTGTTTAGAAAAGTGTCTGACCACCTTCTGCCCAGCTAGCCATCCTCATAGGGTGCCACAAGCCCCAGTCGTAGTTATTTGGGTGAAGCTAAGTGTCTGAGCCTTCCCGGTTTCAGTTGCACTGCGAGATAGAATACGTAGACCTTCTTTACGGTAGCTTTGTTCTATCCAGGCTAGTTCATTTGTAGCTTAGGATACTGCCATGCACTTTGTAGAGATGTTTTCAGTGTGGGCTGGGTTTTATCCTCGACTTGTCCTCCTTGTAGTGTCTAGCACTGCATAGAGGAAGTAGATAGACTGGAGAAATTAATTGTCTCTAGCTGCTTCATACACGTGTCTTGACTCACTGAACACAACTGGACTGTCCAGCACAGGGGTCCTGGCAGAGCCAGGCCCTGGCTTAACTACAGCAGGGACTACTGCTCTGTGTGTCTTCCTCTCACGAGAATCTGAGTAAGACTGACTGACTGACTGACTCTACACTCCCTCCAACCAAGTGACTACTTTCTGCAGAGTTATGTAAGAGACCCTGTGAGTGGTGAAAAGGAATGTATGCAAAGAAGAGAAGGAAAGTGATAGGTTAGAAAAGTATCTCCATTGGACAATAAAATACATAATATAGAAGAAACAGTAACCCTTTGTTCACTACAGCTGTGCAACAGATAAATTGTTTTATACAAAACACTGACATCTAGTGGTGAAATAATAGACTACCCGCATCACCACTTAGATGTGATAAAAAGCAAGTTTGCAATTTAAAGTCATTATTTTTTTTTTTATCATAGAAACACGGCACTTCCTGTGTTCTGACTAATTACTGTTTATTGCAAACTTGCTTCATATCACATCTACTGTTGATTTAGATTTTTAAAGTTATAATGACAGTCATACTTTAACAGATTTAACATAGATTTCACAGGTGATAACTATAACAATAACTATAGTCAATACATCAGGTGTCACCATAGACGTTCCTTGTATGCAAAATCCTCAAATCCTGACCTGTCGGTGGTCGGTGGCGCTATAACACCTATATGCCCTCACTCCTCACTAGGTATATGGAGATGGGCTGTCTTAACTAAACAATCTCTTTAATTACAAGTTTTACAAAATTGGATTGTATAATATTATATGTAAAAATGTTCCTATGATTTCTTTATTATAAATTGTTTCCTTAGTGAGTCACCGTTGGAGTGGGATGAATGTATTCCCCTGCCAGTAAGAATGGCAAACCTAGTAGAAAATAACGCTGGAGGCAAGCTCCTCTGAACGTAAATGTTACCGTGCCGAGAACATGTGCTGCCTGACTGCTGAAGCAGAATATTAATAGAACACAGAATTTGCCCTATGGTCAGCAAATTGTAGTCATATCTCTATGGCAGGTGCTGGAATGTGAATAGATTATAGTTTCTGTATTTGCTATGGATTATATTTGCTAGTTACACATTAGAAATGTACAAAAAAAACTTGTGAAAGTTACTAAAAACCAGGAAGTCAAATGTGAATGTAAATATGTGACCGTGATTGTAACTTTCAGAGAACACACCTTGGATTACTTTTCAGTGATCTTTGGTCAAGCATAAAAAGATCTGGCTACAGGTGTACAATGTTGTATTTGCTGTGTAACCTATAGAGCACTGTTTGGTCTATAGCTACTGTGTATACATGGGTTTATAGTGGGAGGCTCTAGTGTCAATGTGACCCTTCCAGATGTGATCTTAAAGGGGTACTCCAGCGAAAATCTTTTTCTTTGAAACCAACTGGTTTCAGAAAGTTATATAGAGTTGTAATTTACTTCTATTTAAAAATCTCCAGTCTTCCAGTACTTATCAGCTGCTGTATGTCCTGCAGGAAATTGTGTTTTCTTTTCTTTAGAAGTAAATCACAAATCTATATAACTTTCTGACACCAGTTGATTTGAAAGAAAAAGATTTTCACTGGACAACCCCTTTAATCTTCTCTTCTCTCCTGGACTGCAGTATTATAAGTCAAACCCTATAATGAAAGGCAAACAAGTAATAGGTTTATCCACCTCTGATTAGAATATGCTATATACTCATCCAAGACTAGACAAATCCCAGTTGCTGGAAGCGGATGCCTATTTTTTTCTATGGAAAAATGTATTTACTTCGGTGAAGCTATCTGGGATCACGGACAATGTTATACCCATTGCTTTCTATTGCGCTATTCACACATTCCGTTTTTTTACGGATCCGCAATCCATTCTGTGAAAGAATAGGACATGTCATAACTCGGACGAGATTATGGCACAGATTCCCCCAGAGAAGTCTATAGGGGACATTTATTAAGTCCGGCGCAGAAAATGCCCCCGCATCTCCGGCGCTACGGAGATTTATGTAGAGGCGGACTGGAGTAGGTTTTCGGAGTATCTTTAAAAAAAAAAGATAAATCGCGCAGACTACGAGTCCACGCCCCCCGTTCCGCCCCCTCCACACCCCCTCCCCACTCCCGGCATACCCGGCGTAAAGAGCCGATTTGCAAATATTTTATTCGCAAATTGACTCTTTACGCTGAAAAAAAAAAATAGCCTGATGATACATGTCCCCCTATGAGATCCGTGCTTTTCATGGATTGCACGGATTTGACATCTGTGCAGTCCGTGAAAAACATAGATGCAATGTAATCGGTGTAATTTAAAAAGCTTTAAACAGATCCTTGAAAAACACAGACATGGATGCAATCACGGATGGTTTTTCACGGATCACGGAGGTAGATAGCAGACTTCATCCACGGACCCTTGGAAATCACTTAACGTGTGAATGCAGCCTAACCAGGGGTATTCTGGTTAATTTATTTCTTTTTCCTTCAAATTAACTAGTGTCAGAAGGTATACAGAGTTCTAAAATGCTTCTATTTAATATATTTTTTAAAAATCTTCCAGTACTTATCAGCTGCTGTTTGTGGTGCATGAAGTGGTGTATTCGTTCCATTCTGACACAGTGCTCTCTGCTGCCACCTCTGTTCATGACAGGAACTGTCCAGAGCAGCATCAAATCCCCACAGAAGACAGTTCCTGTCAGGAACATTGATGGCAGCAGAGAGCTCTGTCTCAGACTGGAAAGAATATACCAATTCCTGCATGATATACGGCAGCTGATAGGTACCAGAAGATGTGATTTATTTTTTAAAGGGGTGGTGTCAGAAAGTTATGTAATGTAATGTACTTCTATTAAACAAATCTCAAGTCTTCCCATACTTATTAGCTGCTGTATGTCATGCAGGAAATTTTATTTTCAGTCTGACACAGTGCTCTCTGCTGCCACCTCTGGCCGAGACAAGAACTGTCCAGAGCAGGAGAGGTTTTCTATGGGGATTCATAGAAAACAGAGACAGAGTTCCTGTCTCGGCCAGAGATGTCAGCAGAGAGCACTGTCTCAGACTGAAAATAAAACACCACTTCTTGCAGGACATACAGCAGCTAATAAGTATGAGAAGACCTGAGATTATTTTACTAGAAGTAAATAACAAATCTATATAACTTTCTGATATCAGTTGATTTGAAAGAAAAAGATTTTCGCTGGACAACCCCTTTAAATCTAAGTCATTTACAAATCTGTATACATTTCTAGTAGGTGCTGTAAAAGTTTTACATTTCTTTACAATGACATAATACATTGGAGCAGCCATTGTGAATCCATGCTGGAAAGGTCTAAATAGCGTCATTTAGGTAGAACATAATTGTTCTGATATTAAGAATAGAATACATTCTGCTAGACTCTCTTGATCAGTTCCTTTATGAAGGAAAATATACCGGCACACATTAACTATTATACATGGAGCATAAGGAGAACATTACAATTAATACCTATTCAGAGGTTGGAATCCTTCCCTCTGCCTTGGGTAATTGCTGTTTCTGTAGTCAGGCTCCTGTGGGCGGTGCAGGCATGCATACACTATGGGCTATAGAAGCCTTTAAGCAGTGAGAGGTAAAACAGTGACACATACTTAATTGCTTCGGAAAATCTGTTACTACGTTGTCGCACCATCACTAACACCACATTAGTGTAACAGCTTCTTGACGTGAGGAAAAACTGTACAGGACAATACAAAACTTCATAGGAGAAATCCAGTGATCTGGAAACCTGTAGAGCACCCACACACCGCTCAAAGATTTCTATTACAGGAATACGGTGATATAGGGCCGTATTACACGGCCCGATCAGTAAGATAAACGAGCGCTGATCTGCTAGATTGGCGCTTGTTTACTGAGTCTATTACATGGCTCGATAATCGTGTGACAAGGACAAGCGATGTCTGTGCAGCCTAGTGTAAAATAATAAAGTATATATATAGCTCTCCACGCTCCCTGGTGCTTCTACCCGCTGCCAACAGCCGCTGAGAGAACTGCCGAGTCAGTCTCTGAAGAGACAGGCCACTTAACCAGTCACTGTCCCATCTCAGCCAGTGATTGGCTGAGCGGTCTTTCACTTCAGGTGGCTGCAGGCAGCAGACAGAAATCATGAAGATATCGGAGAGTGGGCAGAAGCACCAGGGGTGGATTAACTTTAGCATGGCTGTTCACCAGGCCTGGGCCCCTCCACCCCACTGTAACTATGGCAACACTAGCATAGTGTTCATAGTACAGGATAGATAGTGTCATGATGCCCTCATCTATGCAAAATTGAGGTAAAAAAGCAGTGATTATTTGCAAATCATGACAGAATTGTAGCCAGGGGCAATAAACCATTTAAAGTATAAGTCTGTTTTGGTGGCCATGGACCCCCCAGGAGCTCAGGGCCCCGGGCTACTGCCCGAAACAGACCTATTATAATCCGCTACTGCGAAGCATCGGGGTGCGTGGACAGGTAAGTATAAACTTTCTTATTTTCTTTACACAGTCATCAGCCATCGGTTTCATATTGCTATTACATGTAGTGATGCTCGGTCAGCAGCCGATGATTTAGTTAGTCATGATCATTGTCTTCAGCTGATCGTTGTCTTTATTACACGGAGCGATATTCTTCCGAATCGGCCCTTACATTAAAGGCAATCTATCACCTAAAGTATTCCTTTATTAAAGGGGTTTTCCAATATAAAAATATCTGTCCCCATCCACAAGATAGCGGACAAGTAGGAGATTGCAGGGTGTCCGACCTCCGTGTCTGATATCTCCCCGATATCTCTGTCGGTGACCCGACTGTGACCCGTAGCTCCTTTTATCCTCAATGAGGCCACCGGATAGAGTCGAATGCCGTACTGGGCTACTAGGGAACAAGTATTTTTTAAATTGGAAAACCCCTTTAAGAAGCCATCTATAAGATTAGGCATTAGTGGTGTAAACTGATCTTTTAATGTGGTGTGAAATGTTAGAATGTCAGACATATTACTCATCTAGCATAGTCCAAAGAGACCAGAATGTCAAGGCACTCACCACAGCTTCTTAATCAAGTTCGCTTACTTTATTCACATATAGCACAGATACATAGATGCAGACAGGTGAATGGGCGACAGCCTGTTTCACGTGCTTAGCTCGCACGCTTCCTCTCGGCCCTGACGTCACTACGTTACACAGTCCTTTTAAAGACGTACTAATTACTACATAAATACACACATCTAAAAATCCACATAACTTATTTAAAAGAACATAGAACGTTACATAACTTTCAGCAGTGATACCAATTAATAATAACCATGTAAATCGGAACGATCATTCAGACCCAGTGGTCCGAGTGCTTCCATCTTTAGGATCAGCTCCGTTTCCTTTTTAATCAGCCTGTTGTCTCTACCACCTCCTGCCAGGGAGTTCTTAACCTGCAGTAGACCCATAAAACGCAGTGCCGACGGATTACCGCTATGCGCTGCGCGCATATGTGAAATTACTCTCGGACAGCCTTTGCCTGTTCTCAGAGAGCGTACATGTTCGGCAAATCGTTGATACAGTGGGCGGGTGGTCTTCCCGATATAGTAGAAACCGCAGCTGCATAAAAGTGCGTAGACCACGAATGCCGTGCGGCAAGTAATAAAATCACGTACCTGCCATGTTAGACCACCTAGCCGCACTGTATAACTCTCATTTAGATGTCCACAGAAACTACAATGGCCACATTTATGATTTCCTTCTAGCTTTTTATGACCCAACCATGTATTTTTATGTCTCACCTCCAATGAATTTTTAAACCGTCCCTGAACTAATTCATCACGAATATTCCTACATCTTTTAAATGTTAATAAGGGTTTACTTTTAACATATTCCTGTAATGATTCCTCACCTTCCAGTAAATTCCAGTATCTGTATATTATAGATCTCACTGTTTTATCCATAGGACTATGTCTAAAAGAGAAGACAAATCTATCCAATTTACTTCCTCTATTCTTCCTCCGGTAAATAAGCTGAGAGCGCTCTAATGTCCCTGCTCTTAGTCTAGCCTTGTCAATGACTTCTTTGGGATACCCACGGTCCAATAGCCTCTTACTGAGATCATTAGCTTGTTGTTCATATTGCTCATCACAATTATTTATCCTGCGAAGGCGTACAAACTGTCCATACGGCACTGACTGTTTTACATGATGGGGGTGATAGCTCTTATAATTTAGTAACATATTTGTGGCTGTGCTTTTACGGTAACCAGTTACTTTTAATTCTCCCTGTTGGAGTTCCAAGTGTACATCTAGAAAATCAAGTTTTTTATTACCATAGATGGCTGTAAATGACATATTATATGTGTTAATATTGATGTATTGAACAAATTGGTTGAACTCATTTTCTGAGCCCGCCCACACCAACAGGACATCATCTATATATCTTAAGTACAAGGCTATCTTAGATATAAAGGGGTTTTGTACATTAAAGATAATTTCATCTTCCAGTTCAGCTAGGTATAAGTTTGCGAAAGTAGGTGCCACTGGCGTCCCCATCGCCATCCCAGCCCGCTGACCAAACCATTGGACAGCGAACTGGAACGCATTATGATGAAGGACAAACCCAAGTAGCTCACAAATGTACCCCGCAAATTCTGGTTCACACCTCCCACTATGCAAGAGTCGACGTCGCACAGCCTGTACACCGGCATCCTGCGGGATGCGGGTGTACAGGCTCTCGACGTTTACACTCGCCAACGACAATCCCTCTGACCACTCAAACTGGTCAAGTATAGCTAGCAGATCTTTAGTATCACGTAGGAAAGAGGGGACACCTTTTAACAATGGACGTAATAGCCAGTCGAGGTATTTTGATACCGGTTCTGTAACCGAACCCCGGCCCGCAACGATGGGTCGTCCAGGGGGATGCTCCATCGATTTATGGACCTTGGGGATCCAATACCAATAAGGGTTACTGGGGAATTCCACCATAAGTTTCTCAGCAAATTTTTTGCGCATAAACCCCTTTTCCACCCCCTGTCTTAACAGGGATCTAAGTTTAGTGAGGTATCCCGTTGTCGGGTCTTTACTCAATTTTTCATATGTGGTCCCATCCCCTAGCAAGTGCATAGCTTCTTCCACATAGTATTCCTCAGTTAACAGAACCACGTTGCCCCCCTTATCCGCCGGCTTCACTATGATATCTTTCCTAGATTTTAACCATTTCAGTGCCGATAATTCGGCTTCTGACAAATTTTTCTCTGCCTGCGGATAGATCAACGACTTGACCTCACGCAGTACATTGCGTTCAAACTGGTCTAAAAGTGAGCCGGAGGACAAGGGGGGATTAAACGTGGACTCTACTGAACCTCTGAAAATTTCCTCCTGAGTATGTTCATCGGGAGCGATGCCCTGTAATTCCATAAGTGCAGTTAGTATCTCTCTATCTTGGGAGTCAAAGTGTGGACTAAGGCTGAACCCCAAAGGGCCTACATGTATAGGCTGTTCTGCTATGGATGTCTCCTGATCAGCTAATTGTGGTCTATTGAAAAAGTATTTTTTCAAATTTAATTTTCTTATACCATTATGCAATTCTAGCTGAAACTACGTGAAATCAAAATCAGAACCCAAACAAAAATTTAAACCCTTAGTCAACAAAGAAATGCACCCATCTGTTAGTGTTATGTTCGTTAAATTAATCACAGCCCCAACCCCCCCATTCTCAGTACCTGTGGTGTTAGATAGAGGAGCATCGGATCCTATAGTTGCCAGGAAACATGCTTCCTTTTTACACCTCTTTTCATGCTGGGCCTTCCTCTGGCGCCCCCTCCTCGTCCTCGTATTACTCATCTACCTGATCTCTCCTGCACATAGCGGAGAAGAGGAGATCCTACTCTTTCTGAACGGTGTACACCACATGTGCATGGCCAGCACCCCATTTATTCTCTTTGGGGCTACCAAATATTTCCAAATTCAGGACTTGGAAATGTTCAGCACCCCCTGAAAGTGGTTCTCCAGGCTGGGGTTATTTTTAGGGTATAGCCGTGGAAGGGGTGGATATAGAAGCCGCCGGTCACCTACCTCCCCCGTTCCAGCGCCGGGTCCTGGATCACGCTGTCCCGTTCTCCCATCCCGCGGCAGCTTCCTGGTCTGAGCTGCGGCTTGAGACGTGATGTCTCAAGACAGTTCAGCCATTCAGTGGTCGGAGTCATGATCACTAATTGCGGCTATAGATAGCGTTAAACAAGGGACATTCACAGCGGAACAGCCGTTGTTTGTACAGTGTGTGAACATAGCCTAAAGGTAAAAGATGAAAAGAAAATAGAACAAAAACTATTAAGTTACTAAAGTGCCAGAAATAACCATTTACTGCATTGTGATGAACAATCTAGACCTCACATGTGTGAGCACGTATATAAAGTAACTGAAATTGCTTCAGTTCTCTCCAGTTTAAGCTGTTCCAAGTAAGGGCTTATGTAAGAATTAGGCAGCAAGTACATAAAGTGTACCTGTACTTTCAGGTGACCTTTAAAGAATAAGCTGCCATGCACATGTATGTCACGTCATTATATGACTTGCATATGTTTTTTTTTTCCCCCAGCAGCCTTCTCCCCTCTCCATCTCTTATTGCAACTCTTTCAATTTTTCTCCCTCCTCTCTCCATAGACTTTTATAGAATAATTCATGTTTTGAAATGAACTAGTGTCAGAAAGTCATACAAATTTGTAAATTGCAATCCTTCAAGTACTTATCAGATGCTGTTTGCCCTGCATAAAGTGTATTCTTTCCAGTCTGACACAGTTCTCTCTGCTGCCACCTCTGTCTGTGACAGGAACTGTCCAGAGCTATAGCAAATCCCCATAGAAAACCTCTTGAACCAGAAAACCACTATACTGCTACAGACCTGCAGGGCATACAGCAGCTGATAAGTACTGGAAAGTTTGAGATTTTTAAATAGAAGTAATTTACAAATTTGTATAACTTTCTGACTCATGTTGAATTGATTTTTTTACTGGTGTACCCCTTTAAGCTTTAGAAGAACAGAGATAGGGTGATCTAAAAGGTATATTAGCTGTGCTCAGGTGAGATGTTACTGATTTCCTAATCATCACCATAAAGAGGCACAATTAATTTAACACTATAGTTGCCTGTGGATACATGAATGTAAAAAAACGATCACACCATAAAATCTGGCAACTACTTCTTCAGTGATCTGTGTCCAGAGACTCTTGTATTGGTGACAAAACTCTAATCTATATTTGCAGCTCTAAGCACTTTGTGACATTGCCTTATCATGACTGAGAATGGAACAGAACAGGGGGAAGGTTATTTAGAAACACCTTGGACCCATGGGAAATGTTCTGTTCTCTGTCCACAATCTTTTCGGTTCAATAGTTAATTGGGTTTTTCTTAGTTTTTTTCCCCCCAGTAGTATTTTACATAGTATCCTGTAGAAATAAAATTAAGACATTAGACTGCTGTTAAGTTCCTATATCACTGGGGGCTGAAGGCAAATTTCTTACCTTTATCCTAAAAGCACCATGTTCATAACATCATCAGTTAGTATAAATCATTAGTATATAAATTAGGCAATTTGGTGCACTGGGGGCGGGACTACAGACTCATCCTTCCTGTCAGACAGCTGTCTCCTTGTGTATATTGAGGTGGCGCTCTGCAGTGGCGTCATCATTGCATAGCTCTCGATGAATGTTCATCAGGGTAGGCGAGTCAGGTGGATTGCCTAATTTACATATAAGAAAATGGAATATTTAAAGTGGCACTGTCATCACAAAAAGGCTTTGACAGACAAAAAAATCTAAAGTTTTAATTGGTCCGGGTCCGGTCTTCAGACCTTGACCAATTGTGAAAATGAGCCGGGCAGAAGTCTATACTCGGCACGGTCTTCACCCAGCTCTGTGTCTCGTGATTGGATGGCCTCATAATGTAAGTCTATGGGGCACGTCTTTTTCACTGACACAGAGCGGGGAGCGAAAATGTCGCTGAGAATGAAGGTACAAAAATTACTTTCCTTCTCAGTGTCCTGTGCATTATGGGAGCATAACAGCAGGTTGGAGTCTTCTAACCTGCTGCTAATTTCCCTTTAAGGCTATGTTGGTACAGTTTACAAAGAACGGCTGCTGTTTGACATGTTCCTGTGGCCGATATTATCATATCAGCCACAGGACCATCTTTTTATTTTATTTGGATTGCTGGCACATTTGCATGTGCCTGCATTCCAATTAACAATTGAAGTCCATGCATTGCCAGAACGGCCATACGTTTTGTGGACAGAGCGCGAACAACGGCCATTGTTTCTGCATTACTGGTTGCAAATAATTGATATGTCAATTATTTGTGCGTCCGTAGCTGTTGTTCCCATTGAGTGCAATTATTTTTAAGGCAAACTGGCCATTGTTTTAAAGGGGTATTCTGGGAAAAATTAACTTTTCCCCTATCCACAGGATAGGAGAAAAGTAGGAGATTGCAGGGGGTCCGACCCCTGAACCCCCCAGCTATCTCCATATTGGACCCCACTGGCTCTGTTATGAATAGAGCCCCGGGAATGGCACGTGACCTGCAGCTCTATTCATTCCTATGGAGTGACGGAAAGAGCCAAGTACATCGCTCTTCCGGCGTACTGTAGAAGCACCATGCGCCATGATGCCCATGCCCTGGCGGGTGCGGAGGAGGCAATATCCCACTGACATGTCAGGGATAGGGGGTACACTTAGATGCTGAGGAAATAGAAGGAGGGGAACCATTTAAAGCAGAGCAGGCAATAAAAAAATGCTGAATATACTATAGACCTGTAGCATGTGTCCTGTATATGAGTGGTATGTATGTGGCATGTACCTTATACCTTATATATGAGGGCCATGTGTGAGTTGTACAAATTCGGCATATGTCCTATGTATGAGTGAGGCACTAAGTTTTATAACAAATTAACCCCACATAATCTATACACAGTGGGGGAGATTTATCAAACATGGTGTAAATTAAAACAGGCTGAGTTGCCCCTAGCAACCAATCAGATTCCACCTTTCATTTTCCATAGAGTCTGTGAGGAATGAAAGATGGAATCTGATTGGTTGCTAGGGGCAACTGAGCCTGTTTTAATTTACACCATGTTTGATAAATCTCCCCCACAGTATGTCAATGTAGATATATATGTGAGAAACCAGTTTCCATGGGATTCTCCTTCCCAGAAAACAAATACCGGACAGGAAAAGATAAGAATTCTGCACGCAGACATCGCTGGTTAAAAATGCATGAAACCGATTCCATCTATGCCGGACTGTTCTTTTATTCCCTTTTATCAAAGAAGCAAAGTTCTAAAACCATCTGAGAAGAGAGCAGAGAATCTGGCGGAGCCTCATTGGGATTCTGGCCTGTTTTATGGAACACTAGTTATTATGCCGTGCCATTTACTGGCCTGTTATCTACCCAATACCAGCTGCGCTCCTGATAGAGACAAGTGGCGGCTAGCTCTCTGGGGCGATAACGCTTTTAGTAAATCAAAGTCTGCGCCTTCAATGTGTGACTGTCTAAAGAGCTCAGGTTTTTTTTTTTTTTTGCTTAATCATGTCTGTTCTCGAGGGTTAAAGGCCCCGTTATACAATCAAGTAATGTCTACAGAGTTGACAGGACTGGCTGACTATCTTCTGAGGTGTATAGGGGTCTCTCAGCTCTTCCCTCCCGCTGCAGATGATGTCCAAGCGAGGCGGGGGGAGGTTTGGGCAGGGGTGTAGGAGAATGACAATGCTTATTTCTCTTTTTCTGCCTGGAAAAAGACTGCTGTAAGCAGTCTACTCCCTTCCCCTAATTCAGGCTATGTGCACACTAAGGAAAAGGTAAGGAATTGAAAAGAAATCCGCTCTTATTTCAGCTTGAAATTTCTCCTGTAAAATATGTACACAGCCATGTCCTATTGTGTTCAATTCTGCTCTCTTGTTCACACTGCAGAATTTCTGAACAGGATTTTCTGCCGCAGATCCGCTTTCTGCCCAAAGAATTAAGGGTATATGCACACAGCAATTCTCGAGGAATTAAGGGTATATGCACACTGAGCAATTCTCGAGGAATTGAAGCAGAAAGTTTTCAGGCAGAATTCAAGCAGAATTTAAGCCCCCCATTGACTTCTATAGGATTCCTCTAGCAGATCTTCAGCAGAAAATTCTGCTCGGAAATTCTGCAGTGTGAACAACAGAGCAGAAAACCCATTGAACACAATAGGACTTTGCTCTGTACATATTTTATGGGAGGAATTTCAAGCTGAATTCCTGCCTTTTTCTCAGTGTGCACAGTGCACATAGCCTGAAGCAGAAAGTTTTCTGCTTGGAATTCCTCACCTTTTCAGCTCTGGAAGAATTTGAGCAGAATTTACGCGGAAGGCAAGCAGAATTCAAGAAAATTTTAAGCCCTCATTAACTTCTATTGGATTCCGCTAGCAGAATCCGCCCAAAGGCCCCGTTCACACTAAGCAAGAACATCGGAATTCTCTGCCACGGAATCCCGCCGTGCTCAGTGTCTCACTGTGAGTGAAGCAGAGGGCACGCGCGCTCGCCCGCTTCCTCCCCTCTCCACTCCACTCAAGGAGGGGGCTTAAATTCTGCCTGAAAACTTTCTGCTTCAGTTCCTTGAGAATTGCTCAGTGTGCACATACCCTGACATGTCAATTCTTTGGGCTTATTTTGCTTGCATTCAGCTCAAATTCTGCCAGAGGATTCTCGAGGAATTGAAGCAGAAAGTTTTCAGGTAGAATTTAAGCCCCCCATTGACTTCTATAGGATTCCTCTAGCAGATCTACAGCAGAAATTTCTGCTCGGAAATTCTACAGTGTTAACAACAGAGCAGAAAACCCATTGAACACAATGGGACTTTGCTCTGTACATATTTTACAGGAGGAATTTCAAGCTGAAATTCCTCTTCAATTCCTCACCTGATTCCTCGCCTTTTCCTCAGTGTGCACATACCCCAGGCGTGGAATTTCAAGCAGAAAACTTTCCTTTACAATTTCTCTACAATTCCTCAGTGTGCACATAGCCTCACCAAATGTGCATGCGTATGGGAAGGGAGGGTTGAATCAAGTTTTTGGCTGATGGATAAGATATCATAGATTTTCTGGTTCATCTATATGTAGAGGTTTTCGGTGAATTGATGTTTTTTTTCCAGTATATTCAAACAGGGCAAAACAACAGGGCAAAAAGGTTGCAGGAATGAAGCTTTTATGTGCTGAAAACACAGACCTTTCCAAGCTTCAGTATACGACTTATTGTGGCAATTACATTGTCGCTGTGTTTTGTATCATGTTGCTCTTGTTTACTAGGATATTATATTTGGTGCCTTGGTTCACCCCATAGACAGGACAATGAGGTATTCAAACACATGGATTAGAACAAAGCAGGCAGACTGCTGTTCTCTACATGACTAGCAGAACACCCAGCGGAGGCCACTGACGTGTGACGGTACAAAGCAGAAGCTGGGGCTTTAATATTGTGTTCTTCCTATTTGTTTGCAAATTTTTTCCTTTCTTTCATGTTGAATTGTCTTCTTCGGTGGAGCGGTGTGACTGCAGCCATCATAAAGAGACAAATGATAGGAAAACACAGAGCATGTCTGAAAACAGCAGAGCTTTGGCATCTACCTCCTTCTGGGACGTCTTCATTTGTAGCTGGAAAATCCTTAGGAGAAACAACTGAAGCACCGCAGTGAGAGAGAATCCGCTATAGCACATATTCGGCTTTTAAAGGGTTATTCTCCACCAGTAGACATAGCCAAGAAATATGCCAAACATGTCTGATAAGTAAAGTGCCCTCTTACACCCTCATCTATTGAAAGACAGGAGTTTTAGGGCTCTATTACACAGGATGATTACTGTGTAAATTATGGCTATATTGTTCAAATTTAGGCCATAATTGTTTCAAGTAAGGGTCCTATTAGATGGCATCGATAATGTAAACAAGCGCAGATCTGCTATGTCAGCGTTGTTTTACTGAGTCTATTACACGGCTTGATTATCGTTTAGCAAGGGCTGCACGGACATCATTAGTGATGTCTGTGCAGCCCTTGCCCTTAACTGTTATACATTATCTCTCTGAACTCCCCGTCTTCTCCTGCTCTCTGATTGTTTACTATCAGCTGTAGCTTCAAGGGGTCTCTGAGCTGACAGGCTGCTCAGCCAATCACTGTCTGGGACCACAACGGGCTGTGGTTAGCTAAGCGGCCTTTCAGCTCAGGGACTGCTTAAAGCTGCAGCCGCGGTGCTGGGAAGCAAGCAGAGGGCAAGAAAATACCGGAAGCGTGGAGAGGTAATGTTATTGATCGGCCACATATCGCTATTATACGTAGTGATGCACAGTCGGCAGACAATGATTTTGGTATCAAACCTAAAGAAATGATCAGCCGATGATTGTTGTCATTGGCTGATCATTGTCTTTATTACATGGGGCGATAATCGTCCGAATCGGCCTGATTCGGCCAATTATCACTCAGTGTATTAGGGCCGTAAATGCAGGCAACGAACAAACGACCAACGAGGAATAGTTCATCTTTTGTTTGGTGCTGACACCAAAATCATTGTTAATCGTTCTCGAATTGTTCGCTGAAATTCTGCATTCATTCACTAATCATTCAGAGTAACATTGTGTTTACACAGAGAGATTTATCTGACAGATTATTTAAACCAAAGCCAGGAGTGGATTTGAGAAGAGGAGAAATCTCAGTCTTTCCTTTATGACCTGTTCTCTGTTTATAGTCCATTCCTGGCTTTGGCTTCAAAAATCTGTCAGATAAATCTTTGTGTAAATTCCACATCGTTCCTTCATTTGCTGGAATTAGATGGAGAAAACCAGGGATGGGGAACCTTCGGCCCTACAGCTGTTGCAAAACTACAATTCCCATCATGCCTGGACAGCCGTAGCGTTAGCCCTGGTGTAAACAATTATAGTAACTAACAACTATCGTTCTGTGTAATATGGGGAACAATTTTAGGTTAACGAACAATTATCTCAATTGCGATTGTTAATCGATAATCATTAAAATATCGCTTAGTCTAATAGGACTCATACTGGGCTGTTTCTGTAACTCCCCTAGACTTGAATGAAGCAATTCTCAGCATACACAGCCACCTATTTCTGCCTGAATGACCCCTGTTCTGCCAGGTGAGGCGTCAGCTGCTGTATCCGAGCTGAGATTGAATAGAAAGGTGTCCCAGCATGCCTGAGGCCATCTCTGCTCCAGCTGAACCAGACCCCCATTCTCCTGATAACTAGATGTCTCAGAGGGCAGACGCCATCTATTAAATGCTTACAGAATATCCTGTAAATAGGCCATATATGTCTCTACCGAGAAAAACCTTTTGTATTCTCATTTTATATGTTTTTAAGATTTTAAAATAACAATTCCTCATGCCAGGATTTTATCATCACTGCGGTATATGACATTGTTATACTGGGTTATTTTATAGAATTCTTCACTACATCGTCCATCATGTCTGTGACTAATATTTTTTAATCCTGGATATTGCAGGGATACTCGTTTTCATTGATGATTAATTGTAACCTTTAGATTTTCCTGTATCAGGTTGCCAACTAGACTGGAAAATTGGATCTTGCAATATGTTAGTTCTTTGGAGGCTGCGTAATCGGGACATGGCTGAATTTTAAGGGATTATCCAGCTAAAATATTTTTCTTTTAGATCAACTGGTTTCAGAAAGTATAGATTTGTAATTTACTTCTATTTAAAAATATCAAGCTGCTGTAAGTCCTGCAGAAAATGTTGTTTTCTTTCCAGTCTGACACAGTGCCACCTCTGTTCATGGCAGGAACTCTCCACAGCAGGAGAGGTTTTCTATGGGGATTTGCTCCTGCTCTGGACAGTTCCTGTCATGGACAGAGGTGTCACCAGAAAGTATTGTGTCAGACTGGAAAGAAAACAACATTTCCTGCAGGACATACAGTAGCTGATAAGTATAGGAAGACGTGAGATTTTTATTTATACGTAAATTACAAATTTATATAATTTTCTGAAACCAGTTGATTTAAAAGAAAAAGATTTTCGTTAGATAACCCCTTTAACTTTTCCTTGATCGACCTATATCTACATTTTACATACTCTGTTTTATATATAAAATGAATAAAATACTTTCCCCCTACCTAACAATGATAAGAATTTAAAGGCGCAAACTTTCTGAAATTCTCCATCTTGGAATGAAGTCTTCCAAGACACGGGGGAGCTATTGCACAATGCTTGTAGGCTGTGTTTCGACTGTACACGATGATTGCGAATTAGCTGCCCCCCCATATGTCTTGCATAGGAAAGGGGAGAAAAAGTCTCAGTGCCATGAAGCAGAATTCTTTAGTCTAATCTTCTGCCACCTTTAAGTTTAGACAACCCCTTTAAGTCACTAAGAGAAGTTTTTGAACAGCTTTGTGTCCACCAGTTATTATGGTGCTGCACACTCATCTGGAGTGAGAACCATAGTGACTGGTTCCCTTTAAGGCAACTACGTGGTTCACCTTAAAAAATGATGGTAAATGTTAAATGTAAAGTTAAAATACTCCATTCATCTGTCTGGGTTTCTTTGGCCGTCTATCTCTTGCACAGTGTAATTCAGAAGTCTGAAAAATACCCTATTCTCTCAGATCCAAGTCAGTTCCACTATAGTGAAGGGAGCTGAGTTATTATAATACACAATTTAAAGGGAACCTGTCACCCTGGGAGAGCGGGCCAAACCCACTTCACCCCTGGATAAAGTACCCCATACTTACCCACTCCTGCCGGTCCCACTTCTGGTGCCAGTCCTCTGTGCGTTCATTATGCAGATGAGCAGCGATGAGTCTGGAGCAGTGATTTCCTATGGGCATCGGACTAATCTCTACTCATTTGCTCATAGAGGAGCGGCAGTGATTTCCAGATGACAGGACCCATATCGAGAGTTGGACAGGCAGGAGTGGGTAAGTATGGAGGGCTGGGGTGGGTTTGACACGCTCTTTCAGGGTGACAGGTTCCCTTTAAGGACAGGTAATAGACTCTTCTTGGAAGAAATCATCTCTATTTTTCTGGATATCCCCTTTAATGTTAACTGGAGGGTAATTTAAAAAAAGAGGTCATACTAGTCATGTCAGTTCTGCAATAACAATCTGCAATAGACTTCCTCTGCAGGAACAGATAAGTAGATCTAGTGCCACTTATCTATAGTTGATCATCAGGTTCTGACCTCAGTTTATGTTTAGGAAAAAAATTACACACAGGTCAAAGGAAAATGTCCATCAAAAATGCAAAATAATATACAAATTATACAGTGTATTTCTTTGTGACGGTTGTCCCAAGGTGAATGGCTGATACATATCCTCCATATGTAGAGGAGCTCATATTCATAGAGATGTGACTGTAAATTCAACTCTTTTACACAGTTTCCTTCCTCATTAAAATGATCAATTCTTCTTCTTTTTTTTTACGCCCCACTGGGCTTTATTAAGCATGTCCAAAAACTATAAGAAACTAGTGCTACTTGTCATTCCGTTCTATTGGGGAATAATAATAACGCCGAAAATAATTAACATGTAAATGGTAAGAGAATAAAGTGCATTTCTGAGCTTTTTCCTATTAATGAAAGTATCATTTTGACGTACAATAGACAATAGTTTTCTATTAAACCGACAAATTAAAAAGAAATCATACCACAAAAACAACTTAATTACAGATTACAATTATTTCATATGTGACACATTGTTTGGGAGCTATTAGATTTTTTTGTTCTTCTATTCCCCCCCCACACTAATTATAGGTCAATTTAAATTGTTATTCTGTTCAGAAAAATGTATCCTTTTCAGATTTTCTTTACAGATTTAAAGGGGTTTGGGGATCTATCATCAGTGCGCCTGGCTAGATTTTGCCAAGTGAGTGCTCTGGCTGTGGCGTACCTCTCCCCTCCCCATAGACAACACAGGATTGCTCAGCCATGCCTAACGTTCCTGTGTGTCAGGAGGATGGGAGAGATAACTGATGGCTGAATGATCATTCAGCCATCAGTTGTTGAAGGTGTATGGCCGCCTTTAGGGAATGTAGGTCTTCACCCTTTAACGCCTGGGCAGGAAGATGGACTTCACTTCTCCGTTTCTCTTCTACCCTACTACAGAGTAGTCACCGACTGGTAGAGGTGATTTGACATAACTGAAACAAAGAAGGCAAAGGTCAATACAAGGTATTCACAATATACTTGAAAGCCAAAGGAATTTAAAATACATAAACAGGTACAAAAAAAAGCTAAATAACCATTTGAGTCTGTAATTTTTCATCCCCAATCTGCAAAATTACATGCGTATTACATCTGTAATTTTTTTCTGATCCGTAAAAATGAAAACGTGTACTTAATAATAAACTAGTTACTATTTGCAGATCCGTATTTTTTGCTGATCACATCCACGAAAAAACGTATCCCATAGGGTTCTATTGGTGTGTCCATGGAGGATTTTCAGTTCACACTAGGGCCTGCCCTTTTTTTTTGTGGCACTGATCACAACCTTGTACACACCTACGGTGAATGGGGCCATTGAAATACATTGACCCTATTTTCTGTCCGTAACTGCGGATCTGCAGAATTGCAGACATGTGAATAGGGCCTTACTCTCACTTCATTTCATTGGTGGACAGTGTCACCTAGGCATGGCTTCACAGTAGTTGGGCCCCATCTGCCCAACTGCCATGTAGCCCCGCCTAGGTGACACTGTCCACCAATGAAATGAAGCGATTTTCGAGAAGGAAGAAGACACAGACACGTTTTATATACAGTAGGTATGTATTACATGTGCACATAGAGTAAGGGGGGGAGGGGGATGACAATATCACTTTAAGCTAAGCCAATAAGCTAGACATCTGGGTCAGAATACAGAGATAGCCCACAAAGGAATCCGGTAGTGTCCGAGATACAATAACTATTGTAGTGGAAGGGAAAGAACTGACTGTACTAACCCAACGTCTGATTGATCTGCTTGTCAAGAATGGACAGCCAAACGTGCCAATTGGTTGTTTGGAAAAGTCAGCATTGGCTTAACAGCTGTACATAATATAGACACGCCATCTGGCCCTTCCACCAGTAACACCCATAGACCAGCATGGTAACTACTGGAAAAAAAACATCAAGAACACAGACCAATGAGTATTTTCCATGGGAATTATTTTCTATATTACTGGAATTATTTAATTATCTTAGTATTTAATTATCGTAGTCCAGCACTGAAAAGCCCCATAAAATATTCCTCCCCATCTACAGTCCTGGTTTTTGAGGGCAGAGGTAGAGGATGGAGAGGAGGTATTAACAAGAGATGTTTTGCCATTACAAATAAGCCTACTATGAATTCATGTTTCTTGTTTACAGACTTGGTTCCCGACCATTAATTTCATATTGAGATATATTAGCTAAAGGCTAATTAAAAGCCATTAAGCCATTTAAGATAGACATAACATTTCAGACAATAGTATTACGCTGGAAATTAATGTATTATTGCTTCTGCTAATGCAATACTTTTCCCTGCAGGCATACATAAGCTAGAAACTCAATCATAAAGCATTGTATTGTTATCTCTGCTTACAGTGTCACTGCCTGGGAGACAGAGTCCCATGAAGGATCCAACTAGGGGTTGCAAACATCTCTTGCTTTACAGCACCTTGGGGGCATCTTGATACTGTATTTGGCACCCATTGTCACATAGCAAAGTTGTGAAATAATAATTCCTTTATTTATATAACTTATTCCCCACCTCTTTACACTCATATTGGCCCCTGCCCCTTTTAGGGCTCACAATCTAAATTCACTTAATCGATGGGAGAACACATACTCTTGATGATGTTCTTTGTGGGATTTGAATTTTTCCCTTTCACTGTACAAGATTTTTGGCACATTAGTTTATATTTATTTGTCTTATTTATTTATATTTATTTTATTTGTTATATTAATATGTTATGTTTATATGTTTATATATACATATATATATAGCGTTAACTTATTCTGCAGTGTTTTACACTCATATCGGTCCGTTCAGCTGGTGATGCAGTTATTGTCCTAGAAAACAACTTTTAAACTTACAGCCCTGTGTCAAATTGGGGTGGCCTAGAGTGTCTGTGCCCTAGGCCTGCACCGCCCTTCCATCCCTCCTCCCCGTCCTCTTCATTATTAGGAATGCCCCAGGCTGGATTTCTCCTAATCATCTCTTGTCTGAACACTGCACCTGTGCCTTAATACAAGTAACGAATAGGAGAAATCCTGCCTGGGGCATTCCTAATGATGAAGAGGGCGGGGAGGAGGGGAGAGGCGGTGCAGGCCTAGGGCACAGACACTCTAGGCTAATGTGACACAGGGCTGCAATTTTAAAGGGTGTTTTTCAGGACAATTACTGCATCACCTGCCGAACGGACCCCAGGATAGATCTTGGATTAAAAGCAGCTATCTGACGGTATGATCGGTCCGGGGGAGGGGGGGGGGAGGAGGAGATTGTGGGTACAGAGTCACTTTAATGGTTTGTGTTCATACATTGTTTATATTGCAAAAAAACGTATCTTTATTTTGCAGGTCAGTATGATTACAGCGATAGGCAGTTTATATACTTTTTAAAACTTAAAAGACAAATTGTTTTGAATCGCCATATTATAACTTCTTTAACCTCATCATTTTTTCATCTACGCAGAAGTGTGATGGCTCATTTTTTGCGCTGGGATCTGTTGTTTTTATCGGTACCAGAATGAAGTGGATGGGACATTTTCTTTTTGCTTTTTTTTAAGGTTTATCTGCTCGATGATATGACCACAAATCAGCAAGTCGTTCAGTATTATTTTTCATTTACGCCGATCACCGTGCAGGATTATTATTGGTTCACTGTGTAATGTTCACACAGTGAATTATTTTTTGACAAGGACAACTGTGTCAAATCAAATGGGAAATAAGGGTCGCTGTGCACAGAATGTATTGCACAACGGCCACTGTTCCCCTATGGCTGTGGAAATAATTGATGTGTCAATTATTTGTAGCTGGCAGACTGGGAACAATGGCCGTCAATGGGTAATAAAATTGCGGCACACTCAAAGGTGCTTGAAGGCTTCTGTTGGCACTGGTGTGCATTACACTCACATTGTTCTGGAGTTGCTGTCTCTGCATATTCTTTCTTGTGGAACATTTACAAACCTAGGTCCGATTTAGTAATGCGTGCACTAAATTCCGTTTTCTTTTCCTAGAACGGTGCTGCTGCTTTAGACTACTTATTCTACACCAGATGTAACACCCATTCGCCATGAAGCCCAGTAGCAATAAAACAACGGTAACTATGACTCACGGAGGAATTTTCCCCTTTTATTTTATGTAAAGAAAACTCGGCTTAAACACAACCGTTTTTCCTTTTGCAAATCCTGACAGAAACTCTGCCGCATATCTGTCCCCATGTGAACTTACTCTACATGATTCGTCCAGTATGGCAACTATGGGAGTTATACTTACTCCGAAAACTAAAAAAATTCCTGCCTGTCCGTCCTGCAGGAAGAGATTTCCTGTCACATTCCACCTAACAGCACAGTAATATGCGGCAAGGGACATTTACAGCCGGTGTGCCTGCTATTCTGACAGGCAAACATTGTACTACTGGGTGGGGATAGACAAGACAGACTGGTTTGTCAGGTTTCCCAGTCCAGTGATCTGTGCACGGCTGAGGTTGTTTCACACTGGAAATAATGTGCCGTGATGAAGCACAAAAAAGTTCTTGTCTCCTTTCATTCTTACAAATTGGCGCAACATAAGGTAAGATGGACGATAGTAACTGGATACGCTAGATACCAGCCTACTCCTGCCAGACACTGTATTGAGTTTTATGCCGGTCACACACTAAGGGCTCATTCACACTTGTGTATTATCATCTGGTTTTATACATGGAAAAAAAATACCAATACGTTTAAATGGCTCTATTCATGTTTCCTATCTGTGCACGTCTTTTCTCAATACAACGTAATGTCTAATGGATGCATATGGGCACCATTTTTAATCCATTGAAATCAATGGGTTGAATTTAAAAGTATATGTTGACTATTTTTTTTTTTTAATTGCTTTTAATGTCTATATTTCTCTAATATTACAAAATCGTGGATGGGCTCCATGATTTCTCTTCCTTTGTGAATGAGTTCATTATGTTAGTATGTCATCTTAGTAATTTGATCATGTGACAACGCAAGCAAACTGACCCGAGTGTCCTATGGCTTTCTGGTTTACAGCAGATCGCTGTGTTAGTTACTTTTAGTTCAGGACGATGTTGCCCATTGTTGGTAGAAAGGACATAAAGGGGGGCATGCAACAGGGTTCATTTTATTTGAAAAAAAAAAAAAAAAGTAATCTACATTGTTTTGTTGTATGCATTGTACAGTACAAAGATTAGGTTACTGGCATATCCTCTAGTCATCAGAATTATGGGATTATCAGATACCGTCAGTGAGTCCTTGGAAGGAAATGATACTAGTTTAGTTGGCTTAACTGGATGCTAGTGTGACATGATTATATCAGATGATGTCACAGATGAGGAGGTCATATGGGATAATATCAGATAATATTGCTCGGCACTGGTGAAGTGGTCGTATGGAATTATATCAGATGATATCACCGATGAGGAGGTCATATGGATTATATCAGATAATATTGCCGGGCACTGGTGAAGTGGTCATATGGGATAATTTTAGATAATATTGCCGGGCACTGGTGAAGTGGTCATATGGGATAATATCAGATAATATTGCCGGGCACTGGTGAAGTGGTCATATGGGATAATATCAGATAATATTGCCGGGCACTGGTGAAGTGGTCATATGGGATAATATCAGATAATATTGCCGGGCACTGGTGAAGTGGTAATATAGGATAATATCAGATAATATTGCCGGGCACTGGTGAAGTGGTCATATGGGATAATATCAGATAATATTGCCGGGCACTGGTGAAGTGGTCATATGGGATAATATCAGATAATATTGCCGGGCACTGGTGAAGTGGTAATATAGGATAATATCAGATAATATTGCCGGGCACTGGTGAAGTGGTCATATGGGATAATATCAGATAATATTGCCGGGCACTGGTGAAGTGGTCATTAGACTGGATACCATCATTGAGCATGTTTTTGTGCAGTGCATGTGAGGTAAAATACCATTTCTTGGTATTAAAGGGATTGTCCATTGAAAATCTTTTTCTTTCAAATCAACTGGTGTTAGAAAGTGATATAGATCTGTAATTTATTTCATTAAAAAAATCTCAGATTTTACCATACTTATCAGCAGCTGTATGTCATGCAGGAAATGTTGTTTTATTTTTATTCTGACACAGTGCTCTCTGCTGACATCTCTGGCAGAGCAGCAGCAAACCTCTCCTGTCTAGGCCAGAGATGCACTGACAGTGTCAGACTGAAAATAAAACAACATTTCCTGCAGGACATGCATCAGCTAATAAGCATGGGAAGATTTTTTAATAGAAGTAAATTAGAAATCTGTATAACTTTCGGACACCAGTTGATTTGAAGGAAAAATTTCTGCTGGATAACCCATTTAATCTACTAATACTCTACAGTATTTTATGTATATTCTGCATCTACTACTTTCAGTTTACTTTGCCCTTTATCTTATAGCCTAGTCTGACACTGTATAAGAACCTCATGGAATGTAAATATATTTAGTCATCTATCTCCTTGATACAGGAATTTATTATTTTACATTAACCCAGAACTACAACAAGAAACATATAGGGGAAATGACAACACATTCATTGGTATAATAGTATCATGTTTTATTCTATGCAGGGACTGCTGTAAAAATAAAAATTATACCTACCCCTGTCCCCTGCAGATCATGTCCCCATTGCTCATCTCTTCTCTGTTCTTCAGAGAGCGATATCCTGTCTGCTCAGCCAATCACTAGCCACAGCGGCGTCCTATCTTACCCGGAGATTGACTGTGTGGGACGGTTCTGCTCTGACATCTTGTCTTGAAAGCAGTCGAAGCATAGTATAAACATTTATTTAGGCTATGTTCACACTGCATATGATTCCGTCCGTAGATCGTACACCGCCGTACATGTGCGGCTGAAACTACGGGCGTGGGAAAAATAGACATGCGGGCGGATGGGTACGAACCGCGAACATACGCCCGTAGTACAGTTATGCTTCCCTAGCTTGTTTCGAAGCGATCTGAGGCAGGTCATTTACTTGGAAATCTCCGCCCAGCCCCGTAAACCACACGGAACCTTTTGGATCGAAAAATCAAGTTCAATTTGGCTGAAATAAGTGCTTTGTACGGGACCGCATGGAAATCCACGGCCGTGAGTTTCAACATTTTTGTCCTCAAACAATGGTCTTGTTAATTTTTCACGGCGCCGAATATGATCTGGCCGTAAGCTCATACGTACTGTGCATTGTGCGGGCGTATATCGTATACTTTCGAGCGAAAGCATCAACCTCAAAACTACGTGCGTATATTCGCGGTTCGCACTACGGACGGAATCATACGCAGTGTGAACATAGCCTTAGACTGGAGAATCCCTTGAACATGGGCTAAAATGATCACAGTAGCTCACAGTAGTTACATAAATGCAATGCATTGTCACAGACATGTTAGATACCTACCTAGTTGTTGGCCTTTCTGCTCTTCTCTGCTAAGTTGCATATGCAGCCATGCTTCTTTCTCTCTTGACCATGTCCCCTCCCTACCTAAGGTTTGGTATTACACAGGTCGATGGGGGCCCGATAATACCTGCAAACGAGCAGTGATCTGCTAGATCGTCGCTCGTTTACTGGGCCTATTATATGGCCCGATAATCATTTAACAGTGGCTGCAAGGACATCGTTACCGATGTCCTTGCAGCCCTTACTTAAACTACATACATTACCTATTCACGCTCCAGGGCTGCTCCTGCCCTCCGCTTCTCCACAGGTCCCGCGCGCTCTAGCTTCAGAGTGGCCTGTCAGCTGACAGGTCACTCAGCCAATCACAGGCCGGGACTGCCGCGGCCTGCGATTGGCCAGGCGGCCTGTCAGCTGACATGCCGCTCTGAAGCTAGAGCGCGCAGGACCTGGGGAGAAGCGGACGCAGGAGCAGCCCTGGAACGTAGATAGGTAATGTATATCATCAGTCGCCAAACGCGCATCGCTATTACACGTAGTGGTGCGCGGTCAGCGCCCGTTGAAAATAGGTCAGAACCTATATCAACGATCAGCCGATGATCGTTGTATTTATTACATGGAGCGATAATAGGCCGATTCGGTCGATTATTGTTCTGTGTAATAGTACCCTAAGCAAATGCCTCCTGGTCTAGTGAACCACAAAAAGCATGTATGGAAATTTTTGGGCTCCAATATAGGTAAAGCTTTTACACATTTTGCTTAGTGACTCTTCCCTATTGGTTGTGGATTGGGTTTGACAGAATGAGGTGTTCCCACTATGTTTTTTTTCTTCTCCGTTTTGGAAAAGGAAAAATGATATTTGTCACTTTGCAGTTTGCCTGTCAGTGCAGTAACAGCTGTTGGTACATTATTCTAGGTCAGGTAGACTGATCGCCCTTTGGCTGTGTCTTCAATTGAACAGTCCATTGGATTCAATAGTAAAAACGGTGAAAGGACGATGAAAAATAATTGAAAAATCTGCGTCCGAAAATAATTGTCATGATCGTTATTTTGACGTCTGCATAGACAACGTCCGTTATTTAATACACTGTGTGTATTGGACGTCCGTCATCCCATTGCATTGCATTGAAGTCAATTAAACCTCGGCAAAAATGGACGTCTTTTTAAATGGAAAAGGTGGACGCTTTTCTGTTTTTTGTACATAGTTTGAGCATAGCCTGGGTCTGCATACTTCTAGACTTAATGGACTGTAGCTTTACTAAGCACAGATCTAGAAAGATTTTTTTTTAACATCAGTACTATGTGAGAGGGATACATATGAGGCAGTCTGGCACAGTGCTGTCTGCTGTCCAGAGCAGGAGAGGTTTTCTATGGGGATTTGCTACTGCTCTGGACAGTTCCTGTCTCGGACAGAGATATCAGCAGAGAGCACTGGGTCAGACTGAAAAGAAAACATTTCCTGCAGAACATACAGTAGCTGATAAGTACTGGAAGACTTGAGATTTTTAAATAAAAGTAAAATACATATCTATATAACTTTCTGAAATCAGTTGATTTAAAAGAAAAAGATTATCACCGGCTAACCCCTTGAATTGAATTGAAACGCAAAGTATAAGAAATCTGCCAAAACATTTTATTATCCAGCGATTACACTTTAGAAAACTTGGTTATGAGACGAGTTGATAATTTTCTTCGCACAGCAGGTTCCTCGAGCGGTGCCAGCACTCTCACCATCCCTGGCATGCCTGTTTGTCTTACCAGTGAACAATGAATTTCTAATTACTGTAATTAGGTTTCCATGCAAGTAATACCTCAGGGCTCATCCAAGTAACTCATCCATCAGTTATATTATGTTAGTGCCTACAGTATCAGGAAACATTAGACTAGGCGTAAGGAGAGAGAATAGAACATTTTTAGATATTTTTATGCTTAGTTAACCTAGGGTATGTTCCATGGTATACTATACCTACACAATAACAACAGTCATTTAAAGCTTAGGCTGGGCTCACACTGTGTTTTTGCAGTCCGTTTAACGTTTACATATTATGGGGAAAAAAAGGATGAAAATACATGCCATCTGTTTGGATCCGTTTTTCCATTGACTTCCTTTGTAAAAAGAAAAAATTAAATTACCGTTTTTGTGTATGTTAAAAGTAACCGTTTAAAAGCAGATATATTAAATGCACTGTAAAACGCAGTGTGAACCCATCCTAACCTATCATTATTGCAGTCACTCCTGCCACCAAAAGCTCGCATAGCTATGGATATAACCATACCAGGTTGGTTCCGTGCATGAGCCCTATTCTGATTCAATAGAGTTTGTGCACGGAATTGACCTATCAGTCCGGTAAGGAATGTCACAGCCGCGGCGGCGTCCCGCGTTCCGGGCCGCCGCCGCGACCGCTTCCTGCCCCATGCAGCAGCCGGTGTCCATAGTCGGGGACCCGGCGCTGCTATCACCTCGGCCCCGGGGGGCGCCTCACCTCTCCACGCTCCTGTCTCCCGCTGTGCCGGCCGGCGCGCGCGTCCCCGCCCCCTAGGGCGCGCGCGCGCCGGCTGTCTCAGATTTAAAGGGGCAGTGCGTCCCTAATTGGTTAGTTGCACCAATCACTCCCCTATAAATCCCAGCATGCCCTGTCCCTTGTGTTGGAGCCTCTACATGCTTCCCATAGCGGTTGGCCCAGCTCCCTGTTGTTCCTGTGTCCTGTCCGTTACCTGGTCCCAAGTCCCTGTTCCTGAGTCCTGTCCGTTACCTGGTCCCAAGTCCCTGTTCCTGGTTCCTGTTCCCCTGTCACTCCACCCGTTCCCGTGTCCAGCCTGTCACGTGCTCTCTCATCTGCAGACTATTGCCTGTGCCATCTCCTGCCACGCCTCGCCTGCCGACACCAGCAACCAAGCCAGGGGTAGCGACCTGGGGGTCGCCTGCCGCAGCAAGTCCATCCCGCCTTGCGGCGGGCTCTGGTGAAAACCAGCGGCCCCTTAGACTCCGCTCCCTGGTGAGGTTTGTGCCATCGCTGGTGCCGGTCCAGTGGATCCACTACTCCGGGCGTTACAGTAGGCTCCAACCATGGATCCCGGCGAGGTGCCCGATCTCCGTGACGTCGCCAGAGTGGTCACTCAGCAGGCGCAACAAATCCAGAAACAGTCACAGCAGATCCAGCAACTCACTGCCGCCTTACAGCAGCAGACTACTGCCCAGTGCACACCACCTCCTGACGCTTCTTCTTCACTCCGACTGGCCCTCCCAAGCAAGTACTCTGGGGACTCTAAGTTGTGCAGAGGATTCTTGACTCAGTGCACCATGCACATTGAACTTTTGAGTAGTCAGTTTTCCACCGAGCGCTCTAAAGTGGCTTTCATCATCAGCCTATTAGAGGGTAGAGCCCTGGCCTGGGCCACGCCACTGTGGGACCGTGATGATCCAGTTGCTGCCAATCTCCGGGCCTTCCTATTCGAGTTTCGCTCCATCTTTGAGGAACCTGCCCGTG
This sequence comes from Dendropsophus ebraccatus, assembly GCF_027789765.1. NCBI lineage: Eukaryota > Metazoa > Chordata > Amphibia > Anura > Hylidae > Dendropsophus > Dendropsophus ebraccatus. Next base: position 26,727,591 of record NC_091464.1, read on the forward strand.
CTTCTTCAGCCGAGACTGCTCTCCTCAACCTCTCTCAAGGCAGCTCCTCTGTTGGTGACTACGCCATCCAGTTCCGCACCCTGGCAGCCGAATTGGACTGGAACGAGGCCGCCCTATTGGCCACCTTCAAGAAGGGCCTGTCTAGTCGTGTGAGAGACGTGCTCGCTGCCCGAGACCTGCCTACCTCCCTGAACGAACTCATTCTACTGGCCACCCGAGTTGATACTCGTTTTTCGGAGAGGGAGGAGGAGGTTCGGCATGAACATTTACTAACCCGTTCCCGTCGCCATCCCCAGTTGGCGCCGGTTTTCCAGAATCCTGACCTTTCGATGTCCCAACCCTCTCCTGAGATTCCTATGCAGGTGGAACGGGCTCACCTGACGCCTGATGAAAGAATCCGGCGCCTGGAGCAGAATCTCTGTCTCTATTGCGGGGGTTCCGATCACTTCCGGCTGGGATGTCCCCTACGTCCCCAAACATCCGGAAAATGCTCGCACCTAGGTCCGGTGGGACAGGTGTCCCTAGGTGTGAATGCCACCATTCCAAGTCTGTCTATGCCAGTTTCCATCCGGACTCTCTCAGGACGAAATCATCAGACTACTGCCTTCCTCGATTCTGGGTCAGCAGGCAGTTTTATTGCGGCAACATTGGTCCAAAGATGGCGGCTACCCGTGACCCGACTAGCCAGGCCCCTGACTATCTCCTCGGTCACAGGCGAAATTCTTACCGACCGTGTGTACTACCAGACCGCACCTTTAGTCCTCCAGGTGGGTCCTTTACATCAAGAAAAGATATCCTTCTACGTCCTGCCCCATTCTTCCCTCGCGGTCCTCCTGGGACTCCCGTGGCTGCAAGAACATGCCCCTCAACTGGACTGGAGAACCGGGGAGATTCTCAGTTGGGGTCAGGACTGTTCCAACCAGTGTCTCAGGTCACCTCAGACCAAGTGTACTATGTCGTTTCCTGTCCCAGCCAAGCCTCTATCCGACCTACCGGCAGAAGACCAAGACTCGGCGGATGCCTTCTCTGCCGAGGTGTACCCTCTCTCCGTACCCAAGACTAAGGTCGGGTCCTCTCACCACCGGGAGAACTTACAGAAGGTCCTCGTCCACAGACCCACAGTCCCTTGCCATGTTTTACCGCCTGATCGCCTAGCACCAGTCGTCACCTCCTCGCTTCGGAGAGTACCCCCCGGAAAGACTCATGTTCACCCTGCGCTTCGAAGAGGTATTCTGAAGTGGGGTCATTCCTCGTTGGAGGCCGGGCACCCTGGAGTCCGTAAGACCGGCCAACGGATCTCTCGCCACTACTGGTGGTCCAGTTTGTTTCAAGATGTCAAAGACTTTGTGGCTTCCTGTGCCATCTGCAGGCAAGAAAGAGGGGGAGGCCAAAGGGGGGGGGTACTGTCACAGCCGCGGCGGCGTCCCGCGTTCCGGGCCGCCGCCGCGACCGCTTCCTGCCCCATGCAGCAGCCGGTGTCCATAGTCGGGGACCCGGCGCTGCTATCACCTCGGCCCCGGGGGGCGCCTCACCTCTCCACGCTCCTGTCTCCCGCTGTGCCGGCCGGCGCGCGCGTCCCCGCCTCCTAGGGCGCGCGCGCGCCGGCTGTCTCAGATTTAAAGGGGCAGTGCGTCCCTAATTGGTTAGTTGCACCAATCACTCCCCTATAAATCCCAGCATGCCCTGTCCCTTGTGTTGGAGCCTCTACATGCTTCCCATAGCGGTTGGCCCAGCTCCCTGTTGTTCCTGTGTCCTGTCCGTTACCTGGTCCCAAGTCCCTGTTCCTGAGTCCTGTCCGTTACCTGGTCCCAAGTCCCTGTTCCTGGTTCCTGTTCCCCTGTCACTCCACCCGTTCCCGTGTCCAGCCTGTCACGTGCTCTCTCATCTGCAGACTATTGCCTGTGCCATCTCCTGCCACGCCTCGCCTGCCGACACCAGCAACCAAGCCAGGGGTAGCGACCTGGGGGTCGCCTGCCGCAGCAAGTCCATCCCGCCTTGCGGCGGGCTCTGGTGAAAACCAGCGGCCCCTTAGACTCCGCTCCCTGGTGAGGTTTGTGCCATCGCTGGTGCCGGTCCAGTGGATCCACTACTCCGGGCGTTACAGTAGGCTCCAACCATGGATCCCGGCGAGGTGCCCGATCTCCGTGACGTCGCCAGAGTGGTCACTCAGCAGGCGCAACAAATCCAGAAACAGTCACAGCAGATCCAGCAACTCACTGCCGCCTTACAGCAGCAGACTACTGCCCAGTGCACACCACCTCCTGACGCTTCTTCTTCACTCCGACTGGCCCTCCCAAGCAAGTACTCTGGGGACTCTAAGTTGTGCAGAGGATTCTTGACTCAGTGCACCATGCACATTGAACTTTTGAGTAGTCAGTTTTCCACCGAGCGCTCTAAAGTGGCTTTCATCATCAGCCTATTAGAGGGTAGAGCCCTGGCCTGGGCCACGCCACTGTGGGACCGTGATGATCCAGTTGCTGCCAATCTCCGGGCCTTCCTATTCGAGTTTCGCTCCGTCTTTGAGGAACCTGCCCGTGCTTCTTCAGCCGAGACTGCTCTCCTCAACCTCTCTCAAGGCAGCTCCTCTGTTGGTGACTACGCCATCCAGTTCCGCACCCTGGCAGCCGAATTGGACTGGAACGAGGCCGCCCTATTGGCCACCTTCAAGAAGGGCCTGTCTAGTCGTGTGAGAGACGTGCTCGCTGCCCGAGACCTGCCTACCTCCCTGAACGAACTCATTCTACTGGCCACCCGAGTTGATACTCGTTTTTCGGAGAGGGAGGAGGAGGTTCGGCATGAACATTTACTAACCCGTTCCCGTCGCCATCCCCAGCTGGCGCCGGTTTTCCAGAATCCTGACCTTTCGATGTCCCAACCCTCTCCTGAGATTCCTATGCAGGTGGAACGGGCTCACCTGACGCCTGATGAAAGAATCCGGCGCCTGGAGCAGAATCTCTGTCTCTATTGCGGGGGTTCCGATCACTTCCGGCTGGGATGTCCCCTACGTCCCCAAACATCCGGAAAATGCTCGCACCTAGGTCCGGTGGGACAGGTGTCCCTAGGTGTGAATGCCACCATTCCAAGTCTGTCTATGCCAGTTTCCATCCGGACTCTCTCAGGACGAAATCATCAGACTACTGCCTTCCTCGATTCTGGGTCAGCAGGCAGTTTTATTGCGGCAACATTGGTCCAAAGATGGCGGCTACCCGTGACCCGACTAGCCAGGCCCCTGACTATCTCCTCGGTCACAGGCGAAATTCTTACCGACCGTGTGTACTACCAGACCGCACCTTTAGTCCTCCAGGTGGGTCCTTTACATCAAGAAAAGATATCCTTCTACGTCCTGCCCCATTCTTCCCTCGCGGTCCTCCTGGGACTCCCGTGGCTGCAAGAACATGCCCCTCAACTGGACTGGAGAACCGGGGAGATTCTCAGTTGGGGTCAGGACTGTTCCAACCAGTGTCTCAGGTCACCTCAGACCAAGTGTACTATGTCGTTTCCTGTCCCAGCCAAGCCTCTATCCGACCTACCGGCAGAAGACCAAGACTCGGCGGATGCCTTCTCTGCCGAGGTGTACCCTCTCTCCGTACCCAAGACTAAGGTCGGGTCCTCTCACCACCGGGAGAACTTACAGAAGGTCCTCGTCCACAGACCCACAGTCCCTTGCCATGTTTTACCGCCTGATCGCCTAGCACCAGTCGTCACCTCCTCGCTTCGGAGAGTACCCCCCGGAAAGACTCATGTTCACCCTGCGCTTCGAAGAGGTATTCTGAAGTGGGGTCATTCCTCGTTGGAGGCCGGGCACCCTGGAGTCCGTAAGACCGGCCAACGGATCTCTCGCCACTACTGGTGGTCCAGTTTGTTTCAAGATGTCAAAGACTTTGTGGCTTCCTGTGCCATCTGCAGGCAAGAAAGAGGGGGAGGCCAAAGGGGGGGGGTACTGTCACAGCCGCGGCGGCGTCCCGCGTTCCGGGCCGCCGCCGCGACCGCTTCCTGCCCCATGCAGCAGCCGGTGTCCATAGTCGGGGACCCGGCGCTGCTATCACCTCGGCCCCGGGGGGCGCCTCACCTCTCCACGCTCCTGTCTCCCGCTGTGCCGGCCGGCGCGCGCGTCCCCGCCTCCTAGGGCGCGCGCGCGCCGGCTGTCTCAGATTTAAAGGGGCAGTGCGTCCCTAATTGGTTAGTTGCACCAATCACTCCCCTATAAATCCCAGCATGCCCTGTCCCTTGTGTTGGAGCCTCTACATGCTTCCCATAGCGGTTGGCCCAGCTCCCTGTTGTTCCTGTGTCCTGTCCGTTACCTGGTCCCAAGTCCCTGTTCCTGAGTCCTGTCCGTTACCTGGTCCCAAGTCCCTGTTCCTGGTTCCTGTTCCCCTGTCACTCCACCCGTTCCCGTGTCCAGCCTGTCACGTGCTCTCTCATCTGCAGACTATTGCCTGTGCCATCTCCTGCCACGCCTCGCCTGCCGACACCAGCAACCAAGCCAGGGGTAGCGACCTGGGGGTCGCCTGCCGCAGTAAGTCCATCCCGCCTTGCGGCGGGCTCTGGTGAAAACCAGCGGCCCCTTAGACTCCGCTCCCTGGTGAGGTTTGTGCCATCGCTGGTGCCGGTCCAGTGGATCCACTACTCCGGGCGTTACAAGGAATCATATTGACAGGTACGCTTTAAGTGAAAAAAAAAAAACTAAACAAAACAGCAAACGCTTTATAGTTTCTTTTGTTATGCAGCCTGATATGCGGGGTTGTGGGGGTATTTTTTATTTTTTTTATTTTTTGGATAGGCCATCTATTAATAGAGCACACATGTCGCAATATGTTATTATTGCAGACTACTGTACAAGTAAATCAAGTGATTGCTTATACAAGTCCCTTAGGAGGACTATATGTATAATTAAAAAGGTCAAATAAAATAAAAATAATCATGTAAAAATATTCATAAATAAAATCATAATAAAATTCAAAAAAGTTTCATATAGAACCGATTGCCATTGTCACATTTGAAAATGTCCAGATTATTAAAATATAACATCCTTTAAACAGCATAATGAGTAAGGTATCCCTAAAAATACAGATAAAAAAAAAATATCAAAAAGTCATATGTACCCTCAATTGGTACCAATAAAAACTGCAGCTCACCTGCATCCAATAAGCTCTTAGATGGTTCTTAAAGGAAACGTCTGGGGATTTTGAAAATCCAGGGCCAATGTGTAGGCACTTACCTCTCCCCGTGCGCGCAGTGAGCGGCTGGATCGGCCTTGGTTGATGATGTCCTGTCCTGGATCGGCTGGATGATGTCCTGGTTGATGGCTCACCCAGTCCTGCTCCAGTTACTGGCTAAGCACCAGAGATCCTGGAGCCTGACAGGGTCTCGAGGCCAGTCCCACGGCTCACCGCAGGCACGGGGAGAGGTAAGTTCATACTTGTTATCAAATTCCTTCCTGCCGGCTGCCTGATTTCAAAATTCCCCGACTTCTCCTTTAAATTGTCATGACAAAAATTGCTGTGACAGGAAGGGATTATAATCAGCTTTAACTGATTCCTATTTGTTAGCATTGTAGAACTCCTCCCATACTTTGGGATATATAAGAGTCAGTTTGTAGCCTTCCATATGTAACATCCTACGATCTTCAGTAATTTATTGTATAATTTAGCTCATTGGGTTTTAATATGTTAATTACAGTGAGATGAGGATTATAAAGGTTTTGACCTTCTCCCTCACTGTATGCGGTGTATGCTATCACTGTTAGGTCAGTCATTACTACTTCATTATTGTCAGAGATGGCAGGCTGGAAATATAATGAGGAAATTGCCTTCCATGCTATGATTGTAAAGGAGACGGCTGTGACCACAAACCATGCTATGATGTAGGCAATCTAATTAACAATGTATTGCTATGTTTTTGTTATGTGTATATGCAGATATGTCTACAATGCTATATTGTTTAGACAATATTCACACAACACATGTGTTGTAGAAATCACAGCCGTTGCAACAGCCGTTGTTTGTGAAAGCATAGAATCCTGGCCAGAGTGTATACACATAGTATACACTCCGGTCGGAATACCTAGCGGCGCCGCAAGAAACTGACATGTCAGTTTTCTGCGGCTGCTATTCACTGAATAGCAGCCACAGAAAACCCTGTCAGTTCACACAATGGAGTGTGCGGCTCCGGCCGCATGCTCCATTGTGAGCAGTGGGAAATTCGGATGCGGGAGCGCACGGATGTGCCCACATCTGAATTCAGCGGCGGTTAAAGGGAACCTGTCACTCCCCGTGCCGGGGTGACAGGCTCCCGACCCCCCGTTAGAGCCCCATATACTTACCTAATCCCCCCGGGTCCGGCTTCTGGAGGTGGTCGGGTGACGGAGATCTCAGCCGCTGCAGCCCGGCGCGCGCGCTGAGAGATGAGTCCATCGCTCATAGAGAATGACGGAGCGCTGGACTCTCCTGTCATTCTCTATGGGTGTTGGACTCATCTCTCAGCGCGCGCGCCGGGCTACAGCGGCTGAGATCTCCGTCACCCGACCACCTCCAGAAGCGGGACCCGGTGGGATTAGGTGAGTATAGGGGGCTCTAACGGGGGGTCGGGAGCCTGTCACCCCGGCACGGGGGTGACAGGTTCCCTTTAAGATCATCCGACCGGTACTGCAGTACATGCCGGGATGATCTTCTCTGACACCGGCCATTCTGTGACCCGGCTGGTGTCTTACGCTATGTGAACATGGCCTCATGTAGTACTATTATTTAACTACAGTAAATTATTCACTTGTGATACAAGGGACGCTAAGAGCTTAGTCATCCTGCAGCCACTTATGTTGCCTCCCACGGCAAGGCTAAATGCCCTAATACATGGAGCCATAATCGGCCGAATCAGGCCGATTATCGCTCCGTCTAGTAGAGACAACGATCGTCGGCTGATCTTTTCAAATGGGCTGAAACCAAAATCACTGGCAGCTGACCACACATTGCTATTACACGTTACCATGCACAGCTGATGGCTAATGATTGAATAAACTGTTGATACCTTACCTCTCCACGCTCCCGGTCTTGCAGCCAATCACGTGGCGGTCCTGGCCAATGATTGACTGAGTGGTCTGTCAGCTCAGAGACTTATCTAAAGATACTTTTGTGGCACCAAGAAGGAAGCAGAAGGCAGGAGAAGACTGGAAGTGTGGAGAGGTAATCAATCGACAGTTTATTCAGTCATTAGCCATCATTGTCTCTATTACACGGAGCGATAATCGGCCTGATTTAGCAGATTATGGCTCCATGTAAAGGGCCCTTACTCCATGTAATAGGCCCCTTAGCGCCAGGAAGCAAGCAGGGGGCAAAAGAGGACTGGGAGCATGGAGAGGTAATGTATTAACAGTTTAGGGCAAGGGCTGCATGGACATCGCTAATGATGTCCATGCTGTCCTTGCCATAGGATTATCAAGCCTTGTAATAGGCTCAGTATACGAGTGCCTTTAGCAGATGGGCACTCATTCACATTATGGATTGGGCCATCATTGGCCTGTCTAATAGTATTTTTTTTTTTTAAGTATTTTTCAACCAAACACAAACTGTGAAAATCTTCCTGTGCAATGCATTAAAGTCAATGGGATGACGGACATCCAACGCACACAGTATATAAAATAACAGAAGCTGTCTGCACGGACGTCAAAATGTTGATTATGTCAATTATTTTCGGGCGTCTTTTGCAAACACCAGATGTTATTTTATAGCTCTTTACATGTAGTTTTTCTTTTTTCACCGTTCTTTCACCGTCTTTACTATTAAATTCAATGGACTTTTCAATTAAAGACACATCCAAAGGCCAATCGGTCCACCTGAACTAGAATAATGTACGAGCAGCCGTCGTTGCACTGACAGGCAGTCAAACAGCCAGACTTCATTTTTTCTTTCCAAAAATAGAAGGAAAAAACGTTGTGTGAACATAGCCAATGTGTGAACTTAACCTAAAACAACAATCTCATTGCTTTCTGTGGACATATACTGTATATTGTGTGCATTGCATTATTTCAAGGTCTTCTGTAACCCAGTTGAAAGTATCTAGACGCATACCAGATTTTACAGGTAGTTTCACAGTAATATTTTGTTACTGGAAATCTATTAGTAAAAATCCCTGGTCTTCAGTGTCAGACTGGGGTATCTGGGGCCCACCAGAGGAAATGATCCTGGAGACCCACCAGTGAAGAACCAGTGAGAAACAACATGTCAGTCAGTGTTTGTGCAGGTTCTAAAGCTGGGGGCCCACCGGAGGATTCTCCCGTCTTCCGGTGGGCCAGTCCAGCACTGCTGGTCTTTTTTCCTTCTTGTTCCTCTATGGAAGTTAGAGCGCAGGTTGCCAGTGACAACCAATTACATACTTACTTTAATTTCCTATCTGTAATGTATAGAATGGTAACAGGAATCTAGTTTTCCCTCCAACGTCTCTATACTGTTTTTTTCTTTGCACTTACTGAAACATAATAGTTGTAGACATTGAAGCAATGAGTCATTGTTCAACCTGTTTTTCCACTTCATTTCCTCCATATCTGAATCAAACAAGTATGATTGGATTTCGATAGCATTCGTCAGCCTGTGCTGGCGTGACATGGGTACCAGCTGATTTTTATATCCCTCATTTGCTGTGCCATTGACTGCTTTGCCTTATGGGCTTATTGTAATTGGAACTTTCTAGAAACCCTTAAAGTGAATAATTGATAACATTTTGTAACGTTTTGCCATTACCAGTAGGCATATATTGGTATGGCCCCTGACTAGTTATAATTTAGCCCAGCAGGCTGTTAGATAAACCTACAATCAGGTTTTTATTGCATTGTCAATTTATTCCTGACATGGTTGATGTCCCCCAGGCTCGTCCTGGACATTATAATGAATTCTTGGGTCATTGATTGAATCACTTTACATTGGAACTAGGAGCCGTGTGATGTGGAAACATGGCGTTCTTATGTTTCTCCATAGAGCTGATGAAAAACCTCACAGAAGCAATCACTGATTGAATTTAAAGGGAACGTCTAATCACAAAATAATTTATTGTTTAAATTATGTTTTTATGTTGAACATATTTTTTAAGATTTCTTGGCGATATTTTTTCAAATTTTCCATTTTTCTATCTATATTATAAAATAATCCTGAGATCTTGCAGTTTTCATTCTCACCACTAAAACTAAGCTGAGACTTCATGCTCTGTCCGTAGTGATAAGAGGAGACTGCTGTAAAGTGATCTGTACAGCATTGCAGCGACATATGATACCAGTAGAAGAGACAATAGCAGCTCCCCGTGGAATGACCTCGTTAAAGGTCACAGAACGTGCTCAGTAATGTTTTACATTCTTCTCAAGGGAACAGGGTCTGTCTATTGTCGTCTATGTCCATGGGTCTTGCTGTAAAGCATGTCTCTAAATGCTGTTAAAAACAGCTCAGGCAAGATGGCAGCCCCCATAACTATGTGCAAGAAGTGAAATAAAAAAAATTACAGTTAGGAAATAGAAACTGATAGGAATAAAAGAGCATACTTCCATATCTATCTAAGAAAATGTAGGTGACACATGCCCTTTAGAGAACGTTCTATGTAGGTTAAGTCCAAGTTCACAAACTGGTGGTATATTTTACTTTCAGTTTCTGGATGTAAATAATAAAACTTTTTGTGACACTAAATAAAATTAGGTGGATGACACTATACTATTTACTAACATTTCTATGTGACATATACTATTAGATTATAGATAGTTTAAGAATATGTGCAGAATATACTAACTACAAAACATGGCTCATACAGCCTGCTGATCCATATCATGGGCCCCGCAGCTTGGGGACCTGTCAATGCGCCCTCCCTAGCTGAGTTTTACATTTATAGGTAATCCTATAAGCTTGACAACAATGAATATCCTACACGGACAGTTGGCGTCTATTGTGACTATTATTCTCTCTGGTGTATTATACTTATGGGCCAGTCGGTGACTCACATGAATAATCGTCTATTTATAGTCACTGATTTGGTTTTAGCCGATAAGGATACAGTTCTGTGTGAAGGTTTGGGTGATATATGTGCCTGCTTAGGTAAAGAAGCAGTCATTACCCTGTTATATTCCTACGTAAGTCCACTTTCACATGACAATATTTTGGGTCAGTATTTTGCATCATAGCAACGTAGCTTAAAGGGATTATCTATCATGGCCACTTTCTTCCAGAGAAACAGATCACTGATCTCAAGGACTCCAGCTAAATGATGAAGCTGCCAGTTAAAGCGCTCAATGCAGTGAAATCCTAGGTGCATTGCTCCCTGGGAAACATGCAAAAAAAAGAGCCTGTGGAGCCTCATTTAAGAGTCTCTAAACACAGGACTAGCAAGATACAATATCCCTCCGGGAAGGACCCAGCCAAGGGGTGGCTCCTGTACGGAAACCACCAAAACCACCATATTAAGTGGCCCTAAAAGTCAATGTAATGACAAGGGAAAACCTGGCTGGGTCCTTCCTGGAGAGATATCTGGCTGGTCCTGTTTCGAGACCCTTAAACGAGGCTCCACTGGCTCTTCTATTGCACTTTCTCCCAGAGACCGCACAACTCTTATCTGCAGTTTGGGTGAGGTTTTTAAACTTTTCTATTAAAGTGAATGAAGATTAATTGCAAACCACACCTGAACTTGAGACAAGAGTTGTGCTGTCTCTGGAAGAAAGTGGCCATGTTTTTGTAGCGCTGGATAACCCCATTTAAGTGTTATCCCAGTGTTATCCCTGTATATGGTATAGGGTTGGTACAGGTACACACTATTTGATAGCATGGTATGCTAAGAACCTCATTGTTTTCTACAGCAGTATTGTAGTTTATAGTATATTAGCATTAGTAATTGTGCTGCCATACTTTTAATTTTTGCCAAAAATTTTCTAGCGTCACATTAAAGAGGTATTCCCTTCACCTAAACACGTAATTTTTGTTACATAATGGGATATGCTCCATCGAAAAGAGGGTGTGACATAGAAACCTAGAAGATTGTCAGTAGAAAAAAGACCACTGGGTCCATCTAGTCTGCCCTTTTAGTATTTCACTTCTTATTATTTTAGCATAGATATAGGTTTATCACAGACAGGTTTAAATTATGTTATTGTAGATTTACCAACCAAATCTGCTGGAAGTTTGTTCCAAGCATCTACTACTCTTTCACTGAAGTAATATTTTCTCATGTTACTTCTCATCTCCCCCCTCCCCCACTAACCTTAGACTGTGTCCTCTTGTTCTTGAGTTCAGTTTTTTTTTTCTAAAACCGCTCCCCTCCTGAACCCTATTTAGTCCTTTTGTAGCCCGATTTTGGACCCGTTCTATTTTATTTGTATCCTTTTTTTTCGGGGGGGTATCAAGAACTGAACACAATATTCCAGATGTGATGTCACTAGAGCTCTATACAGCGGGATCACAATCTCCCTCATCCTACTGGTTATACCTCTAGCTATACAGCCCAGCATACAATTTGCTTTCCTCATCGCCTGTTACACTGGTGACTCATTTTAAGGCTGTCAGCAATCACTCGCCCTAAATCCTTCTCTTCTGAAGTCTTTACACCCTATTGCACACTTCTCCTATGTCAATTACAAACATATTCAAAAGAATAGGACTTAGAACAGACCCTTGTGGCACTCCACTTGTAACCAGTCTCTGCTGAAGCCATAAAACTGGAGTCAATGGTATGTCTAACCATGCTGTCATTGTGAAGACCTCCTTCTGAAAACACTGAGCAGAAGTAGCTATTCAAATGGTTAGCGACCGACCGCCTTATCTCCGTCAGTATTCAGAAAGTAGAACTACAATGTAGTTCATAGGCGTAGTAATATGGCTCCACACAACAATATGTGCCGTAAGTGTCCATGTGGTGTATACATACAGTATATATCAGTGTGTGTAAAGTTGTTTGCTTAAAGATTATTGGCTCAGCCTATGTGAGCCGTTTTAGACAATACGAGTAAACATCTTATCCGCTGGCCGCTGTAATACTTTTTTTTTTCCTTAGAAAGGCTGTTTGCTTTAATAACCCACACCTCCTAAGCATACTTGACATTTTCCAGTCTTGTAGAACGATTTCCCATGCTCTCTTCTAGAAGGAACACATATTCACGACATGCCGTAGTAGAATTTGCCAAATGTTCTGTTATCATGTCACATACGTAGCATTCAGCGGTTCATTTATAGTATGTTAATAGTTATTAGTTTGGTTCTCTATTTTTTGAATCAGGGATCCATTGACAGCTCCCTTAGGTTTGACATGTAGTTATATGGCTCTGTTCACATCAGTGTTATATAGACTCATGAGAGCTCAGTTACTTTTCTGAAGGGATCCTAATGGATTCTATTGACTTGTAATGGAATCTGTCAGCTTTCATTAAGGCTCTGGTATAGCTGGTCTAGCTACACTATATTTCTCTCAATGGAAATTTATGGAACCATTCATGTAATCACATAGATGTCTACTGGATTCTAGTAGATGACAATCATAAAGATGAAAACATTAACGCCTGATCATAAAAGTTCAAAAATGATATATATATATATATATATATATATATATATATATATATATATATAAAAAAATACCTGCTGACCCAACTCTCATTCAGGTGACAGCTATTTCTCCTATCTCCCGTACACATCCGTGCTTGGCTTTGGCTTTGCTTAGCATTCATGTGTTCTGAATAGATAGAGGAAGATTTAGGGCCCTATTACATCAACAGATTATCTGACAGATTTTTTTTTAATCCAAAACAAGGAATGGATTTAAAAAGAGCAGAAATCTCAGTCTTTCCTTTATTACCTGTTCTCTGTTTATAGTCCAATTCTGGCTTTGGCTAAAAAAAAAAAAAATCTGTCAGATAATCTGTTGGTGTAATAGGGCCCTAAGGGTGGTATTACACGGGCCGAGCAGGGCTCGATAATACCTGTAAACGAGCGCCGATCTGCTAGATCGTTGCTCGTTTACTGGCTTTATTACACAGCCCGATAATCGTTTGACAAGAGCTGCAAGGACATCGTTACCGATGTCCTTGCAGCCCTTGCTAAACTGGCATACATTACCCATCCACGTTCCAGGGCTGCTCCTGACGGCCACTTCTCCCGGGGTCCCGTGCGCGCTCTAGCTTCACAGTGGCCTGTCAGCTGCGGACGGCAGGAGCAGCCCTGGAACGTGGATGGGTAATGTATATCGTTAGTCGCCGGTCACGCACCGCTATTACACGTAGCGGTGCGCGGTCAGCGCCCGACAAAAATAGGGTCTAACCTATATCAACGATCAGCCGATGATCGTTGTCATCGGCTGATCGTTGCATTTATTACATGGAGCGATAATCGGCCGAATCGGGCCAATTCGGACGATTATCGTTCCGTGTAATAGTACCCTAAGGCTCTGCCAGTCTCTGCCTGTGGCTTATCTCCCTGAGAACAAAAGGATTGGGCAGTTAAAATCCAACACACCTGAACCTTCTTTCCCTTGACATTAAGGGGTTATCCAGCGCTACAAAAACATGGCCACTTTCCCCCTACTGTTGTCTCCAGTTTGGGTGTGGTTTTGAAACTCAGTTCCATTGAAGTAAATGGAGCTTAACTGCAAACCACACCTGAACTGGAGACAACAGTAGGGGGAAAAGTGGCCATGTTTTTGTAGCGCTGGATAACCCCTTTAGTAATGGCCATATTACATGTCCCAATAAGCAGCGCTAGATTGGCACTTGCTTACTACTGAGCCTATTGCACAGCTCTACGATCATGTTGTAAGGGCTATATATCTATAAATATATCATTAGAGATTTCTGTGCAGCCCTTGCTTTCACATAGAAAAAATTTTAAATTTATACTTACCCATTCTCCCCTGGTGTCCTAAAGCATTTTTCCTGTGTTTGCTTCTCTCCGCAGCTGCCTCTGACACTGTCCCTGTCTCTCCAGTGACAGGCCGCTAAGCCAATCACTGACCGAGACGGGACAGCCTAGCGACCAGTGATTGACCAGTACAGTGCAGATATGGGGCCAAAAGTGTCAGAGGCAGCAGCGTGGAGCAGGAAACACAGGGTAAAGGCTGCAGGACACTGGGGGAGACTGGACATGTAAGTATAAGGCTATGTTCACACTACGTAAAAGTACGGCCGTTGTTGCCATCAACACCCCCTTCATCATGGGATGCTAGTGATTCACTATGGCAGTCGGAGGCCATCTTATCTCAGATAGGCTGTACTAACAGTACTAGTCGAACTGATCAGTGCATTGCAATAGGGTTGCATTGATCAGGATAATGGTGCGTTTACACAGAAAGATTTATCTGACAGATCTATGAAGTCAAAACCAGGATCAGACTATTCACAGGTATCAGGTCATAAAGGAAAGACTGGGATCTATCATCTTTTCAAATCCATTCCTGGCTTTGGCTTTCAAAATCTGTCAGATAAATCTTTCTGTGTACACACACCCTAAGCTCATCCAATGTGGATTTAATTCATTTAAAAAAAAAAAAAAAATATATATATATATATATATATATATATATATATATATTTAAATATAAGAATCAACATCACCCCATTTCCACATATTTCTAATAATTCTAAACAAAAACATTTGTACTAATTTTATCAGGGATTGAGATGTACATTTGTAGCTGTTTTTTCCCATTGAAAATGAAGGGGGTTGTTAATGCGAGAGTGCAGTTCTCTGGTTTAATAGCATTGAAAACATTGCTTGTTACAGCCTCCCAGCATTCATCCCAGAAAGGGAAGTTCCAATTTGTATTATTAGAAGGTGCTTTGCCTTAATGGGGGTCGATACAATTGCTTTGTTTTGAAAATATGCAGTGAACAATAACATGCACAGTGATTGTTATGTAGCAGCTGTGCACCGCCTGAGTACCCTTAGCAATACTTACCCCATCAGTGCAGGGGCAGGGCGCAGACTTGTTTAATCCCTGCTGCTGTTTACACAATGGTGTTATGTTTGGCATGCCTTCACCTCGCAGCACTATTAAATATCATCTTCATGTCATGTCTCACATAAGTGTAATGGAAAACCATCTTTACACTTTTAACTCTGCAGCCAGCTTTCATTTTGGGGCTTTTGATTTTTCCTTTTTTTCTTTTTAAAAGCCATAACTTTTATTTTTCCATATAACTAAGCATATGAGCGCTTGTTTCAAATTTGTTGTTTACTGTGTGACAGAATTGACACGTTATCTATATTCTTCAGGTCGGTGTGATTACAACAATACCATATATATATATATATATATATATATATATATATATATATATATATATAAATTTTTCCAGTTTTTTTTTACACTTCTGCTGCTTACCATGTGGGAATAGGAGTATGATAATTTAATAGTTCAGAAAATTCTGCACTCAGTGATGGTCTTTTTGTTTACATTTTAAAAAAAAAATGGGGAAAAGGAAAGGGTTAGAATTTTTATTACAGTTGGGATTTAATTTAATTTTAAAAACATTAGTTTTTTTTTTATTTTTTTATTTACTACATTGATCTGTTAGATGTGCACCCTATTAGTATAACCTGCCATAGACAGGCTGTAGCAATAGCAGAGGCAAGCAGTGACGGGAGGCCTAAGAAAGGCTCTAGGCTGCCCTGACAATGGATTGGCTCCTCGATTGTATTGTATGGAGCTGATCCAAACCACTGCACCACCAATGACATGCCTCAAGGCCATTTAAATTCTGCTGCTGTTTTGATAGCAGCATCTAGATGGTTAAATAACAGCTAAAAACCTAATGCCTTCTAGTTCGTTCAGACTTCAGCATGCTATAGTAGCACTCATATCTAATAGTACGTTTTTTTCCCCCCAGGATTATACAGATAAGCTGACATTTTGTTAGAGTATACCATAATGTAGGGTCTATTAATCTTAAAGAATCCCCTTAGGGTATATGCACACTGAGCAATTTTCACAGAATTTGGAGAGGATTCTATGTCGAAATGCGTGCGCAATCTGCTTGAAATTCTGCATGTAAAAAATGAGCAGTCTTGGCTCCCGTAGGTTTCTATTGGATTTCCGCACATTAGTGCACACAGAGGAATTTTCCGTCCAGAATTTCCATGTGGAATCCACACAGACATGTCAATTCTTTGGGCGGATTCCACTAGAAGAATCCTATACAAGTCAATGGAGCTTAAATTCTGCTCGAATTCTTCTCCTATTCTTCTTTTGAGCCCTTGCACACTAAGGAAATCACACAGATAACTTGCCACAGTTTCCGCCGCTCGAAGTTTCCTATTAAGCATGGTAATTGCAACAACGGACATGATTAATATGAAACACACATTGTGCTACTATCTATGGAATCACTGCCGGAGTGTATACACATAGAAAAGCGGCCACAGAGAACCTGTCAGTTCACACAATGGAGCGTGCGGCTCCGGCCGAACACTCCATTGTGTGCAGCGGGGAATTCGGATGCGGGCCTACACTTCCGAAGTAGTAGTGAAGATCATCTGGCCGGTACTTACAGAACGGTCAGTGTTATATGTGTGAACATGGCCTTAAAGTGTATCGAGCATTGCCCTGTTTACCAAATGGACATGGTTTCATGAATTATGGACATTTATTTATATTTCACTTCTTTTTTTTTTCAGATTTAACGACCATGAAGATTTTTTTTCACCTATCTATCTGCAGCCATAAAGTACAACTCAACTTCAACAACTCTACAGGTATTAGAGAGCACAGAGAGGACATCCCTGCACAGTATACGACCAGAAGAGAATATTATCTGTGACTATTTGTCTTAACTCTTCTACCTGAATGTGGACAGTTCCGATCACGGCTCTTTAGATTGTTTACCGTTATGTCTAAATCCTCCGAAATACTCAACTTGTCCTATTTGTTGGACCAAGAAAAAGAAGCTATTTTAGCTGTTCTAAAGCGGGATGAAAACCTCAAGAAAGTGGAGGATAAAAGAGTAAGGTAAGCTCACTGGTCATCAATATAGAGATGCACTGGGGTGGGAGTCAGGTTTTCTCTCCTTGGTGTGATGGACCAATTGCCATGTAACGGGAAAGAACTAAAGATTTTTTACTATGTCAAAGTATAGCTCCCAGTATGACTTAAGCAGTGGCCGCGGCACGCTCAGAGTTGTTCCACCCAGTATAACACAGAATACACAGTGATATCAGTAAATCACAGGTGACATCCTCTTTTTCTTTCTCATCTGGTCCCCATCGCCATGACTTCTTCCAGCTCCATCTCTTCTCAGCAGAGTTTGATGCTCAGACATCATTGGTTTCTCACTTTGTCAGCAGATCCTAATCCTTAGGGCCCTATTACACAAACAGATTATCTTACAGTTTTCTTTTAAGCCAAAGCCAGAAATTGATTTTCCTCGGTGTATCACAGTGTCTCTATGGGAGGGCTTGCGCAACTCTGTTTCCGTTGCTCTCCGCTCAAAGAATTGACATGTCAATTCTTTGAGTGGAGAGAGGCAGGAGCGGAGGTGCACGAGCCTTCCTATAGAGACACGGCCACCCTCCTGCCTGGCTCAGTGTCTTACAGTTCGGCCGCTATTGCTCAGTGTTAAAATACCCTTAAAGACAATAATAAATATAGCCCACCAGACACTGTATCCTCTAAATATTACATGTCCAGATATTGCACCATTTGAATATAATACTGCCACACACTGTGTCCTGTGAATATAATATTGCCACACACTATACCCTCTGATACAAAAATGCCACACCAATAAACCGCCATGTGTGTAAGGCACATCATAAACTTCCAGCTAACATCTTGCCACTGGTGTTTAAAAAAAATATATACCATGGCTTTTTTTACTGCAGTTTTTTCAGGATTTTAAGGCAGTGTGAAGCCAGCCTCAGGCTGCGTTTACACCCACACATAAATGACCAATTTATCTGACCGATTTTTGAAGCCAAAGCCAGGAATGGATTTGAGATGAGGAGAAATCTCAGTCTTTCCTTTAAAGGAAACTTGTCACCCCCTGTGCCGGGACAGAGCCCGTCCGACCCCCTGGTGGAGACCCTTATACTTACCCCGTGCACAAAGTCCCGCTTTCTGGACCTGCTCCCGTTGCTGAGGTATCGCCGTCTAAGGCCCAGCGCACGCTCATCAGAGATGAGTCCGACGCTCATAGAGAATGACGGCTTTATTCATTCTCTATGAGCGTCGGACTCATCTCTGGAGGGGGACCTCGTGCACGGGGTAAGTATAAGGGTCTCCACCGGGGGTTCGGCCGGGCTCTGCCCCGGCACAGGGGTGACAGGTCCTCTTTAAACTGTTCTCTGCTTATAGTCTGCTCCTGGCTTTGGCTTCAAAAATCTGTCAGATAAATTGGTCAGATATGTGTATGTAAATGCAGCTTTAGACATCTGTTGTTGTGGAGACAGGTTGCTCCCCATACACATTAGGTGGTCTGGTGATCCCACTGGAATCTGCCTGTTTGGATTTTGCAGATCTATATGCCCCAGATACGTACATAGACATATGACCGAGTACACAGCCACATCCGAAAATTTTGTATTTAACTATTCAAAAACAAATCAGAATCTAGGTGCACAGATATATGTAAAGTTATATGTTACCTATGGAATTTGTTTGGAATGACTATTTTTGCCCACTTTAGATGTATAATTGATTTGGTTTTCTCGGCAGAACGGTGTTTTGCCTGCAGTGTTGCTTGAAGCATCTTTAGTTGTGTCTTTAGTCCTCAATGTGGCAAATTGAAGTAGCATTTGCTGTATAATAGATATAAGGCAGGAGAATGTTGTAGTCATATGGTACTGTATGCCGAGTACCATTCTGCATCCAGAGACCACTATGCTACACAAAGCAATATTATTACCAGTATTGATTCTCTGTACGATACCGTCACTGTTTATTGACCATATACTGTAATAGCACTGCGTTTTGCATCACATTAGCATTTTGCATTTATGTTGATTTGTTGTAAACATATTATAACTGTTGTTTTTTTTTACTGGTACTTCACATTGGTGATTATCCATGTGCCGTGACATACTGTATAAGCAGAGATTTAGTACATCAGTACATCAGTGTATTGATTCTGTGTGCACCTGTGCTGTTATTTCACTATGTTTATCATCATTGTGCTGTTTTTTAAGAGAAAACTGTGCTGATTTTTACATTAAAAACCATGTGGCGTCTCTGTCAAAAACCCTGCTCCTTCTCACTCCAAGAAGGGAAGGGGAAACAAAAAGAAAATAAATGATAAATCACATCTTCTGTATGTGGTTACACACTGAAGCCCCCACGGAAGTCAATGAAAGCTTTTCACAGATACCATAGGACTATATATAAGATTACAGACACAAGTCTTAGCTCATATCAGGCTATGGCCATGTGTTATCTAATATGGCAGTGTATGTGAACAGTGTCGGACTGGCCCACCGGAGGATTGGAGAATCCTCCGGTGGGCCCCCAGCTTTAGAACCTGCACAAACACTGACTGACATGTTGTTTCTTACTGATTCTTCACTGGTGGGCCGCCAGGATCATAACCTCTGGTGGGCCCCAGATACTCCAGTCCGACACCGTGCGTGAGCCAAGCTTTCATTTGTACGACTGCAATTTTTCACAAAAACGACACATATTTCTAATAATATACCAATAAATACAATAAGACATAGCTGTTCTTTAACCCATAGCTGCACCAGGACGTTACTGAACGTCCTCGTGCCGCCATGGGAGTTCAGAGGGGGGTCGCGTGGCGACCCCCCTCTGAACTGCCGCGATCCCGGGTGCCGCATGTAGCCCGGGATCGCGGCTATTAGCGGGCACGGTTCGATCGCTGTGCCCGCTAATTAAGTACTTAGAAGCAGCTGTCAAAGTTGACAGCTGCTTCTAAATACTTGCCTTTATACATCCCTGGTGGTCTAGTGGGGGGATCGCCCCCCTGCGGCGCGATTGCGGGGGGCGATCCCCGCATCCATCCCGGACCGGGGTCTGCGCCGTTATGGCGCTGATCCCGGCTCGGCATTCTATTGCTTTTGGCTGCAGCAGCCAAAAGTAATAGAACACCGATCTCATGGATTCATACTCATGGATTCTCATAACTATACTGCATGGATCTCTATGAGAGATCAGAGTGCATATACTAGAAGTCCCCCAGGGGGGAATAACCCTAACCCCAGGGGGAATAACCCTAACCCCAGGGGGGCTTCTAGTATATGTGTAAAGTAAAAGAAAAATGTATTTTTAATAACACAAAATCCCCTCCCCTAATAAAAGTCTGAATCACCCCCCTTTCCCCATTTTATAAATAAAAATAAATAAATTAATTAATAAACAAACATGTTTGGTATCGCCGCGTGCGTAATCGCCCGAACTATTAATTAATCACATTCCTGATCTCACACGGTAAACGGCGTCAGCGCGAAAAAATCCCAAAGTGCAAAATTGCGCATTTTTGGTCGCATCAAATCCAGAATAATTGTAATAAAAAGCGATCAAAAAGTCATATATGCGCAATCAAGGTACCGATAGAAAGATCACATCATGGGGCAAAAAATGACACCTCACACAGACCCATAGACCAAAGGATAAAAGCGCTATAAGCCTGGGAATGGAGCGATTTTAAGGAACATATATTTTCTTTAAAAGGTTTTAATTTTTTACAAGCCATCAAATCAAATAAAAGTTATACATGTTACATATCGTTGTAATCGTAACAACTTAAGGAACATATATAACGAGTCAGTTTTACCCCAGGGCGAACGGAGTAAAAACAAACCCCTCCCCCCCCCAAATAAAAAAAAAACATTTTTTTTTTCAATTTCACCACACATATAATTTTTTTCTGGTTTCCCGGCACATTTTAGGCAAAAATTACATCTGCCATAGCAAAGTACAATTAGTTGCGCAAAAAATAAGGGCTCATTTGGGTCTCTAGGTGGAAAAATGCAGGCGCTATGGCCTTATATACACGAGGAGGGAAAAACGAAAACGCAAAAATGAAAACTGGCTGTGTCCCCTAAGGGTTAATGAAAAAATACCAACTCTGGTGGGCCGAAAACATCATCGAATATAAGGTCCAATTGGCCAATTAGATTATGTGGTGAAATTATCCTACAATGTGTCTATACAACTTATAGGGGGGGATTTATGAAGACCGGCGTACTCGTATGCCGATCTTAAATTAGGCCTCGCCCCATTTTCCCTGTCCGTATTCACTAAGAGGCACACATCTCTTAGTGAATCTGGCTGGCCGGGCTCCCAAACTTGCACCCGGTGTACCAAACCTACACCTGTTTCCAGCAGGTGTAGGTTTTTTTGTCATGATTTAGCCTGCGAGCAGGTGTAAATCATGAAAAATGAGGCACGGGAAGAGGCCACGCCTCCTCCCCGCTTTGCCACACCACCCCAAGCTCCCCTGCCCGCCCATCGGGTGAACAGGGGATACGGCAGGCGTACACCAGGGAGAAGGGGTGAATCTTGGCCTTCTCCCTGGCGTACGCCCCAGCCGTAAGCTTTGTAAATGTCCCCCATAGTGTTCATACTAATATACATTGCTGGTGTGAAAATAAGAAGTTGTAGTTACACTAGTGTAAATTTCCCTGGGCACAATCATATAATTGCTACCCTTGTAGCTTTTCAACTAACCTTTCAGAATTTATATAAATCCACAATTACATAAATTGGAAATATAGGAAAATTTGTACTATACAGTACTAGGTTTATGTCCACTTATTTGACCACTGACTTTTTTCGGAGCACTGTCATTTAACAATGATGGATGCAAATAATGATTATTGCCATTGTTTACGGCTGTTATTAACAAAAGAAAGCCAAATTTAGCATTAAGTGACGGTCGTCCAAAAAAACTGTGTGACGGTGTGTGAACATAGCCTCAAACTGCGAAAATCCTTTGAAACTGATCAGCTCACTGACATTATAACTTCCCATAAACCTACGAGAGGGGAGGAGGACCAAGTAGCAGAGAAATAGTGCTGCAGCTTGTAGTGTGTTATATCTCACCTAGTGCTTGATTCAAAACTTACACTGCTCAGTACTGCTATATAACGTCCTCCATATTGCTGCAGCTTCTTAATCTATACTATAGGAGGGTATGAATAGGACAGAAGGATCCCCTACTCTCGATAGAAGTTAATGACCAGAAAATATGCTTCTCCTCTTGTACACACACACACCAGCTTATTTGTAAAAGTAACCTGAAAGTACAGGTATGTAGATAGAAGATGATTGGAGAGGAATGGCTAAACTAAAATTAATCTTTCAGATTCATTATGAATTTTGTGCAAAAGCAAGTTTTCCCATGGTCGGAAGCACACGCTAGATCACCACAAGGTCTATAAATCACTATCCTTTACAGTCAGAGTATAAAACAGATTGACATCCGATTATCTAAGTACTCTGCTATATCAATACAGGCCGACATATCAAAAGTCCAGTTCAAAACATTCCCAATATTATCCCTTATAGAAAGAAAGAAAGAAAGAAACATGAACTTCCCCTCCAGCCAACCTAATAAGAAGCAGCCGCCGCCAGTTTTCACAAAGTAG
The DNA here is from genome assembly GCF_027789765.1 of Dendropsophus ebraccatus. Taxonomy (NCBI): domain Eukaryota; kingdom Metazoa; phylum Chordata; class Amphibia; order Anura; family Hylidae; genus Dendropsophus; species Dendropsophus ebraccatus. The sequence goes on from NC_091464.1 coordinate 26,750,132, forward strand.
GTTAAGCAATTTTCTACTGGGAAATTAATTTAATCAGAATGTAAATTATTTGTTCACAAAACGTATCCGGCTACAAATGACAGGGCTTATTATTCTTCTGTACCAAAGGTCTTTAAAATTATCGGTGTCAGATCTCATCTATTCTGCTGCAATGGATCCGTGAGATAAGACGCTGCCGTAGTATAATAATATACTTAAATTCAGCATATTGTGAGCTTAATGTTTAATTTATGCTCAGTCTGGCGGCCCTGATGTTCTAGTTATCTGCACACTCCCTTCCTCTTAGAAAGACTTAAGATTTCAGTAATCGACATTTTAACAAACCTAAAGCGCTGACTGACATATTGTTTTTCACTGGTTCTTTATTGGTGGGCCCCCAGGATCATTTTCTCTGGTGGGCCCCCAGATACCCCAGTCCAACACTGAATAGGGGTCTCCATTCCTCTATACAAAAACAGTGGGAAAATACTGCATTGTATTTATATCCCTAAATTCTGCTCGGCTGTTTTAACTGTATACGCATGTATTTCTGCTGAAACACCCCTGTGCCGTCATATCCCCAAGGTGCTCTGGCAGATTGATATCTCGGTCCTCTGTAGGCTAATGGAGTGCATTGAATTCATTAGCCTTCTAGGAGTAACCATGGAAAGATGTGTAGACTGTGGTCATAAAGAGATGCTTGGTATTAAAGGGTACTCCGGCGAAAATCTTTTTCTTTCATATCAACTGATATCAGAAAATTATATAGATTTGTAATTTAATTCTATTAAAAAATCTCAAGTTTTCCCATACTTCCCATACTGTCCAGAACAGGAGAGGATTTCTATGAGGATTCCCATAGAAAACTTCTCCTGCTCTGGACAGTTCCTGTCTCGGCCAGAGGTGTCAGCAGAGAGCACTGTGTCATACCGAAAATAAAACAACATTTCCTGCAGGACATACAGCAGCTGAGAAGTATGGGAATACTTGAGATTTTTTTAATAGAATTAACTTACAAATCTATATAACTTTCTGACAGCAGTTGATTTGAAGGAAACAAGATTTTTGCTGGACAACCCCTTTAAAGGACCAAATGTGACTCTCTACCGTCCCCCATTACACCGACACAAACATGGACTCTTGCTAAAGGGCAGCTTGGGCTCATGAACTGATGCGACTTAAGTTGGGTTCACATTTTTTACAGTCCGTTTTTGAACATGGATGTATTTGTGTGCATCCATTTTGAAAATGAAAAAAAAAAGGCTCAAAAATAGATCAAAATGCAACCTTTTTTTTTAGCATACATGTTTTTGGGAACACTTAAAAAAATGGATGTGTTTTAATGTTTTTTTTTATCCTTTTTTATCATGGAAATCAGTGGAAAAATGGATAAAATGGATGCACAAATACAAATACACAAATAAATTAGTTTATGAAAAAACGGACTGCAAAGAATGCAGTGTTAACCCAGCCTTACATTAGACTATGACCAGGGGGGAAGATCATAGGGAACAACTACTTACCTCTCTCCGTGCCTGCAAAGAAGGTCCAGGATCCCCGCTGGAAGGCATTTTCCCCCAATTTTTGATGACGTTACGACTCGGGGGAAAATGCCCGACCCAGCTGATGAACAGCCTGCTCAGCCAATCAAATGGATCCTTTTTTTATAATAGATATCAATGGAAAAACGAATCAAAAGGGATGCCGACAAATACATTTGTTTTTTCATCTGTTTTTTGAAAAAACTGATAAAAAAAAAACAGACTTCAAAAACCCCAATGTGAATCCAGCCTTACACTAGACTATGACCATACTACCTTGATACTATATGGAAAATTAGGATGTGTCAGACCAAGATTTGTTGAGTGTTTGGTCTCCGGCTTCTGCAGTTTTCTCGCTTTAAGGTTTTTTCCTGTTGAGGCTGTATCTCTTGTGTATTAGTGTTGAAGCCCACGAGCATGAGCTGTTATTGTGACGATCCTGTTAGCCTAGACCAGTCTGGTGACCTCCTCTGACCTCTCTCATTGACAAGACAATGAATTTATGGTGACATTCGTGTTCTCTTTGTACTCTGTAGACAATTACATAGAACTGGTGGTTGTATTATTTAGGAATTCCTAGCACTCCCAATAGTATCGCCAACCAAAACAGTCGTTCCATGAGGTCACTCATTCAGGTTGTATTTCTTTCTTATTCTGACAAGTAAACAGGACTGCATACTATTGTTCAAGTCGCTTCCATATAAATCACAATTAAGATATTTTCCCAGTACTTTTGTATTGTATATATATATTTTCTTATTTATTGATTTTTTGTAGAAAATTAAAGAATGAACTTCTGGAAATCAAAAAGAAAGGTGCCAAAATTCATCGATTACGCCAAAATAGTGCCAAAATCTGTGTCCGCTGCCAGAAACCTTTGGGATGGATCCTCGACCGAGGAGATATTTGTCAAGCGTGCCAACTCCGGGTGTGCAAGGCGTGCCGCGTAGTGGTGAAAGATGCCGTCTGGAAATGTACAGTGTGTGCCAAAATTGCGTAAGTATGCAAATTTGTATGTTTTACTGATAAAGAAGTGGCCATTAAACAGAATTAGGGATTTTTGAGTCCTATCATGAAGCATTTGAAGATCAGTGGCTGAATAAGTTGGATGCAGCCCTAAGGCAGCCTGGAAAAAAAATTCTTTACATAAGGCTTTGATTGTATTTTTTTGGGTTAAGAGAGAAATGGGTAAAAAATAGACCCATATTATACAATTATCTTTAATACCCATTGGAACGTGTGTTTCAAAATATAGATACACCCTTAGGCCATAGGCTGTAGCCATGTTTTCCTAGACTACCTAGGGCTGCATCCAGCTTGTTCAGCCACAGATGCAGAACAATCGGACTTCATAGACATTTATTATGGAGTTTAATAGAAACCTCGTTAGCAGACTCCCTTATTACAATGGTGTATGATATACTATGAAATACTGTGGTGTGTACTGCAGATGAAGAATCACAGTCATAAAACCATCCAGGAATGGGGCTCTAAGTCATTGAGGTAGTCCCGGTAGCTTCTCTCTGCCCAAGGAGACAGCTATCCAAAAAAAAGGTTATTGGGGCAAGGAGAAGCTCTAATGCCAGGATGACTCTGAGCCCTGTTCTTGGCTGGTTCTAGATCTATGTATCCTCTGATAGGATTGTATTGTCTCATACTGGATATGGAATGCTGTCCATGGTTTGGGCAGAATTAAAGTGAGACAAGTTCCTATTTATGGGAATCAGCGGGTTAGACGATGACAGTCAGACTGACTTTTATTAATATGTAAGTTTTGAGTGCACTGGAAATTTACTTTTCCCCTTGCCAATCCACCCATATGCCGACTTCTGCAGAACGCCTACTAATGAATATTCAACCCTCTGCAGTGATGACACTCTTGGACGCCATTCACTGCACAGGAACAAATAAATATTCATTAGTAGGTGTTCTTCAGCAAAAACCCTTCAAACAGTTCAATGTATTCAACCAACCCCAGTGGACGGGGACCATACATGTTCTTTGTAACATCTAAATATCATAAGTGGAGTTTTCCCAATACAAACACTGCATATAATGACATACACTACAAACACTACATACACTACAAACACTACATACACTACAAACACTACATACACTACATACACTACAAACACTACATACACTACAAACACTACATACACTACAAACACTACATACACTACATACACTACATACCTAGTTATGAGCCTCACCTGATTGGTCTAATTAGCTGCGCCATGTAGGGGAGCAAAAACGCTGCAGCCAGAAGTTAGCTGTGAGTCAATGGAATTGGTGAGGATTTGGTGTTGGAATCAATGGAATTTCTTCTGTTCGACTTAAAAACACTTAAGGCAACTAAAGCAATTCACATCTAAAAGTCAAAATGCAAGAAAAAAGCCAAAAAAACCCACACCCCCAGACCCTCCCAAAAAGTTTGTTATTGCGTATAAATTTAGATATAATGTTATGTTATGGAGGCCATTGGCTGAATCAGATATTGATAATCTGCAAAAGCCACAAACAGCCTGGACAAGAGTGGAATAGGAAGCAATCTGCCTGGAGTATTCCTAATCATGAGGAGGGTGGGGAGGAAGGACGGAGAGGTGGTGCCAGCCTAATGCATATACTAATGTAAGCCCCGGCCGTTAGACACAGCACTGCAGGATTAAAAGTTGTTTTTAAAACAATAACTGCATCACCTGCCGAACGGACCCCAGGAGAGATCTTGGATTAAAAGCAGCTATCTGAAGGTACAAGTGGTTTGGGGGGGGGGGACAGATTGTGGGTACAGAGTCACTTTAAGTAACCACTTTGATAGCTACTATAAAATACAGTAATTAGGAGTTAAATGAAACCATATGTTGGTCTGTTATCTCTTGACTTGCAGGCAGATAAGAATAGCCACCGGAGACTGGTTTTTCGAAGAACGATCTAAACGATTCAAAAATGCCACAGTCCTTGGAAGTGAGGTCGTCAAAAGGTCTATAATGAGAAAAGTTCCAGGTATCTGAATGTGTGATTGGTCTCTAATTTTCAGCACTTTGTGTACCAGAATCATTACGATTGCTTCATGAAGATATTATTAGGCCATCTGTGTTTAAAGGGGTATTCCAGTCCTATATTAAAAATATAATGTAGGAAAAAGGCATGCTTAACTAGCCCTGGTCTTCCACTTCTTCCCTGCAACTCTGCTCTCTGTACAGGACCTGCCCTCTCAGCCAATCACTGGTGGCAGCAGTGTCCTGTCCTAGCCAATGATTGGCTGAGCCAGCAGGTCCTGCACAGAGTGCTCAGAAGAAGAGAGAAGATCATTGGGTTAGGCAGAGGAGAACTGAAGATGCTGGGGGCCTGCAGCTAGGTAAGCATGCCTTTTTTATTCTTTCCTCTACCCCAGCATCATATTATTTTTTCTAAAACACTGGAATATACCTTAAAGTTCTCTGAAAGTCCCTTTAAAGTGTCATTGTCCTTACAAAAAACTTTTGACATGTCAGACCTGTACTGATTAGGAGAACGAACGGTGAGAAGACCTGCTGCAGTGTGTCCACTCTCGGCTCTGAGTTACAAAAGAGTCAGATCTCTATGGAGCCTAATTCTTTTTTCTACCTCGTGGAGCTGGGAAAGGACGCGCTGCATCCTGTCCAGAGCAGAAAATGATTAGCTACTGCTCTGGAATACCCCACTTCCTACAGGACATACAGCAGCTGATAAGTACTGGAATACTTGAATTTTTTTTAATAGAAGTAAATTACAAATCTGTATAACTTTCTGAAACCAGTTGATTTGAAAGAAAAAAGATTTTCACCAGAGTAACCCCTTTAATTCATATTCTCGTAGTTTTATATGCAAAGATGTCCAAGGTTAACCCCCTCCCGCCGCTGTGTTAATTAACGTCACTGCAGCCTATGCCCGATGCTGCAGCGACGTTAATTAACGCTCTAGGATGACACAGGCGAAGAAGCTGCGTTCCGGTGCTGAAAGTTAACCCTATAGATACTGCAGTCAGCAAGACTGCTGCATCTATAGGGCTCCAGAGAGAGAATTCTCCCTCTAGAGAGGGAGAATTCTCTCCGATGTCCATCGGGGCTCTGCAAACTGATCAAAGAGCCCCTGATGGTAGCCATTGAAACCAGAAGCCTCAGGCTTCCGGTTTCCTGGCTACAGAAGCCGGCAGGAATCGGGAGGGAAGGCTGGGCATGTGGGGAGCGCGCCCTAGAGCTCTGCCCCCTCCCCTCTCTCCCTTGCCGCTGATATAAGATTGTAACAGCGGCAGAGGACAGAGGAAAGGGGGCAGAGATACGGACATCAGCTTATGGGATCATTATGATCCCATAAGCTGATGTCCAATCACGACCTGGGCATTGTGGCATCAATGACCGCAGGTCGCGAAAGGGTTAACAAGTCACCCATCAAGAAAGAATGGAACCAGCTGAATTGGGCAGCACATAAAAATCTGCCATTTTCATCTATAATACTAACTATAAGGCTGAAAATTGAATCTGGAATTCTTCATTAGGGTCTCGAGATAACCCTGAACAGTGCAGAAGAGGACAAACTCCATATTCATATTAGCAAATTATTCAGATATAATGTAGGAATGATATGAACAGCTCTGGTTCAGTGTCATTATAATGTGCAAAAGATTGAATTTATACTATTACACTGAACCAGTGTTTTTGTGCTATTAATACTCCCTGTGTTGTCAGCGAAACTGGACGGATCAGCACAAGCTGTCAAATAACCTACAAGTGTTGCCTTAGATTAAAGGGGAACTCTGACGAAAAATTATTTCTTTCAAATCAACTGGCTTCAGAAAGTTATATAGACTTGTGATTTACTTCTATTTAAAAATTTTAAGTCTTCCAGTACTCATCAGCTGCTGTATGTCCTGCAGGAAGTGTTTTATTCTTTTTAGTCTAACACAGTGCTCTCTGCTGCCACCTCTGTCCGAGACAGGAACTGTCCAGAGCAGGAGAGGTTTTCTATAAGGGGTTTGCTGCTGCTCTGGACAGTTCCTGACAGGGAAAGAGGTGGCATCAGAGAGCACTGTGTCACATTGAAAATAATCCACCACTTCCTGCAGGACATACAGCAGCTGATAGGTACTGGAAGATTAGGGATTTTTAAATAGAAGTAATTTACAAATAAATTAACTTGCTGACACCAGATAATTTGAATGAAAAAGAAATTTGCGGAGTACTCATTTAAAAAGATCTGATTAGTTTGTGACATATAGTTACAGAGTTATGTGCAGCTCCTATGGCTTTGTCATAAGATATGTACATTAGTTGTCACAGCATTGACCTTTCAGCTTGATACTGTTTAGAGCATTACCTGCAAATGGCGCCTATAGTTATAAGCAAATTGTTTTTTTTAATGGCCGCACAGTGTCTGCCAAAATTGGGGAAGAAACTGAAAAACCCAGCATTGATATCAAAGAAAACACCCCAGTGCCTGCTCCTTCAGAGAGTGATAGCTCGGGAAAGCGGTAAGAGGCCTACGGGATTTTCTGATGTACTCAAAAAAAGAAAAATAGCAGGAGGGCGCAACTTGTGTGAATGAACAGCTGAATAAAATAGAATAAACAACTGAATAAAATCTGGGCACCACAACCTCTATATGCCTTGTAAATTAGACATTAGTCATCTGCTTATCTTTCTCGGAGAACTGACTTTTTTACCTTGGTAGTGTATACAAAGCATGGCAATGGCATGACCACTTTGCTCCAACAACATAGGATATACTGGCTAAGACCTTCTAGAATGGTAGTCAGTCACAGTGTAAGCAAAAAAGCCATAGGGTAAAATGGCTGCACTACTTTACACCTCTCTTTCTATTCTATGTCTATGAGACCAGAGAGCCCCATAGACGTATATTATGAGTCCATCCTGGTCATGTGACATGGTGCCAAGAGAGACTGGGTTAAGTTCATACATCACTTGGCTCATTATTGTGATCGCCGGAGATCTGAACACTCAGATCCTGACTGATACAATTTTTTGATATGTCTCTATGCAGGGGCGGACACAGACTGCAAAGGGCCCCTGTACAAAAAATGTGTTTGGGCCCTTTTGGGAGGGAGGGGAGGGCGCGCTACAGCACAGCACAGATGCCATGGCCCACTAAAGCATTGTACTGCAGGGATGAGAGTATATACTGTAGCTCAGAGTGTGGATGTGACCCCAGAGCAGCACTAATAGGGTATAGAACAAATGGGCCCTTAATCACTGTAGGGGCACAGGTGGGATACATGTACTGTATGTGGCTGCACAGGTGGGATACATGTACTGTATGTGGCTGCACAGGTGGGATATATGTACTGTATGTGGCTGCTGCTTAGGGGGGAGATGAAAGAGAAAAACAACCATGCGGCAGGTGGGGTTGGGGTCTCTGTGCTTTCTCTTACACAGTCCACCCTCTGTCTTACACTCCCAGCAGCTTGACAGACAAACTGACAATAATCACTCACTGTCAGAGCTGCTGCTGTTGCTCCTCTTCACAGTCCCGTCCCTGGCAGCCATAACCCTGCAGGATCCCTCCAGTCCCTGTCATCACATGCTGTCTCCTCTCCTCCTCACACAAGGTATGCCGGACAGTGAAGTACAGCAGCAGCGTGCAGGAGGAGAGAGGAGAACCAGACCCGGCCAGGCACAGCTTCCAGTCATTAAGTGGGCCCCTCAGGAGCCCACTTCCCGGGTGCTGATGCCGCCTGGGGGGCCCACTACAGACATGTGCCATGCTGAGCTGACACTTGTCTGAGCCTGGTGGGCCCCTCTATTGGCCTGGGCCCCTGTGCAGCTGAACAGGCTGCACAAGTGATATGTCCGCCTCTGTCTCTATGACATATTAAAAAATTTTTAATTACATACCCTAAAATAAATGAAAGCTGAGCTCTGATTGGTTACAATGAGCAAATCAGATGTGTTTTTTTTTCCTCAGACAAATTTTCAAAAATTATAGGTGATAATGTTTTAATCTAAATTGTTCAATGTGCAGCTGCACACAAGACCAGCCCCGGGTGGATAAAGTGCCCCTAAAATTAAACACTCTTTATTTCCAGCCCTAAGGCTGCATGTTGGATGGTTTCTCAGCATTGTTTCTAGCTTATAGCAATACTAGAAGGTCTGTGCCAATATAGTCTATGTTGTCGCAATAAAGTGGCCATCTAATTCCCCTACTCTACATTATTTCCTGTTCATTCATTTATATTAGTTGTCCTCTTTGGACAGCCCATTATTATGTGCCCATTACAATATATTAGTTAAGGGGAATCTGTCACAAGGTTTATGCTGCCTGAAATGATGGCAGCATAATATAGTAACAGAAATTCTGATCAGATCGGTGTATTACTGACATTATTCTGTTCAGCTGTTCTCCTAATATGCAGGAGAATAGGATTCTTGCAATTTCTCAGCCTTTTATGTGTGTTTGTAAGATGTATTTAGAAGGTTTGTCCGTACTGTTATACAGGCTGCTACAGTCCTTTCTTTTCTCACTGACTTATTTTTCTTCAGCAGTCCAGGGAAAGGTGAGGATGGTAGAAGCATTCGTTCCAACTATGACACGCAGAGCCTGCGAAGTACCAGATCCCTGCCACGTCCCAATGGGTGAGCGATGAAACGAGAGTAGAATTTCAGTAAATCAAATATTTATGGATTTTTATTGTAGCTTTGAAATGATCAGTCTCGCACTGTCTTACATATATTATTAATAATTATATTATACTGATATTAACAGAAAAAAACGGAATAAAACTTTTTGTTGGGATGTGTAACTGTAAAGGTCCCCAATACACGTTCAGTAACTGAGGTCCATCGTTCAGCTGTCAGTTATCAGGAATGTTCAGTATTAGAGATGAGCGAACCGGGTTCGGGTTTGAGTCTATCCGAACCCGAACGTTCGGTATTTGATTAGCGGGGGCTGCTGAACTTGGATAAAGCTCTAAGGTTGTCTGGAAAATATGGATACAGCCAATGACTATATCCATGTTTTCCACATAGCCTTAGGGCTTTATCCAACTTCAGCAGCCACCGCTAATCAACTGCTGAACGTTCGGGTTCTGATGGACTCGAGCATGCTCCAGGTTCGCTCATCTCTATTCAGTATGGGCGAGTATTCCAGTGCAGACTATGGGGATGGGGTAAGCCGCAGTCAATGAGCTCTTACCTCTGTGGACAGTGGGGAGAGCCTCGTAATCTCATATCTCACGACTGACCCCACCACAGGTAGAGGGTATAGCTGACAAAAGTATAAGGTTAATGGGGACCTAAAGGTCTCATTTTTGAAGAATAAGAGTCAGATTTGGCTTGCTCATTAAGGAGGAGGTGGATATAGGAGGTCTGGAGGCCAGAGTGGCTTACCAATTACAATAGAAGTGTTGGGTTGGTCTGGAAAAATAGTGGCAGGACCCCCAGACTTACCACATACTGTGTCACATTGGACTGTGCTGTGGGGTTTGAAGTCCGCTCTGCGCCGCTCCTTCACAGGTGCTGGGAAAAGATGGATCCAGTTCCGGGAAACTTCTCCCACTTTCTCAGGATTGGATCCATCTTTTCCCAGGAGCGGCACATAGTGGAGTAGACTTCAATGCCCACAACGGGATGAGCTGAATACAGATAGGAACTAAGTGGTTTGCCTCTACTGTAAGTTCGCTCATCTCTACTAATATTCATACATACAATCAGGCATATTTCTTTGACGTTAGCTATAGATATCACTACGGCTCTGTTCCTCCAGTGACTGTAATCTCTATAGCTATTCCGCTGGATTCCTCTCTTGGTGCTTAGCAATTGGCAGCAATATTTTTAGGAATGCCACCTGATGTGTAGGCTGAGGGAACTGGGGGGGTAGAATAGGGCTAGAAAAGAGCTTAGTTTTAGAGATAGAAAAGCCACAGTAGGGAGTGAGGACTGATGATTTAATTATAGAGCAGGATGGCAGGGATGCTAATAACAGGGGGCCGGATAGGGCCTGTCATTTTTGATAGGCCAATTAGGAGTTATAGCATTATAATCGCTATGGGGGCAGGAGTTTACCTGGTCATGCCTGACTGCTATCCAGACTGTTACAGAAATACATCCAGAATGCATAATTAATGTGTGAGAAATCTATTTCATATGCCTTGTAAACCTAATGGGTCTTCCCACTTGTTAGGAAGCCGGGCATTGATTCCCTTCTTTTTTTTTTATACACAGTCCTGACAGACGGCTCGGGAAGCAGACAAGAAGTGGAGAAGATGCAATCAGCATTTATTCAAACCAGGACGCACAGAGCGTTCGAAGCATCTCATCGATCCCTCGCTCGGAAAGGTGAAGAATTTAGTCATCCTCTGTGTTAGTCAATACTTCTTGATTGTACGTCCCAGCTCTCTGATGTTCCAAAGAATAAGAAAAAGAAACACAATGAGCGACTGCTTAATACTCTGCTTGGTATGGATTAGGTGTCGCTGGAATAAGGTTTCACTGTTTGAACCCAGTGTTAGGCTATGTTCACACTAAGTAGGGGAAAAAAAAGGAAAAGTGTCCGCTTTTTGGTTTAAAAAATAAAAACGTCTGTTATTGCATCATTTAAATTGACTTCAATGAATTGCATTGAAGTCTATGGAATAATGGACGTCCAATGCACACAGTGTATTAAATGATGGACGTGTTTTGAGGCAGATGACAAATAACATTCATGACAATTATTTTTGTACGTTGCAAACACCGGATGTTATTTTTTAGTTGTTCACGCACAGCTCTTCTTTTATCGCTGTCTTTTCACTGTCTTTACTATTAAAGAGGTAGTCCTGCGAAAATATTTTTCTTTCAAACTGGTGTCAGAAAGTTATATAGATTTGTAATTTACTTCTATTTTAAAAAATCTCATGTCTTCCCATACTTAGCAGCTGCTGTGTGTCCTGCATGAACTGTTGTTTTATTTTCAGTCTGACACAGTGCTCTCTGCTGACATCTCTGGCCAAGACAGGAACTGTCCAGAGCAGGAGAGGTTTTCTATGGGGATTTATAGAAAACCGAGACAAAGTTCCTGTCTCGGCCAGAGATGTCAGCAGAGAGCACTGTGTCAGACTGAAAATAAGACAACACTTCCTGCAGGACATACAGCAGCTAATAAGTACAGGAAGACTTGAGATTTTTAAATAGAAGTAAATTACCAAGCTATATAACTTTCTGACACCAGTTGATTCGAAAGCAAAATATTTTTGCTGGACAACCCCTTTAATACAAAAGACCGTGAAAGGACTGGAGTACCCCTTTACACTCAATGGAGTTTTTAATTAAAGACACAGCCTATGTTCACACAACGTCAAAAAAAGAGAAAAGGCGTCCGCTTTTTTTATTTCAAAAGACGTCCGTTATTGCCGCAATTTAATTGACTTCAATGCAATTCATTAAAATCAATGGGATGATGGACGTCCAATGCACACAGTGTATTACATAACGGACGTTGTCTGTGCGGACGTCAAAATAATGGTCATGTCAATTATTTTCGCACATCTATTGCAAACAGTGGACGTTATCTTTCTAGTTGTTCACACACAGTTTCTCTTTTTTCACCGTCCTTTCACCGTTTTTACAATTAAATTCAATGGACTTTTCAATTAAAGACACATCCAAAGGGCGATCAGTCCACCTGAGCTAGAATAATAATCAACAGTTGTTATTGCACTGATGGGCGGCCAAACCTGCAACATAACGGACGTTAATTATAAACGGACAAGAAAAAACTTAATGGGAACATAGTCACACTGTGTATAATGTGCCAGATGTGAACTGTGTCTAGAGCTTCACGCTTACCTACCATGAGGTTTTCCATTTATCTAATGAAGGTCTCTGCCGTTACACAGCCATCACTTATTATCATCTGTTGGATTTTCAAGACATCGCTGTGGCCTCATCCTACTGTTAGTTTTCTTGCACAGATTAGAATACAAATACTGGGTCCTGATTGAGAACAACATGTCCAGGTTCCATTGATGAGACCCTTTGGGACTCATTTATCAGAACTGATTGGCTGCAATGCTTTCCTGGTAACCACAGTGAAGCGTTCAGTTCTTCAGAGCTGACCTCTAATTGGTTGCCAAGGACCACAAAGCCTTTTTTTCCCCTGTTACTTTTGATAAATGAAGCTCATAGAAATTCTTCCAGAAAATGGTTATCAATGAGATTGCCAACCAGTGTCAATACAGAGATAGTTGGTAAAAGTACTAATCTCTTAGTAGCCAGGATCATAATGTAACTGAAAATCTAAAATTATTTTATAAGGGTTGCAGCTCTTATTTTAATTTTACAGAGCACCTCTGAGAGATGAACAAACTGAGCTTCCCGAACCGAGATTTGTTCCGTACTTCGCAAAAAGTTTGGTACCGAAAGTTTAAAACAAGTTTGGAAAGATGGTGGTTGCACATCTAAGAAAAAAATTTTTTCTCTCCTGTCCACGCTCTACCGGTGTCTTCAGGTGCCGCCAGCCAATCACTGACTAGGACAGTGGCGCAGGCAACTATTGGCTGAGCGGGCTGTCATTCTCCTTTTCGGCCAATCTCTGACTGAGATGGGACAGTGGTGTAGGCACTGATTAGGTAAACAGGATTTTGGCAGCTACGGGGGACACCCAAAACTGGAGAAGATGGATACTAGGGGAACGTGGACAGGTAAGTATTAGAGATGAGCGAATCTCAAGCACGCTCAAGTCGATCCGAACCCGAACTTTCAGCATTTGATTAGCGGTGGCTGCTGAAGTTGGATAAAGCCCTAAGGCTATTTGGAAAACATGGATATAGTCATTGGCTGTATCCAAGTTTTCCAGACAACCTTAGAGCTTTATCCAAGTTCAGCAGCCACCGCTAATCAAATACCGAACGTTCGGGTTCGGATGGACTCGAACCCGAACCTAGTTCGCTCATCTCTAGTAAGTATAGATGAGCAAACTTAAAAAAAATGCACTAAAACAGCTAAATGCCTGCAAGTGATAGTAGGGTCTGTTGGCTTTGTGTGTCTGTTTATTAGCAGCCGCAAGTGTTCAGGAGGCATGTCTGAGCCACTCAAGTGCCGCAGAATCTCTGGCCTCCTTGCTCATCTACCCCTGCCTTTCAGGCTTGATTAACATAGGGGCTCAGCTCTCAGTGTCATGCTTAGTCTTCAAAACCCACGCCTCTGCCCTGCATTCTTAAAGCAAATCTATACCCACAATCTGACCCCCCAAAACCACTTGTACCTTCAGATAGCTGCTTTTAATCAAAGATCTGTCCTGGGTTCGGTTTGGCAGGTGATGCAGTTATTGTCCTAAAAAACAACTTTTGAACTTGCAGCCCTTTGCCAAATTTGCGTGGCCTAGAGTGTCTGTGCCCTAGGCTTACAAAACCCCTCCGTCCATTCTCCCTGCCCTCCTCATCATTAGCATTGCCCCTGGCAGGATTTCCATGTGGCATGTGGCATGTGAGTGAATCAGCCATGCTTTCTGGCCACTTGTAGCCATAATTAAAAATTGTAGCTATATTAAAATTACATTTGCCATCATCTATCCAAAACTGAGTGTAGCTCTATCATGATAAAATCAACTAACAGACTTCCCATAATGAATCCAGCAGCACTATAATTTTAATGTTCTGCTCTATGACAGGGGAGATGCTTGATACAGATGTGAATGAGGCCTTAGATATTTAACTTTTGTTTGCAGATGGAATTATTCTTGCATTCATTAACAATGCAATGTCTGGGGGGTTATCAGATTGTCCAGATTGTCCAGATGTGCCTGGTAACATCTGTGATGAGTACATTCTCATTCTTCTTTCATGGCACATACACACTACTGTCTTACAGGAGATCCAGACAAGATATCCACAGTCTCCCTGAAGCTTCCCAAGCCGAGTTTCTACACAATAGTCAGGATGGTGTTGATGAAATCAGTCAAGCAAGCTTTAAAGTTGACTCCCGCTCTGAATCAAAGCGCAGCTCTCCTATTTCTGTTCGGTAACAGTTCGATTGATTGAATTTTCATAGGACTATGTGTTCCTAGTGTTAAAGGGAATGTGTCATAAGACAATGATCTATTGTTTAAACCAAGTATTAAAACTGAACATACTTATTTGTCACGTATCATTATGTTAATATATGATCCTAAAATCTTGCAATTGTCAATTGACCCCTGAGCCTTATAATAACCTAACACTTTCTTGTTTTGTAGAGATCACTTCTCAGTAGTTGACCTTATGTGTTGGTCACAGCTCCCCTCCGCCCCCTCCCCGCACTTTGACATCTAAACAAATCATAATCATAATATTCTCCCATCAAAGTCACTGATCGTCTTACGGCTATTGTTTTCTTTGTTCCATATGGCTACTGTACATTAAATCTCTGAATGCTGTTAATAGCAGCTCTGTCAAGATGGCCACCCACATAATCATGTATTTAGACCCTAGAAAAAATTAATATGCTGGCAAGGGAAATAGAAAAAAAAAATTACCTAGCCCTGATTCTCCGCTGGACCTCTGTAGCTCCCATTTACCACTGTCAAGTCCTCTAGTATGTCCTGTCTTGTACTGGAGCTGCAGGGGACAACAGCAGACATGGGCTAGGTAAGTATGTTTTTCCCCGCCTTGAAGAGCATAATAATTTTCACTTTTAAGTTCATTTAATAATAAAACCTACAATCAGAAAATAAAAAACAAACTAGTAAAACGAAATTTTTATCTTGTTTAATCAGTAAAGAAAAAATGCGAAATGATATATTAATTCTTATACAAAGTCTACATAAAAACGGTTTGCTTTTATGTTGATTTTAGTACAAAGTTTGTCTGCTGTTATATTTTATAGTTTTTTATTTTATAATTCCAGGGAAAGTGTCCATTCCACAGACCCTACTGGCAGTATCAATTCACAAACGGGCGTTCAGGGTAACAGTTCCAGGACCAGCACAAGTGCTGTAGTGCATCGTAGTTCTCCTACGCCAAGTAAGCGAAGTGTAACCTCCAATTACAACCACACGGTGAGTCTTGGGTTTTGTTTGATAGTGTTTTTTTCCTCTTCTGACATCCCCTTCTAATATGTCACATTTAGCCAATAGAAGTGGTGCCTATTTCTTCATTTTACATGTCTGGCGCATCCTTTTAGTTGCTCCATGCCTCCACAATCCACTTTTAATAGGAAGACCATGACCAACCATGGCGAGGCGCATGACCTAGTATGCACCAAAAAGGGAGAACAGACAGCCGTGGTTCATTTGATTAAAGAACTACTGACATGTATGTGTTTAAGATGCACAAATGGAACGACACAGGAACACTGAGAAACAGCCCATACCTGGCATATGAAACTTACCCGCATAGATTATAACTAGAGATGAAGCAAAACTCATCTGATCCCTCAGGCCACATGGAAAATGTCTGGAAAACATGGATGCAGCCATATGAATCTGCTTCGCTCATCTCTAATTATAACCAGTAGACATTAACTCTTGTAAACAATATATCCACTCCAGGATTGACCAAGGGTTAAAGGAAACCTGTAACCCCCCGTGCCTGGGTGACATGCTCCCGCCCCCGAAGCGGGACCCGGCGGGATCAGGTGAGTATAGGGGGCTCTAACGGGGGGTCCGGAGCCTGTCACCCTGGCACGGGGGGTGACAGGTCCTCTTTAAACAATATTCCAGAATATTCTGGATGCTACCATTAGTCATCTGTATGTGAAAAGGTTGTTCATGTGTTTCCTACTGTGAACTGAAACCAAACGTCCATATTTAATACCCTGTCATTTCTAGGTCCAGCATGCTGTGATGGTTCATTTCTTCATCTATCTATATCACTGTTGTAGCTTAGTTTCTCTGTTCCATTGCCCCAAATCTCCTCTATGAATGCACAGCTACATTGCCCCAAATCTTCTTGATAGAAGCAGATAAATAATATTAATATCAGATGTTTGTATATGTCACTAGAAGGAGTTTACTGCTCTAACATTAAAGGTAAAGCCATTGTTCAGCCCCATGGAAAACATTTCAGAAAGTTGTAAAATAATACAAGAATTCAGATTTACCTTCCTGATATTTGGCTGTTTCCTGGTACTATCCCGGTATTCTTCATTGTTCCTCCTGATACCAATGTGTGACTTCTGTAGTCAAATGTGTCAAGAGGAAAGTAGAAAAAGGCTGTGAGTATGAGTATGAGTATGACTTTACAGCATTCTGAAATGTTTGTCTTGATATTTTACTATATGATAAACTATCTGCTATACCTTAAAGGAGACAGGTCCTCTTTAACTAGCCCCATAGATGGGAACCTTAGTTCAAAAAGTGGTGTGAATGCTAGGCTAGGTGATGGTGACCCTGTTTTTTACACCCTCTTCACATTCACTCAGTATTCACCCCCTAAAGGCTCTATTCCAGTGAACGATTATCGACCATTAGGGCCGATAATTGCCCTGTGGAATATGAGGCAACGATCAACCAATATTGTTCATGTTGGCTGATCGTTGAAGTCGTTTGTCTTTCAACATGTTGAAAAGGAGCTGCCGCCGCTGGAGCGGGGGTGGTGGCAGCAGACTGCTGCTATATCCTATGGGCTGCCCGGACAATCAGCGATAACCTAGGCAGCCCCCCCGCACCTCCCCGCGGCCCTCCCCGGATTCACACACAGTGGGGAACGAGGAGCAAATGAGTGCTCACAGCGCTCGTTTGCATCTCACTGTCGGCCCGTGGAATAGGGGCTTAAAGTGACACTGTCACGCCCTTTGTGCATTTTGACATCTCTACACAGGTGTAAAGGGTAAATTTAGCGTTTTTCATACCTTATTTCATATCATACGTCATGGTGCTTATTCAAGTAAAAAGTGTCCTTTTATCAACTGCAGATTGTATTAAGTGGGCATGGCTTTGCGTCATTAGCACCACTTAGCCCCGCCCACAACGGCACCGTTGGTCCCGCCCCTTGATGCCCATTGGTTGGCCAACGTAAAGGGGGTGGGGTCAAGACCTTTCGACCGGCCTGTTCTAGACCTTTCGTCCGATGAGGGTGCGGGGCCAACTGTGGCGTTGTGGGCGGGGCTAGGTGGCGCTAATGCCACAAGGCCCCGCCCACTTAACACAATCTGCTGTTGATAAAAGATCACTTTTTACTTGAACAAGCACCATGATGTATGATATAAAATAAGGTATGAAAACCAATAAAAAATTTACCCTTTACACCTGTGTAGAGATGTCAGAATGCAAAAAGGAGGTGACAGTGTCACTTTAAGCATTATAAAGTTCTCATCCACTGATACACAGGTCCTCTTTAATATATACATAGTACGCTCCTAAGACCTAATTGTGTTGTTGTAGGCATATACAATTTGAACTCCATGTCTAAGGGTATGTTCACACTGAGTAAAATTGGCAGAATTCCATGCGGAGTCCCCGACACAGAATCCACTCGAAATCCCGCCTGCCTCAGTGGGTCAATGGAATGCCTCGCTTGCCTCCGCTCTCCACAGCTCTCTGCTCAAAAAATTGACATGTGATGAGGCACCTCATTGACACACTGAGGCAGTCGGGACTCCAAGCTGGGTCTGTGGCAGAGGCTCCGTGCAGAATTCTGTTTGACTTTTACTCAGTGTGAACAGATCCTTAAAGGGAGGATGGTAGTTCTGCATTAGAAAAAAAAAAAAAGTATGAATTAAACTTACAAAAAGTGCTTTTGCTTATGCTCAGATTTGTATTTCCAGCAGTCAATAGGAAGTGCAATGAAAACAAGTTCTAGTATACCAGAGGACATAGCGAAAAGGCATAAAAGAAGTGGTTCTGGCACTCCATCCCTGACCTTATCTCGAGTATCTATAGCGTCTGGTATGTATATCATCTGTTGTGTGTGTGTGTGTGTGTATATATATATATATATATATATATATATATATGCAAAAAAAGGGGTCCGTGGAGCCTCAGTTACGAGTCTCAAAACACGGGAATATTCCCGTGTTTTGAGACTCGTAACTGAGGCTCCACGGACCCCTTTTTTTGCATATTTAAATTTTGTATGGGACAATCAATGGAGACTCATAAATGAGTACTTCATTGGAATTTTTCACTGTTCTCCCTGAGTTCAGTGATTGTTGTGTTTTGTTTATATATATATATATATATATATATATATATATATATATATATATATATATATATTAGTCATATAGTCAGCATATCATAAATAAAATAAATAGTGCTTCAGGTTTTAGTGGCTGATTTTCCGTCCCTTGAAAAGTTTATTTGTATGTATGGACATTTGCCTATCCATCTAGTAATTCCTTCTGCAGTGTATTTTAGATATCAGAAGAAGAGTTTGTGGTCACTTCTTCCCAAGAGGAAATGTAATTGTGGTACATGTGCGCAAAACATTGTTTTTTTATGACATCTAAAATAGGTTTTGATGAGTTTTATTGATGAGTTCCTGCATTACGAAACACAGGAAAAAGCTGGTTTCTCTGCGTGTAGACGACCTTCCTGCTGATCGCTGCGAGGCTCTGTATAGATGAGGTTTTACAGTGTTGTGGTTTTTTTTTACAGTATAAGCTCACATATTTCAACCCTCAGCGCGGTAGATTTATAGCTCTAAAGTGCTGCCCTTGTTTAGGGAAGTATGTTAACCTTACAAAACCACTTTATAACTATAACCTTTGTATAAATAGCTATGGGCTACAGTTCCTCAACAAAAAAAAAAATATAACAAAATATATAAAGCATTTTCCAGGAAATATTGATGCTAAAATTAATTAAACAGGTTGTACAGTGTTCCTATGACTTGTGTTTTTAATTTACATATGGCTCTGGAGAATGTGTGTGTTTTTTTTTTTTACCAGGCACAGTATATGGTAGGGGCGGTTAATGGTATTGTACCGTAGTTCCTTTCATTTACATAGGACTGAGCTGAAGTGTTAAGCACAAAGCTGATTTAGGCCCTACGATTGGTTATAGGGGTCGGACACTTTATAGTAGAATTGTTCAGTGTACAGTATTAGTAAGAGTACTTACTGTATATACTGACAGCAGCTACCTTTTGGCCTTGTAAAGCTAAAATCAGACTCTCCTTTTCCAGGCTGTGCTGCCCTGCTCTGTTGTGAGTCTGTCCATAAGATGGCCGACATGGAGGAACATGTGACCATGCCCCACCCCCTAGCATCCTCCATCCTACAGTGTTAGACTCTTGGGGGTGGGGCATGGTCACATGCTCCTTAATGTTAACTATTTTATGGACAGACTTACCAACGAGCAGGGCAGCCCAGCCTGGAGGAGGGGAGTCTGATTTTAGCTCTATGAGGTATACAGGGAGCTGCTGTCAGTATATACAGTGAGTAAAGTTGCTAATACCGCACACCGAACTATTTTACTATAAACCCCTTTAGTGATGGCCAATGCTTCTGGTATACCATGTGTCCCTAGCCTGGAACAGAAACCCTGGTTTTGGCTAAACAAATGAAACAAAAAAAATGTAATAAAAAAAAAATAAAAAACACACATGTAGGACTGGGTTCACATTACATATCTGTAATCCGTTTTTTTTCATCTGTCTTTACAAAAAAATTATGGAAAAACAGATGCATTTGTGTGTTTCTATTGACTTCCACTATAAAAAAAAAAAGGATTAAAATGCATCTTTTTTTTAAACATACACAAAAACGTTTATATTATATTTTTTAGATTATATTTTTGTGTATTCTAAAAAAAAAAAAACCTGAATGCATTTTGATCCTCTTTAAGGCTATGTTCACAGTACGTATGAGTCCGGCCGTAGTTCGTACGCAGCCGTACATGTGCGGCTGAAAGTACGGCAGTGGGAAAAATAGACATTCGGCCAGATTGCGAACATGCGGACGAACCGCGAACATACGCCCGTAGTACAGTTATGCTTCCTAGCTTGTTTCGAAGCGATCTGAGGCAGATCATTTACTTGGAAATCTTCGCCCAGCCCAATAAAACACACAGAACCTTTTGGATCGAAAAATCACGTTCAATTTGGCTGAAATAAGTACTCCGTACGGGACCACATGGAAATCCACGGCCGTGAGTTTGAACATTTCCGTCCTCAAACAATGGTCTTGTTCATTTTTCCGGCCTTAAGCTCATACATAGTGTGCACTGTGCGGGCGTATATCGTATACTTTCAAGCGAACGCATTAACCTTTAAAACTACGTGCGTATATTCACGGTTCGCACTACGGCCGGAAAGATATGTAGTGTGAACATAGCCTTATAATGGAAAAAATGATCAAAACAGATGCCCACAAATGCATATGTTTTACCATCCATTTTTTCCATCCGTTTTTTTTTTGTGTGTGTAAAAACGGATTGCAAGAACGTAGTGTGTGAAACTGCACAGTGCAAACTGTATGTTATATAGCTACATAGAAGAGATCCCTGCAAGAGAGGCCCTGCATGCTCCATTCATATACAGTAATTGTCTTATTTCTGGAACCAGCACAATGTTGGGACACACAGACACACACACAAGCACACACACAAGCACACACATATATAAAACATTTTTTTTTAACTGAGAACAGATCTTTATTTCACATTGAGGTTTCGATTACTTCCACTATATGCCCCTCAGTCTGCAGCTTTCCCCTTGTGGTAAAGTCCTGTCATTTTGAACTCCCACAAGACCAGCTCATACATCTGCTGAAATATTTTTTTACTGTAGTCTCCATGAATTTCAGCACTAGGGCTATCTGAATCTGCAGAAACTGCTTAATAAAGGAGGGTACTGGCTATAATCAGCCACAATTCAGAACCGTCAGAGATGTTGACATCAGGCGAGCAGAAGCTCTTCTCTTTCTTCAGACATTAACAATTCATGTCTTTTCCTGCTGCTTGGTGCCAAGGCAGCCTCCTAGCAATCCATGTAATTTCATGTTTTACATATTCCTTGAATACAGTACATGAATTGCAATTATATATTGTCACGCTAGCTCTGTGGGTTAAGTGGGATGCAGTAGTTAGGAGCACGTTTTAATATTTGCTGTAGGAAAAGCAGTAAAGATCCATAGTACAGGCCATGACAATGGATCAGCCGATTTATCCCACAATAGCACCAGTGATGTCCGTTTATTGTGTTTAAATGCTGCTGTCAGTTTTGATGGTGGCATTTAAACAGTTAACCCAGCACAGAGCCATTGCAGGCTTTTGGCAGCAGGTCTGTGCTGGGTATAGAGCAGATAGGACCCGGAATCCATTCCATATACCCCTAACGGCCATGGTGTATCGGAATGGCATGGTGGCCTAAGGGGTTAATCTTACAGATGCTGTGATAACTAACCTTGGCATCTAGGTTAAATAGAAAAAAGGGGATCCATTTGTCACTCCATCTGCACCCTTATCCCACACATATGTCTTGTGTATTTAACTATTAAGCTCTGAAGGTTCAGGTTACATGCTAGCCATAGGGCCCTATTACACGGAGCAATAACTGGACGAATCAGGACAACGATCAGTCAATTGTTTCTTCAGGCCCAGACCTAAAATCATCTGATGTCAGGCATGCATCGCTACATGTAATGGCAATACGTGATTGTATAAACTATTAGGGTGCATTCACATGTACAGGATCCACAGCAGATTTGATGGTGCAGATTTTTTTTTGTCAATTGTGTTTGATGGTGCAGATTTGATGCTGTGTTCAGTTATTTACATCAAATCTTCTGCAGATCTGCTGTGGATCCGCAGCATCAAATCTGCTGCGATACGGTGTGTGTAAAGCTACCCTTATACATTACTCGTCCACACCTCCGGTCTTCTCCTGCCCTCTGTTGTCTTCCCACCACCATTGATAGGTCGTGGCCAGTGATTGGCTGCTCTGGGCAGTTTAGATCAGTTTATGTTACGGTTTGATAAATCCTATATAATATATATCCTTTTCAGATCACAGCCGGTCAGAGCTGGACCTCAGCAGACAGCTTGCAGATGGGAACGGTGAAACAGGAAGCATAAGAAGCAGATCTGTTCCAGGAGGACTGGTGAGTAATATAACAAACAGACAAAGTGACAAAGTAAACATACACTGGCCATAGACATTAGATTATTCCGAAAAAAACTCCCCAGTTTCCACTAGAAATGGAGCAAAGCGGTACATTTGCTTAGCAGACAGCTTATACTCCAGCTGCCTTTTATCTCAGTGCCGCTCCGTGCCTGGAAAAGCTGGATCCAGTCCTGGGAAACTAGGCTCCCAAGGATTAGCGGCACAGAGAAAAAAGGCAGCCAGCGCGTAAGCCGACTGCCAAGAAAACAAAGCGCTTTGCTCCGTTTCTAATGTAAATTCGCTCAACTCTACTGTGATCATTTACCCCTTCTTCATTTTTTGTTTGACTGAATGTGCAGGGTCGGGACAAGGTCATTTGGTAACCTAGGCAGTAGAAATGGTGCCCAAATGAATTTGAGGCCTTGTGCTCAAATTAAAAAAATAAATAAATATATGAGTTTCGCTGTAATGAGAATGCGAAAACAGAAAGTTAGAGATGTTAGTAAACGTACTGTATTAAAATGAAAAAACTAAAATTTTGTGCAGACATAGGTATTCAGATCTTTTGCCGTGACACTTGAAATTAAGCTCTGGAGGCTTCTTATTTCTCTTGATCATCTTTGAAATTTTTTTACACCTTGATCATAGTCACCAATGGTAAATTCCTCAAACTAAGTAACTGGGGGTTCCAGAGATCCTGTGTGCAGATGGGAGAGACTTCCAGTAGGTCAGCCATCACTGCAGCACTTCACTTATCTCGGCTTTATGGCAAAGTGGCTAGAATGAAGCCAAAGACACTCAGCAAAAGACACATGAAAGTCAAAAAGGAATTCACTGAATAAAAAAAACACCTTAAGGATTCAGAAACAAGATTTTTTGGTCTGATGGATTGGCCACGATTGAATTTGTGTCAACTCTAAGCATCGTATTAGGAGGAAAACAAGCAGGGATCATCACCTGTCCAATCCAACACGACTAACCATCTCTGGAGAGACCTGAAAATGGCTGTCCACCAATGGTCCCATCCAAACTGACAGCTTGAGAGCACATGCAGAGAAGAATGGCAAAAATTCTCCTGTAGGTAGATAGGAAGTTGAGGCACTATATGTCTTCAAGCTTCATTAGGGCATCAAATTTTTTATACTTAATGAATTTTTGAAATAGTGGTACTCACCCACAATCTGATCTGGTTGAGTACCGAGCAATTTGATAACCAAGCAGTTGCTTCCCATAAGAATAATGTAAATTAGCTTCAGTATCGACCAGTAGCTAACTACTGTACCTGTACGTTTCATAAAAAAATGGACAATTTAACCCCCACAGTACATTTAAAACAAAAAAAACCCTAAAGCTACACAGTTACCACAGTAACGCTTACATTGTGTCTTTGTCAGTGTCATTGTGTGGGATCTGTTGTATGTTGCAGCATGGCTTTTCAGAAGACTGCCGGGTTGGGTGGTGAGCAGGTAGTTGAGTGCCGAACCAAAATTTCCTTGGAAATATTGGTTGAGAACGGAATTGTTTGCGTTTTCAGCAGTTTGAATACCAAGGTACCACTGTATCTATTGGCGTAAATGTATTTGTTATTTCCAAATGTTAAATTTGGAAATAAATGTTGTTAACTCGCCGCTACTCTATATAGCAGGAAATAAATACAGATGGGCCTTTTCATTAAACTCTGCATTTCTTCCAAATGACATTAAGTTCTGTTGATTAGAAGCCTGTAGGCTCACACATCCAAATCTTCTGCTCCAAAAACATTGTGAGGGGGTTGCTCAGCTGTTGGGCTTAGGATCGACCAATACATTCAGAACAGTGTGTGTTTAGGGTTTGCTTTTTATTACATGCTATCTTGTCTTGCATGTGAACAAGTGGCAATGAGATTCAGCTGGTTAGTAAGGGTGCTGGCAGTTGAACCTATACTTACTAAATATTTATCACCTATGCTAGAATAGGCCATGTAAGTGGGTCTGTCATGGGGTTTTAGGGGGTTAAATATGTACTTGGCTGTATAGGGCTTCTCAGTCTGATTTTATGCATACATTGCTTTTACAGATTGAGCCCTCCAGCACTCAGATAACCATGTTTTTATTAATATGGAAATGAACTCCAAAAGCCCAGGGGATGTTCCCGCTGTACGCAAATGCCCATCTATGTATATCTTAGCACTGTGCTTGCTTGTATTTACGTCCAGCTGTTTGATTGACTTCCACTATGCTTTACTTTCAACTACTCCTTCTGAAATAAAATCCTGTGTGAGCAAACCATGTTCAGTGCAATTCTCTGAACTTCTTCCTGCTGACTATAGGGCTTGTCTAAGCTGTCAAAAGCTCAAGAGCAGACCATTCATTGAGGCTTCTGGAAGAAGCTCAGAAAACCACACACGTGTCAAGTAAGGTTTGCAGAGCAGTATTTCTCAGTAGGTAAATTTGAAAGTAATGCCTAGTGGATGTAAATTAACCAGCTGGAGGCTTATAGAAGTGAGCATATGGGGCCTTGCAGGCAAGCTGTAGGATGTGCATAGCTGGGCATTTGCAGTCAGGGAGAACACCTCTGGGCTTTTAGAGCTTGTTTCCATATTAATAAAAAGACAGCTATCTCGGCAATGGATAGGCCTAGGGCAGGCTGTTAATATTAGTTCAGTGGGGTTCAACTTTCAGCACCCCTGTCAATCAGGTGATTTAAGGGGCCACTGCGCTCATGAGAGTGTTGTAGCCTTCCTGCCAAGCACAGTATCTGTATCTGGTATTGGAGTTTGTGCCATTCACTTCAATTGATTGACTGCAATACCAGATGCAGACACTACAAACTATATAGCACTGTGCTTGACAGGCGCACAAGTGTAGCGGACCCTTAAATCAGCTGATTGGAAGTGGTGCGTGTGTGTGTGTGTGTGTGTGAGTGACATTTTTCGTAGACTCAATGATTTACATAATTTGCAATGTGGAAAACACAACAAACAAAAAATGCAACAAATATTAATACGTAAATTTTTATTCCCCAAAACAATGAGGGAGATATATCAAGTCCTACAGTGAGATTTATTGCTGCATCTCTGGTCTATTAAACACATTTTTTTTTAATTATACGGATACCATATTAACACTATGTTTGTTGATATCCCTTCATCAATGGCGATCCTATAAGCAGTCTGTGATCTTATATCGAGTAAAGCTTAGCTGATTACATCAGGCAGTGCCCTGGTTCGCTCCAGATCAAGCAACGCCAAATGTTCACACTATTGATTATCATTAGCAGAGCTGCGGGATATGTCTTCCCTTATTATTCTCCGCAGTCTGCTAGTGTTGGGGAAACTGTGAGAATCACTGTTAGCAAATTAACTCAAATGTGAGCCAAGAAGTGGAAAAACTAATAACGTTTCCTCAGTTGGTTCTAACGTGTGTTCTGCTCAGATAACAACTCAAAACTCAAAGAATGGAATATGCGGAGCCAAAGGCTAATACTTTTTTTTTTTTTTTTTTTACACTATGGATATGTTCACAATGAATCTGCTGCAATGGATTATCGTAACACCCAGCACCATGTACCATTATGGTGCCGGGAGCACGGAAAAAGTTTAAGTCTTCGCTGTACTGTACTGACACAGTTGCACATCTGCCATTGATTTCCATTGAAATAAAAGTTTATTTTATTGTGGCATCTAGTTGTATTGAAATGTGTAGTCTACCACAGGTAAGGCATAGCAACCAATGGCAAACTGGACACCTATTTTGGCGTATGTCTAGTCTATAGAACTCTATGGGCAACATAGGCATGTTCATTGGGAGCATTTCCCAATGCACTGAATTATGCAATGCAGTTGCACATGTATGTGGTTTATAAGAGAAACAGATCTCTGATCTCAGGGAGACCAGCCAAACGATAACACCGCCGGCTGCTAGTGAAAGCGCTCAATGCAGTGAAGTCCTAGGTGCATTGCCCCCTGGGAAACATGAATATGCAAAAGAAGAGCCTGTGGAGCAGGGCCGGGACAAGAAGTTTTGGTGCCCTAGGCAGAGAAGGCAAATGGCGCCCCCCCCCCCCCCCCCGATCCCAGTGTTATCAGAATTGGTGCGCCACAGACAGTATAATGCCCTGAAAGTGCCCCCACACTATATTATGAGCCCCAATACATACAGTAGTATTTGCAGTGGGTATCCAGAACCTGTAACCTTGGTGTCTGAACACCTTAATACAACCTGACAGTTCTCCCCCCGATTTTCTGAAAGCAATGTTCCAGTACCGAACAAAACTTCAGAGGGAAATGTGTTTCGAATACCAAGGTGTTACTCTATCTACAAGAGCATAGTCACCTATATTACTGTATATACAATAGCAGTCACCTATATTACTGTATATACAATAGCATAGTCACTTATTACTGTATATACAATAGTAGCACAGTCACCTATATTAGGTGACTATGCTATTGTATATACAGTAATATAGGTGACTGCTATTGTACATACAGTAATAAGTGACTATGCTATTGTATATACAGTAATATAGGTGACTGCTATTGTATATACAGTAATAAGTGACTATGCTATTGTATATACAGTAATATAGGTGACTGCTATTGTATATACAGTAATAAGTGACTATGCTATTGTATATACAGTAATATAGGTGACTGCTATTGTATATACAGTAATAAGTGACTATGCTATTGTATATACAGTAATATAGGTGACTGCTATTGTATATACAGTAATATAGGTGACTATGCTATTGTATATACAGTAATATAGGGGACTATGCTATTGTATCTACAATAATAAGGGACTATGCTATTGTATATACAGTAATATAGGTGACTATGCTAGTGTATATACAGTAATATACGTGACTGCTATTGTATATACCAGGGGTCCTCAACTGGCGGACAGCTAACCGGACCCCTGGTCAGACCTCCTAACCGCCCGGGATCCGGTCCGTCCCGGTGAAGTTAGGAGGTCCCGCTCCCCACCGCACTGACTCCCGCCCCATAGGCGTACTGTCCTTAGATGTCAGTACGCCTGTGGGGCTGGGGGCAGTGTCGGTCCGGCCCCCGGCTGATACGCGCTCTCTGGGGACGTCGCGGGTATTCCCTAGCAGAGCGCGCACCACAGACCTCAGTGTACGCTGCCGGCCTGAACTTCCCGGAAGTACAGGCCGGCGGCGTACACTGAGGTGACTGGTGCGCGCTCTGCTGGGGAATCCCCGGGACATCCCTAGAGAGCGCGTATCAGCCGGGGGCCGGACCAGGAGAGGAGAAGAAGACAGGCGCGGCGGGGAGCGAGGTGATAGGTGAGTTGTGGTTGGTTTGTTTTTTTTTGACTGGGGGCCATCTATAAGGGGAGAGCGCACAGAGGGGGCTATATACTACAGGGGGGACCTCACAGGGGGGCTATATACTACTGGGGGGAACTCACAGGGGGGCTATATACTACTGGGGGGAGCTCACAGGGGCTATATACTACTGGGGGGGAGCTCACAGGGGGCTATATACTACTGGGGGGAGCGCACAGGGGGGCTATATACTACTGCGGGGACCTCACAGGGAGCTATATACTACAGGGGGAGAGCACAGGGGCTATATACTACAGGGGGAGAGCACGGGGGCTATATACTACTGGCCGGAGCTCACAGAGGGCTATATACACTACAGGGGGGCTACATACTACTGGGGGGAGCTCACAGGGGGCTATATTCTACGGGGGGAGAGCGCAAGGGGTGGCTATATACTACAGGGGGAGAGCACAGGGGGGCTATATACTACTGGGGGAAGCTCACAGGGGGCTATATACTAAAAGGGGAGAGCACAGAGGGCTATATACTACTGGGGGGAGCTCACAGGGGGGCTATATACTACCGGGGGGAGCTCACATGGGGGCTATATACTACAGGGGGAGAGCACAGGGGGGGCTATATATTACTGGTGGGAGCTCACAGGGGGGCTATATACTACTGGGGGGAGCTCACAGGGGGCTATATACTGCAGGGGGAGAGCACAGGGGGGGGCTATATACTACTGGGGGGAGCTCACAGGGGGCTATATACTGCAGGGGGAGAGCACAGGGGGGGGCTATATACTACTGGGGGGAGCTCACAGGGGACTATATACTACTGGGGGGAGCTCACAGGGGACTATATACTACAAGGGTAGAGCACATGGGGGGCTATATACTACTGGGGGAGAGCTCACAGGGGGCTATATACTACTGGGGGGAGCTCACAGGGGGGCTATATACTACTGGGGGGAGCTCGCAGGGGGCTATATACTACTGGGGGACAGCGCACAGGGGGCTATATACTACAGGGGGTGAGAGCACAGGGGGGCTATATACTACTGGGGGAGAGCGCACAGGGGGGCTATACAATACTGGGGGAGAGCGCACAGGGGGGCTATACACTACTGGGGGAGCAACAGGGGGACTATACACTACTGGGGGAGCAACAGGGGGGCTATATACTACCAGAGCAGTCACCCCCTTTGTACCTAATATCAAAGGCCTGGTGAGAGAGAAAAAAATGCCAGTTTTCCCACTAATAAGCAGCAATTCTGTATATAAATAGTTGAACGTTTGTGAAAAGTAACAAAACACGTTTCCTACTGATGTTCAGCTCGGACCGTCACCTGACTATAGACCCCGGTAAGTGGACCTTCACTAAAAGTTGTTGAGTACCCCTGGTATATACAGTAATATAGGTGACTATGCTATTGTATATACAGTAACATAGGTGACTATGCTATTGTATA
Source organism: Dendropsophus ebraccatus (assembly GCF_027789765.1). Lineage (NCBI taxonomy): Eukaryota > Metazoa > Chordata > Amphibia > Anura > Hylidae > Dendropsophus > Dendropsophus ebraccatus. The sequence goes on from NC_091464.1 coordinate 26,779,368, forward strand.
TAGTGTATATACAATAGCATAGTCACCTATGCTACTGTATATACACTAGCATAGTCACCTATATTACTGTATATACAATAGCAGTCACCTATATTTCTGTATATACAATAGCATAGTCACCTATATTACTGTATATACAATAGCATAGTCACCTATATTACTGTATATACAATAGCAGTCACCTATATTTCTGTATATACAATAGCATAGTCACCTATATTACTGTATATACAATAGCATAGTGACCTATATTACTGTATATACAATAGCATAGTCACCTACGCTTTTCTATTCAAACTGTGAAACATGAACACAAAATGCAGTGTGAACCTGAGCTTATACATACCTTCCAGTAATATACATAGACAAAAAACTACATACTGTATACAGACATGTTTATGTATATACACACACACACACATTTATGTATACACACTTATGTATGCGCATACATTTATGCATATACATACACTTTTATGTACAGTATACATACACACACAGGCACACATATATGTATACAGACAGGCAGTATATATACATGTATACAGGGACACACTTATGTATATATACACACACACAGATACACACATTTATGTACAATATATATATATATATATATATATACACACACACACACACACACAAAACAGCTACCTCCCATCTAGGTGTGTGGCGCTTGCACCTTCTTCCCATTCTGGGACTGTCATGGAGGGGTCTGCTGGTGATGAAGCCAACAATGCAGATGAGAGGCCCAGGACAGACAGAGCTGCAGACACTTCCTGGTCCCCATGTGCTGTGTCTGCAGGCTGCCATTCTTCACCTCCTCCTCTCTGGCCCGACAGCTGAGCAGCTCCCACAGGCAGGCGGATGTGCAGCAGGGGATGAGTAATGCTGCACATTCCCCCACGCTGCCGTCCTGCACCAAGTCAGACGCCTCCTGGGAGTGGGAGCTCAGCCACAGCAGTGTCCTCAGCAGGAGGCCGCCCCTCCCCCCTCCTATGTACAGCAGCAGCTGCAGACTCACACAGGCTGTGAATCTCCCGACATGGGGCTGATGTAATCAGCTCCTGTATGCTGCTTCCGGGTTCGGCCTGGTGGCGCCCCCTGCTGTTTGGCGCCCTAGGCCATCGCCTACCCCTGCCTACTCTTTGTCCCGGCCCTGCTGTGGAGCCTCATTAAAGAGTCTCGAAACACAGGACTAACCAGATATCCCTCCGGCAACCACATGTATGTGGTTGGCAGCACTGTATGTCAGACATAGAGTTCAAATACAGTATAAATATAGCTGTTCTTTTTTCACCTGTTCAACCTTGATTTGTTTCAATTTAAAGTGACTCTGTACCCACAATCTGCCCCCCCCCCAAACCTCTTGTACCTTCAGATAGCTGCTTTTAATCCAAAATCTGCCCTGTGGTCCACTCGGTAGGTGATGCAGTTATTGTCCTAAAAAACAACTTTTAAACTTTCAGCCCTGTGTCAAACTGGCGTGGCCTAGATTGTGTATGCATTAGGCTGACACAACCTCTCTGTCCCTCCTCCCCACCCACTTCATCATTAGGAATGCTCCAGGCAGGTGTTCTCCTATTCATCACCTGTGTCAGCACGGCACATGGGCTGGATCGTTAAGGCACTTGTGCAGTGTCACTACAGAGGAATAGGAAAAATCCTGCCTGGAGCATTCCTAATGAGGAAGAGAGTGAGGAGGAGGGACAGGGGTGGTGCAAGGTTAGGGCACAGATACTCTAGGCCATGGCACTTTGACACAGGGCTGCAAGTTTAAAAGTTGTTTTTTAGGACAATAACTGCATCACCTGCCGAACGGACCCCAGGACAGAACTTGGATTAAAAGCAGCTATCCGAAGGCACAAGTGGTTGGGGGATTTTAGTGAGGGGAAGGTTGGAAGACTCGTTATATCTTTATTAGCGGCCGTCTATATAATGAGATGGCTGTTTTTGCCCGATATATTACCGAAGTGGGAACATATCTAATCAAAATCCTTCTTGTGGAGCAGATACTCTTTTAGGCTAAGTGTCCTTGTATATAAGGAATTGACATGTGATATCTTTTTTCCAGGAATACTTAGATGAAAATGAAGAGGACTTCGCTAACGCAGTGGCACATCCACCAGCAAGCTTACGGAGTGCACATTCTGTTGTAAGTAAGATTTAAAATGTTTTCAGGTTATAACATTCAAAATGTCACAATAATTTAAGGGGTTGTCTTGGCACCTAACAAGTTGTTACTTTCCTCCTAACCCGCCGCTCCACTTGCAGATCTGCGCCAACACTGCTGGATCACTGCAAGTTTGCTCATATATAGTTCCAGAATATGCCTCCTCCTTTGCCAGAAAAATAAAAGACTTATGGCTCTTAGATGGAGGGAAAGCAGTACCACTTTGACATAACAGTACCACAAGGACCTTGACTTACTATTACGTCATGGTGATTACATGGCCAATACCGCAGTGTTAATCCACCAGCTGGCCGTCGTTATCATTTACAAATTTTTCAATATATTTAAAGACAACGATCAGTTGACATTGTGCATGTCGGCCTTTTAACATTAGCTATTACACCAAGCAGCATACAGCCGATTACACCCAGCCGAATACAGCCGATAATCGCTTGGTGTAATAGGCCTTTAAACATAAGGTGAGAGGAATGGAGATTTGTTCAGGTAGTCCCAGCTATAGAAATAGCTTGACGATCTTTAGATGTTTTTTTCAAAGTCTGGACGATGATATTATTGTCGTTTTCTGCAGCACAAAGCCAAGCAGGACTCAATAAGACAATAAAGTACTGTGAAATTATTCTCTGTTATCTCTCAGTCCAACCCTGTGGTTTATAGATGTTGAATAGGAGACATCAAAAACCTCAAAGCATACAGATAATCTTGTTAGATCTGCAGTTGGTCCTGTCACCGCTGTCTAGGTATTATGGTAATGAGGAGGAGATGTTATCCTCCTGTGATGGTGTCTACCCATTGTGTTAAGTGAATAGCCATCCAAGTCGAAATAACTGAGAAAATTATGATGGTTTGAGGTTCAGGTTATGTGAAATGATAATTTGATAATTTTTCCACCATCCTGTATTTGCATTAGGTAAGCCATAAGGGTCACACATAAAACAGCATACATAATCTATATCATAAAAATCAAAGTCTGTCTGTCTGTCTGTCCTTCTGTCTGTCTGTCTGTCCTCTATAGACTTCCAAACGCCTGAACCGTTTGACCCCAAATTTGGCACACAGATACATTGGGTGCCCGGGAAGGTTATTGCGAAGTCCCGTCCCTGTACAGGAGGGGAGGGGGAGGGGAAAGAGAGGCGCCCCATAGAGATGAATGGGAAAATCTCCTCACTGCAAACACAGGTGATATAATTAGCTGCAGCAGACACGGCAGTTGGAGCCTTAGCAACCAATAGGATTACTGCTTTCATTTTCACAGGGAGCAATGGTTGCTAGGGCAGCTGCCTCACAACATCCACAGTAATAACTGGTAGACCCCCTACTCCATCTATACAGTATATGTATACAGGACCCCCTACTCCATCTATACAGTACATATATATACAGGCCCCCCTACTCCATCTATACAGTACATATATATACAGGACCCCCTACTCCATCTATACAGTACATGTATATACAGGACCCCCTACTCCATCTATACAGTACATGTATATACAGGACCCCCTACTCCATCTATACAGTATATGTATATACAGGACCCCTACTCCATCTATACAGTACATGTATATACAGGACCCCCTACTCCATCTATACAGTACATGTATATACAGGACCCCCTACTCCATCTATACAGTACATGTATATACAGGACCCCCTACTCCATCTATACAGTACATGTATACAGGGCCCCCTACTCCATCTATACAGTACATGTATATACAGGACCTCCTACTCCATCTATACAGTACATGTATACAGGGCCCCCTACTCCATCTATACAGTACATGTATATACAGGGCCCCTACTCCATCTATACAGTACATGTATATACAGGACCCCCTACTCCATCTATACTGTACATGTATATACAGGGCCCCCTACTCCATCTATACGGTACATGTATATACTGGACCCCCTACTCCATCTATACAGTACATGTATATACAGGACCCCCTACTCCATCTATACAGTACATGTATATACAGGGCCCACTACTGCATCTATACAGTACATGTATACAGGGCCCCCTACTCCATCTATACAGTACATGTATATACAGGGCCCCTTACTCCATCTATACAGTACATGTATATACAGGACCCCCTACTCCATCCATACAGTACATGTATATACAGAACCCCCTACTCCATCTATACAGTACATGTATATACAGGACCCCCTACTCCATCTATACAGTACATGTATATACAGGGCCCACTACTGCATCTATACAGTACATGTATACAGGGCCCCCTACTCCATCTATACAGTACATGTATATACAGGGCCCCTTACTCCATCTATACAGTACATGTATATACAGGACCCCCTACTCCATCTATACAGTACATATATATACAGGGCACTACAGGTATAGCAAACTGTGACTGGGTAACACTGCCACACCAGACCTGACCAATACCGCCATACTGTGACTGGATAACACTGCCATACCAGACCTGACCAATACCGCCATACTGTGACTGGATAACACTGCCATACCAGACCTGACCAATACTGCCATACTGTGACTGGATAACACTGTCATACCAGACCTGACCAATACCGCCATATACTGTGACTGGATAACACTGCCACACCAGACCTGACCAATACCGCCACACTGAGACTGGGTAACAGCGCCACACCAGACCTGACCAATACCACCATACTGTGACTGGATAACACTGCCACACCAGACCTGACCAATACCACCATACTTTGACTGGATAACACTGACACACCACACCAGACCTGACCAATACCACCATACTGTGATTGGATAACACTGCCACACCAGACCTGACCAATACCACCATACTGTGACTGGATAACACTGCCACACCAGACCTGACCAATACCACCATACTGTGACTGGATAACACTGTCATACCAGACCTGACCAATACCGCCATACTGTGACTGGATAACACTGTCATATAAGACCTGACCAATACCGACAAACTGTGAATGGATAACACCGCCACACCAGACCTGACCAATACCGCTATACTATGCTGGATAACACTGTCATACCAGACCTAACCAATAACACCATACTGTGACTGGATAACACTGCCATACCAGACCTGACCAATACCGCCATACTGTGACTGGATAACACTGCCATACCAGACCTGACCAATACCGGCAAACTGTGACTGGGTAACACCGCCACACCAGACCTGACCAATACCGCCATACTGTGACTGGATAACACCATCATATCAGACCTGACCAATACTGCCATACTGTGACTGGATAACACCGCTATACCAGACCTGACCAATACCACCATACCGTGACTGGATAACACCGCCACACCAGACCTGACCAATACCGCCATACTGTGACTGGATAACACTGCCATACGGGTAAATACAACCCTGCAGGTATACAGGACACTACAGGTATACAGGACCCCAAAACTATACACTACAGGTGCACGGGACCTCCACAAAACTATATACTACAGGTATACAGGACCCCAAACTTTACACTACAGGTATACAGGACCCCAAAACTATATACTACAGGTATACAGGACCTCCACCAACTATATACTTCAGGTATACAGGACCTCCACCAACTATATACTACAGGTATACAGGACCCCAAACTATACACTACAGGTATACAGGACCCCAAAACTATACACTACAGGTATACAGAAACTCCACCAACTATATACTACGGGTATACAGGACCTACATTAACTCTATAATATAGGTATACAGCACCTTCACCAACTCTATACTACAAGTATACAGGACCCCAAATATACTACAGGTATACAGGAACTCCACCAGCTATATACTACAGGTATATAGGACCCCAAACTATGCACTACAGGTATACAGGACCTCCACCAACTCTATACTATAGTTATACAGGACCCTCAAACTATTTACTACAGGTATACAGGACCCCCGAACTATATACTACAGGTATACAAGACCTCCACCAATTATACACTACAGGTATCCAGGACCCTCAAACTATAAACTACAGGTATACAAGACCTTCACCAACTATACATTACAGGTATACAGCACCAACTATATACTACAGGCATACAGGACCCCTGAACTATACAGTACAGGTATACAGGACCTTCACCAACTGTACACTGCAGGTATACAGGACCTCCCTCAACTATACACTACAGGTATACAGCCCCCCCAAATACACACTACAGGTATACAGACCCCCCAACTATGCACTACAGATATGCGAGACCCCTAAAAACTATACATTGTGGGTATACAGAACCCCTCCAACTATGCACTACAGGTATACACTAATTCCACTGATTAACTCAGATGAAACAATACCTTCAGCTTGGCCTCCTGGGCACCTTAGAACAAATCTAATTAACACACTGACACTTTATACCCGGGCAGCGCCGGGTACATTTTCTAGTTAATAATATAGAAACGTAAAATAAAATAAATCATGTACGTACAGCTTAGCTGAGGCCGAGATGTAGGTTCTCCAGATGTGAGTCCTTCGCAGGTCGGTCACAGAAGGTTCTGCATTTGCCCTAATTTTTATAGAAATAATAATGCTTTTGTCACAAACACTAAAAGAATTGAAGTGTTTGTCTTTGGCTCAGTGTTCGTGATGACTAAATAACTTTTTGTTTAAGTAAAACAGCTTCACATTGGCAGGAATATCAGGATTCAAGTCCAAATGTTCTTCCCATTCAAGTCTTATCTATAAAGACAGATTTTCTAATGAGCCATTACCTGTGAATAGAGATGGCGGATAGATGAGTTTGTCCTTTGGTTGTTTGGACAGCTTACTGGGGCAATGGGTTTCCCAATCTGCTATCCACTATCTGGTTCTAATTTAAATAAACTAACAATAGAAGTCACTGTGATCATTAATCTGACTATAAATGATTATATATCTGTGACATTAAATGATCGCTGGATTGTTGGAATATTTTTAATTTGCGACGACAGGTATAGGGCCTTTCCTAATACAAGAGTAGTGTTGAGCGGATATGTCAAAATGTTCGGGTTCGGCAACGCTATCCCAATGCTCTGTGTTTGATTCCCCGCACCTGCGAAAGTTGGGTGCCGCCCTAGTGAGTCCTGGAAAACATGGGCAGTATTCATGTTTTCTGGCAGCCCTAGGAAGGCACCCAACTTCTGCAGCCGCAGGGGCTCGAACACCGAGCATTTTGGTTTGGATAACATTGCAAAACCCGTAAATTTTGACAGATCCGCTCAACGCTATACACAGCCATTTATAAGTCTTAGGGCCAGTTCACACGGAGTACAACTCCGGAATCCCGCCAGCCTCCGTGTCATACCAGCAGTCTATGGGAGGGATTGCGCCTCCTCTTTCTGCATGGAAGAACTGACATGTCAATTCTTCCAAGTGGAGAGAGGAGGCGTGTAAGCCGTCCCATAGACTGCCAGCATGACACGGAGACTGGCGGGATTCCGCGGCGGAGAGTTGCGCCGCAGAAATCCACCAGTTTTACTCAGTGTGAACTGGCCCTTATCTAATAAGGAGCTTCTGTATAACATAATAAACATACATGTGCATGTTCAGTGCAAATTTAGGATACTCATTATAATGTCAATATGTGTCAGCTCACCAGAAATATCAGTCCTCATGTTTCGGACGCAGGCATGTCCTTGTTCACTGATGAGCATCAGTAAGCAAGGATGTGCGTTTGTCTGAAACATGTCTGGTTACTAGTGGGGTCACTGCACATTGGTGTTTTGTATGCTGCTCATATTGGAATAAAAAAAAACCATTGTGTCCAAGATTGCTGGATTAAGTCTATTGTATATTGCTTTACCAGAATCAGATCACGGGCAGCTATGGCCTTTTTTCTAATTCTAAGAGTTGCTTATTAGTTGTACTTGTGTCTCGGAGGCAGAATACTTCCATACTGACAGAATATTTAATAAAATAATAGTAGTTAATTATTTTCTAAATTGAACATCTAATCAATAGCATTTGATAACTTAAAACATTACCAATTTGTACCGATCTTACAAAATGCCAATGTCCACTTTTACTTTTTACAAATTTCAGGGACAAAAACAAATTGTAGTTTGGCAGCCATGTCTGTCACCTCTGATGGATTCCTCAGGCTTTGATCTACATATCGTTTGTAAAAACTTGACACATTTACTTCTATGCTTGCTGTGAATCTCCTTCTGACATTTCACTATTTTTTGGCTTTTTTCTTGGTGTGAGTCTCTAATTCTGTTATCATTGCTGCTTTCTGCTCTTCTTCTTCTCCTATAAGAATGCCCAGACAGTCTCGGACAGGAAGTGGAGCCACTTAAATGTCCCTGATGCTGATGCAGATACTGTGAGTTCTTTAAACTTATTTCTGTGTTTTCCTTTAACATTTTAACCCTTTATTTCCTCCTTTTTATTTCTATACTTGGTTCATTTATTTTCTATTGTTAGTGTTAACTATACAGGTGAATAGCATTGTTTCACCTTTATGAATTTCGAATATGACATCCAAGAACGGTCTCAGTTGATCAAATATTGATTTCATGGCATACATAGGTTGGACAAATGGATGGGAACAAATTGAGGTACAGTAATACCTCGGTTTTCGAACGCTTTGGAAATCGAACTGCTTGGTGTTCGAACGAAAATTTACCCAGAAGTAGTGTTTGGAATTCAAACTTTGCTCGGTTTTCGAGCGTTTTTGCGAGCGTGGATGGTGGGTTGTACCTGGCGAGTTAAGCAGTGGTGAGGCTTCACATACAGTACAGTGCTGTATAAGACTGCTGGAGTGCATATACAGTGCAGTAGTAGTACAGGCAGTGCACCACCATCTCCCATACATTACAGTGCTTGGATGGGGGGGGGGGCACTATACAGTAAAGGATGGGTGAGGAGTTGGTGACTAATGTACTATAATTGCTGGTTCTGATGAACATTTCTTATGTTTAATGTCCTGTACAGTATAGTGCTGTTCTGTAATGTACTGTAGTGATTATACTGAGCACTTATCAGTGTAACAAATGAGTATTGTAGGTAATTATTGGTGGCTGCTGGAACCAATTAATCACATTTACATTATTTCCTATGGGAAGACATTGCTCGGTTTTAAAACTGCCTTCCAGAACCAATTAAGTTCGAGAACCAAGGTACCACTGTATTGCTCAGTTTGCCTTGAAACCCCCATCTGTTTAATATTCCCTACTAGGGTATATGAACATCACTTAAAGGCAGATCCCATTTTGTTGTACCCATCTATTCATTTTATAACTGCTTAGTAGATAAGTTTTTTCCTTTCTCTCTCTCTCTCTCTCTCTCTATATATATATGTGTTATTCCCAATAATATGCATCTAAATATTAAGACATGCAGATGTTATAGAGGGGGTCCATCACTTGGCATTGCCCTTTATAATTTTGCTGAGGCTGCTGTAAAGAAAAAAAATTATGATACTTACCCCAGTCTCGCATACAGCTCCTTCAAGTTCCCTGCTTTAGAGACGAGAGGTCGGAGCGAGATATGTTCTCTCAGTCAATCAATGACCGCAGTGGTGTCCCATCACAGTGAATGGCTGAGCAGGCAAGTCATGTGAGTTGTCTTGCCTCAGAATCATGGAGAAACGTTGAGAAGCGGGGGAATGGAAAGAAATGCAGCAGGAGCTGCGAAGGACCACGGTAGACAATTATAACTGATATTGTTCTTCACAATTCTCTATGGGGCTGCTGAATGCTTCCAAGAGCCAAACTGTGAAGATTTAGGTGTCTCTATAGAGGATAAATAGAGCACAGGCTGCAGTGGCCTCACAGGTGCTCCACTCATTGTGGGCTGATTGCATTCCATTCCCAAGATTGGTGGTCGTACCCCTTACGATCAATTTTTTATCTGCCATCCTACAGATCGATGGGAATACCCCATAAATATTAATCGATTACATTAGATTGACAGGTTGTAGGACTGTATCTTACCTGCAGGAGTATATGGGCATAGTTCTATAAGGGGGATTGAGACAACCCCAAAAATTCTCATGTGACTCATGTAGAAATTCAACTGTAATGGAAAATTGTTAGCTTGTCAGTAGGTATCAAGTTTACTTCAGTATGGGAAAGAAATATAATTATAGGAGTCAGTGGCCATGTTTAGAGATAGCGTAAACATTTCTTTTATTATTGAATGATATCAGAAAACTATGACCGCCTATAACGGTATACAGCTGCAGCTTAGATGGTATTATATAGTGTTACTTTCTGTCTCATGCCCTGACACGTTGGTGCAATCAATAGCATATTAGGCTGACAGTGATGTGACACACTTTCATCTAAGGTAATGGAAGTCAATGGTAATGTATAGTCTCGCTGTTTATGGTTCCCTAGAGACTACTAGATGGTATGGCAGCTCTTGTAATGCTCAGGAGTGAAATATACAACTACATTAAGTATGGCTTATATAGCAAGAATGTTATAGCAAGAATGTTAGTGTGTATACAGAACCACAGGAAAACAGAAGAGACATGTACTCTACAGACATACATTATTCTAAAACGCTTTCATTTAAAAAGGTTGACCAGGAAAAAGTAAAGAGGTAGTGCGCGCTAAACATTTATTCACAAAATAACACACATTACAAAGTTATACAACTTTGTAATGTGTGTTATGTAAGTGAATTGCCCCCTTCCCCTTGTCCCCACCCCACTCCGGAAGTGTGGTGCATTATACTCACCGCATTAGTGTCAACCCCCGGCCGCCATCTTGTGACAACGACGACATCTTCGGGAGGCCGGCTGAACCACTCCAGCCGTCCCTCATGCCGGCCGCCCTCTGCCCCGTCAACAGCTGTCCAGCCGCGATTGGCTGAGCACAGTTATGCTCAGCTAATCGCAGCTGAGTAGGTTTTTCTATTACTATTACATCTCTGGTCCATAACTTAAAGCAAATCTGTACCGGCTGCCACTCAATTACCATTTTGTTCACTTTATCACACGATGTCCAGTCCAGGGCTCAGCCTTTCTCATGGAACGGTATTTAGGCCTCCTTGACTACGCCAGGAATCAAGGAGGAGTGGCCTAAAGCATCCGTGCCCTAGGCCTGGAGCTGCAGTGCTGCCGCATGCAGAGGGGGCGTGGCCTCTGCGTGCTCCACATTTAACATTTTCCCAGCAAAAATGTTAACAAAACCTACTCCAGCTTTGAGTTGGCATTGGTTTCATTGGGTTTTATGTAGAGGCAATTCGCAAGGTATTGCTACAAACGTCAGACTTAATAAATGTGTTAACAAGTACCCCCAGTATCATGAAGCTCTAAACATGCTGCGTGTTTCATACATTTAAAGTGGGGTGTAACTATAGGTGGTGTAGAGGTGGCATTCACACTGGGCCCTGGTGCTTGAGGGAACCCCAAGGCACCTCCACTCCATAAGAAGACACCAGTATTATAAATGGCACATTGTAGGCCCAGAGGAGATATATATATATATATACATATATATATATGGGTTGGACCCCCTTTTGCCTTCAGAACTGCCTCAATTCTTCGTGGCATAGATTCAACAAGGTGCTGGAAGCTTCCTCAGAGGTTTTGGTCCATATTGACATGATGGCATCACACAGTTGCCGCAGATTTGTCGGCTGCACATCCATGATGCCAATCTCCCGTTCCACCACATCCCAAAGATGCTCTATTGGATTGAGATCTGGTGACTGTGGAGGCCATTTGAGTACAGTGAACTCATTGTCATGTTCAAGCAGAAATCGAGACTCATCAGACCAGGCAACGTTTTTCCAATCTTCTACTGTCCAATTTCGATGAGCTTGTGCAAATTGTAGCCTCAGTTTCCTGTTCTTAGCTGAAAGGAGTGGCACCCGGTGTGGTCTTTTGCTGCTGTAGCCCATCTGCCTCAAAGTTGGACGTACTGTGCGTTCAGAGATGCTCTTCTGCCTACCTTGGCTGTAACGGTTGGCTATTTGAGTCACTGTTGCCTTTCTATCAGCTCGAACCAGTCTGCCCATTCTCCTCTGACCTCTGGCATCAACAAGGCATTTCCGCCCACAGAACTGCCGCTCACTGGATGTTTTTTCTTTTTCGGACCATTCTCTGTAAATCCTAGAGATGGTTGTGCGTGAAAATCCCAGTAGATCAGCAGTTTCTGAAATACTCAGACCAGCCCTTCTGGCACCAACAACCATGCCACGTTCAAAGGCACTCAAATCACCTTTCTTCCCCATACTGATGCTCGGTTTGAACTGCAGGAGATTGTCTTGACCATGTCTACATGCCTAAATGCACTGAGTTGCCGCCATGTGATTGGCTGATTAGAAATTAAGTGGTAACGTGCAGTTGGACAGGTGTACCTAATAAAGTGGCCGGTGAGTGTATGTATATATATATATATATATATATATATATATATATATATATATATTGCCAGCAAATTTATTCTTTTGAATCTTGGTATTCTTTCCAGTCTGGAGAGCAGGAGAGGTTTTCTATGGAGAGTTGCTGCTGCTCTGGGCAGTTCCTGACATGGACAGATGTGGCAGCAGAGAGCACTGTGTCAGGGTGGAAAGAAAACGCCACTTTCTGCATGACATACAGCAGCTGATAAGTACTGGGAGACTTGAGATTTTTTAATAGAAGTAAATTACAAATCTCTGGCACTTTCTGGCACCAGTTGATTTGAAAGAATTTTTTGTTGGGGGAAACTATGCTTTTAAGGGATTCTATAGGTAGCAATAAAGTTAGTTGAAATAAAGTATACAATCTCTCTCCTTCTTTCGATTTTCTAACTGCTAACTAAAATATTAAGAGTACGCTTGCTCTTGGGTTGCCATAGCAACATGAACAGACTAACGCTACGTGGTTTGCCTGTAATGTAACTTCCTCTAAAACACATTCATAAGAGTACATGTCACATGGCCAGTCATGCATATACAGGTATTGATGCTAAAGCTGGGACCCCAGAATATGCCTACTATTTTCATTACTGTTGTATTTTTAGTGTGGAAAGGTATATATATTAGTATCCTTTTACGATCAATTACACTGTTATTCTTACTTCACCACTTTATGGTGAAAATGTGTTCTTAAAGAGACTCTGTAGCTTTTTGCTGTCCTATCTCAGGGTAGCATAAACTAGAGACAGAGAAGCTGAGCAGAATGATGTATCACTTACATTGTTCTATGCTACTGATCCAGAGATATCCTCCTGAATTACACAGACAATAGGTAGTGGTCTCCATTATGTGCGTGAGCCCAGTAGTCCTGGATATTCATGAGAAGCAGAAAACTCCGCCCACCAGCTGCTGATTGGCAGTTATCTATCCAAGCTGTGTATAGGCATCAACTGTCAATCAGCAGCTGTAGGGTGGAGGGAGGGGTGTGGCAAGAATCCTATTCTCCTGCATATTAGGAGAACGACTGAACAAAATGATATAAGTAATACACCGATCTGTTTAGCATTTCTGTTACTAGTTTATACTGCCCTCATTTAAGGCGGCATAAACCTAGTGACAGATTTCCTTTAATTTATTTATTTAATGAATAATATTTTTGCATTGGCTGGTTATTATAGCTTTTACTTAGCAATAGCATCTGTAGGGAGTAGGCGGCACATCCTGATGGCAATGCTAGGTTTTATTTATACTTTAATGTTCTATTAGATAATACCCTGACCCAAATGATGAACTCTAACATCCTTATGTGAAATTGCATAGCTTGAATAGAAGAAGTGGATGTAATCCCTTTTGTTTTTAACACCTTTTTGGCATTCGTCCTCCGGAGCTGTGATTAGTTTTACAGCTCTTTTAAATCTCTTCTTAAATGCTGCATTAGGTTGCTCAGCTACTGTGAAGACTTTGTTAAAAGAAAAAAAAAGGGAAAATCAATATAAGATATTTCAAAGACTGTTACCCTGGGCCCCTTGTCAGGCACTTGGCAGTTTATGGATAGGTTTGAAGATTCCACTTGAAATAGCCGAGATGAGGCAGAACCTTGGATAGTCCTTTCTACTGTACAAAACAAATGGAGAGGATTACACAGCACATTGTGCCGGGTCTGGATTCACATTAATCCCCACTTTCTATTTAGGTTGACACTCAATAGTTATTGATTATAGCACCGTGAATCAATACGTGTTGGGAATGACACTAGTAAATGAGTCTCTAACATGATTAAAATTACAATTACCGTTTGGACACTACAAGACAAAGATGAGCCGTAAACTCCTCAATATCATCAATCATATATAACCTTTTAACTTAGTTTTCTCTCATAATGGGCTGGTAGGGTGCCATCCTATCCATTTTTTAATCAGTAAAAGGCTTTCTCTGTAGCTTCTTAAAGTGATAAGATGACCCCAGTTTTTCTGTGTGCTGATATTGGCACCATCAGTTACAGACAGTGTCAATAAGGCGGGGCTTAGTGTCCAATGTGCCCCCTCTTCCTGTCTCAGTCTAGTGCTGTTATTCACACTCCCTCTGTGATGAGGCTGGGAAGGGAGGGTTTAATGGATGCTAAGCTCCGCCTTAGTGACACCCTCTGTAACTGATGGTGCCATTAACAGGACACAGTTGGTATTGTAGTATAGTAAAATGGCATCTTTTGGAGATCGTTGGAGATTAGTCTTTAAAGAGATTCTGTCAAACTATTTTTCCTGTGTGCTATTATTGGCACCATCAGTTACAGAGTGTCACCAAGGCGGGGCTTAGCGTCCATTGAGCCCCATCTCCCTTCCTCATGACAGAGAGAGTGTGGATAACATCATTAGACCGTGGCATGGAGAGGGGGCTCAATGGACACTAATGGATGTAAGATTAAAGTGATACTGTCAACCCCCTTACTCTATGTGCGGTTTTCTGCACCTTAAAGGGGTATTCCACTCAAACATAACTTTTGATATGTTGCTGCCCAAGGTGAGACTAACAATTCCTTCCATACTTGTTATTATGTATTCAGTCTCCTTCCTTCAGTTCTGAGCTACTGCTGCTTTCTGCTTAAAACACAAAAATCTGTATGTGAGCCTTACTCTCTGTCTCCCCCTCCTCTTTTCTGAGACAGCTGATGTAAACAAGTCCCTGACTGACTTTATCTGCAACATTGTAGCTGGTAATGCTGGAAGGGTTAATCAGAGGTCAGGTTGCTAATGAGCTCACTGTGATTAACCCTTCCGGCATTACAAAGAAGCCACAATGTTACAGATAAAACCAGCCAGGGATTTGTTTACATCAGCTGTCTCAGAAGAGAGGGGGAGGGAGACAGTGAGAAAGGCTCACACACAGATTTTGGGTCTTTAGCAGAAAGCAGCAGCTCAGAACTGGGGGAAGGAGACTGAATAGATAACACATGTGGAAGGAATAGTTAGCCTCACCAGGTGCAGCAACATATGAAAAGTTATGTTTGAGTAGGATACCCCTTTACATGCTGCACATTCAATGATATACCTGTATAAAACTTTTCTGCGTCCCTTCTTTCTGCTCCAAAATTGCTTCATTTCATCAGTGGACAGTGTCACCTAGGCGGGGTTTCATGGCAGTTGGGGCCTCTCCCCAGCTGAGAGATGGGGCCCAACTGCTGTGAAGCCCCGCCTAGTCGACACTGTTAACCAATTAAGTATAGCGAGAGTAAGAGGGGCTTACAGTATCACTTTTTTATTGTTATATGGGAACTACTATTTGTGCTACCAGATATCCTGGGACATGCCTATATGTCACACAAAGGCTACCACACTTATTTTTTTATGCCTTTTCTAAGATGCCCCTGTAATAGTATAACAGGTCCAGTTAGTTATTAATTGCCACAGTCTACATCCATGACCCTATCTTGAGCATAATTGAGTTAAATAAAAAATACCCCTTTAATTTGGTCTAACAAGGGCCAGTTCACACTAAGCAAAAGGTGAGGAATTTCCTCACTGAATCCTTGCTTAAAGGGGTTGGCCACTTTATAGTAAAATTGCTCAGTGTACAGTATTAGTAAGTGTAGTCACTGAATATACTGACAGCAGCTCCCTGTGTACCTCATAGAGCTAAAATCAGACTCTCCTCCTCCAGGCTGTGCTGTCCTGCTCTGTGGTGTTTTGGTCCATAAGATGGCCGATATGGAGGAGCATGTGACCAGGCCCCGCACCCCTTTGTCCACCACTGAGCCTGTATATGTCTATGGAGAACACAGTGGACAGGGCATGGTCACATGCTCCTCCATGTCAGCCATTTTGTGGACTGAAACAAAACAGAGCAGGGCAGCCCAGCCTGGAGGAGGGTAGTCTGATTTAAGCTCTATGAGGTACACAGGGAGCTACTGTCAGTATATACAGTGAGTACACTTACTAATACTTTGTACTGACCTATTTTACTATAGCGTGGTCAACCCCTTTAAAATTCTGCCCAAAAAATTGGTGCAGAGCAATTATACATTGAGTTCAATGGGACTTCCGCTCTGCTGTTCACATGGCAGAATTTCGACGCCAAAATCTCTTTACTTGGACACTAGATATTTCCTATATTTTTGCAGAGCTACCACACAGTCCATTGGAAAGTAAAATAGTCCTTTGTCCATGCCTCCATTGCTTCCAAGCTTCCAATGACCAACATCTTGCCTGCTTTCTACAATAACCAATGGGCATAACCATAAGAAGTATATGTTATCCTGCTCCATGAACCATGTATGTGAGGTAAAAGTTTACATTTTTCTGTTTTATTTCAGGCAAGTATTAATAGCACTGTAAGTGCCTACAGTGAAAACTGGGACTATGATAATGTGAAAGTCTCCGGAGAAATCATATTAAATCTTAATTACAGCTATAAAACAGGCGCTTTGAATGTTCTGGTGAAGAGCTGTAAAAACCTCGCAGTGGCCGATGAGAAAAAGAACAAAACCGACCCGTAAGATTCTCTTTGTCTCTGTATACTATTCATTACTTTACATAGAAAGAATTATTTATTATATAGATATCTGTGCACCTTGTTATATGGGGTTTGTATAATGTTATTGCATTATAAATGAGGCTTCAGTATTCTGTAGAAGACAACATGCATTTGGGTTTCTCTTCTGCTTTTGCAGCATTGTTGCTTTATACATAATGGGGAACATTTATCAAACATGGTGTAAAGTGAGACTGGCTCAGTCGCCCCTAGCAACCAATCAGATTCCACCTTCCATTTTCCAAGTAGTCTGTGAGGAATAAAAGGTGGAATCTGATTGGTTGCTAGGGGCGACTGAGCCAGTTTCACACCATATTGATAAATCTCCCCTTATATATTTTCTTTATGCACTACCATAACCCTGTATGTGTAAGGAGAGAACTAGTACTACACAGAAATTTGTAGAGAATGGATTTATATATAGTGCTATGTTCTTTCTTTACATATACAGGCTAAGGCTATGTTCACACACTGTAAAAAAAAAAATGGATGTAATTTTAAGGTATAAATACTAGAGATGAGCGAACCTGGAGCATGCTCGAGTCGATCCGAACCCGAACTTTCGGCATTTGATTAGCGGTGGCTGCTGAAGTTGGATAAAGCCCTAAGGCTATGTGGAGATTATGGATATAGTCATTGGCTGTATCCATGTTTTCCAGTCAACCTTAGAGCTTCAGCAGCCCCAGCTAATCAAATACCGATCGTTCGGGTTCAGATGGACTCGAACACGAACCCGGTTCGCTCATCTCTAATAAATACGGCCATATTTTTTGATATAATAATATGCTGTAAAATCAATAGGAAATTTGCCGGCAGTGCACACACTGTATGGAATAACATCCGTAATTGATTACAACTATATAAATCATAAACATGCTCATTCTTTACAACCTGCTTTAGCAAAATACAGTTTTATTATATACTGTACACTGTTTTATGTTCATTCCAAATTACCACCATATTTAGGTTTTATTTTACAGTGCGTGCGTCTGTAAATAATATATAAGAAGGATAAATTGGTGGGGGCACAGGAGATTAAAAAATAAATAAAAAAAAAAAAAAAAATATATATATATATATATATTTGTGTACATTACTCTACCCAATATTGTGTTTTAGGTATGTAAAGGCGTACCTTCTCCCAGACAAGTCACGCCAGAGCAAACGGAAGACAAAAATAAAGACCAACACAACTAATCCTGAGTTTAATGAAGTTCTCAAGGTATGAGATACAATTATATGTAATTATCTAGAAATTGGGATATATAAATATATGTAGATTGAGTCCCCTCTCACATCATTGTTTACATTGCCAGTATACATAAACATAAGTTCATAAAGGTATTATACTGTATACTACGCCATACCTGCAGGGACACCATTGATTATAGTAGAGCAAATGTAGTCTACTACAAACACGATGTATACCTTTGGGGGAATGGACTGAACGTATTTACTAGTAGTGTATGCCCACAACACAGTATATGGGGTTGTTCACCAAAAAGATTTTTCTTTCATATCAACTGGTCCCAGCAAGTGCCAGAGATTTGTAATTTCTTTCTATTAAAAAAAACTTCAAGTATTCCAGCACTTATCAGCTGCTGTATGTCCTGCAGGAAGTTGTATTATTTCCAGTCTGGAGAGCAAGAGAGGTTCTCTATGGGGATTTGCTCCGGCTCTGGACAGTTCCTGTCATGGACAGAGCAGAGGTGCCTGCAGAACATACATCAGCTGAGAAGTACTGGAAGACTTGAGATTTTTTTAATAGAAGGAAATTACAAATCTCAGTTGATTTGAAAGAAAAAAATGTGAACTACACCTTTAATACCTTGTTAACAGTATTGTGATGTATACCGACAACGTAGCTTCCAACTGTCTTAATGAAAGGAAATAGGGGTCATTTTGCACAACGCATAAAATTGGGTAAATTTCATTGCCTGCCTTTGCTGCTTGCTTTATTGGCATCTTATTAGAGACAGATTTCCCGAACATTAGTTTTGTGAAGCAGAAGTGCTCCGCATCACTGAGGCAAAGTCTCTCCTCATATTTATTCCTGTCATTCAAGCATAATGGGTTCTGATTGCTCTCCCTGCCTGCAATGTAAAATAACACATTATAGAACAAAGTGCACCAGATTAACATCTCCCCGTTAAGTGCTGAGCAACACTTTTCCCCCTCTCCCTTGCCTTAGATTTGGTCATGTTTTTTTTATTTTTTTTTTATTTCTGTGTCTCTTCATCAGTGCACGAGACATACCCTATTTGCTCCTTGTGATGTAACCTAGCAACGATCAGACATTTTCTAGTAAAAATTAGAGGAACGAAGCACCGAGGAGCTTAAGCAGGGATCAGCCTTGGCTACTTAGTGTTTTGTAGTACAAGTAAATCTTTTTTCCCCGTAATATGCACATTACAAGACACCGAGAAATCGTTGGTCGTTTAATAGAATTTGGACCCATTTTTATCGTTGATCATTTACAAATCGTTTGCATGTAATAAGACGTCGTTCGCAGTATTGGTGAACGCAGTGGCGACGACAGGACAAACACAATAACGATCATAAGTAACAATCATTGTTCCGTGTAATTGGGTGAACGATTTCAGGGCGGTTGCCATAGCGGACATTTGAGTTCGTTTATCGCTAATCGTCGAAAAATCGCTTCATGTAATAGTACCCTTAGCGTTCACAGTATATGCCGCATATATCTCCAAACCAAGAGGAAGAAACATTGGGGGAGATTTATCAAACATGGTGTAAAGTAGAACTGGCTCAGTTTCCCCTAGCAACCAATCAGATTCCACCTTTCATTCCTCACAGATTGTTTGGAAAATTAAAGGTGGAATCTGATTGGTTGCTAGGGGCAACTGAGCCAATTCTACTTTACACCAGTTTGATAAATCTCCCCCATTGTATTGTATATTAAAGGGATGCTCCAAGAGTGGGAAAAAAAAGCTCTGTGGATTATAATATATAACACATACTCAACCGCTAAAGGGACTGGCCACTTTATTGTAAAAAAAATCATTTAAATTGCAATTCATTTAATTTAAAGGGGTTGTTCAGACTTAAAGGGAACCTGTCACCCCCCGTGCCGGGGTGACAGGCTCCCGACCCCCCGTTAGAGCCCCCTATACTCACCTAATCCCGCCGGGTCCCGCTTCTGGAGGTGGTCGGGTGATGATGTGTCGGTTCTTCTCAAAGGAGAAGTCCAGCCATTTTTAAAACCTGGCAGGAGGGAATTTGATCAGGAGTAGGCACTCACCTCTCTCTGTGCCCGCGGTGAGCGGCAGGACTGGCCTCCAGACTCACATTGGGCACTGTGATCTCCAGAACTGACATGTCAGGACCCGGCTGATGGACTGGACACTTAGCCAGACAGTGACTGGGATGGGACGCCGCTCCAGTCACTGATTGGCTGAAGTCGTGACGTCATCACAACTCGTTGGAAAATGCCTTTCGGCAGGGGTCCCGGGGCTGGACATGCTGCTCACTGCAGGCACGGGAAGATGTAAGTTCGTACTCCTGATCGAATTCCCCCCTGCTAGCTAACAGATTTTAAAAATGGCCAGACTTCTTCTTTAATGAGAAAGGCCCATGCCCTTTCTTCCCTGTCCGTGTAGCTCAGACATCGATTCTGTCCATAAGATGGCTGCACATGGAGAAGCATGTGACATACACGTCACTATACGACCGCCATAGGAGTACACTTTGTGCCACTGCACCTGACACATAATGACACAACGTATATACAGTAAATGCTTCCCCACGTGCAGCCAGATTATGGACTTTCATTAATAATAAAATGAATCTTGGTTTTGATGCATATGCAGCATCTATTGTGATCACTAAGATAGCACTTTATATGATGACTTGTAATGGACACATTAGGAAAATAAGATTTATTTGTACTATTAAACACCAAGGACCTATCCGTGTCTAAGCAGCATAATAGAAATATACCAATAGCTTCTCATCAAGTATTTTAGAATACTTTTTTTTTTTTTTTTTAATCTCCATCATAGTATAGACTAGGCTAGATTATGCTGTAATTTTTTCTGTAACTAAAGCCACTCCCACTTTACAGAGACCACCCCTTTTAACTAAGGCCCCACCCTATTTTAGTAGAAAGTGTTGAAAAAGCACTGGGTATGGGGTAGTATTCTGACGCATTTACAATAATAAATTTGAGCGTGTGAGTGCAGCTCCGGGACATGCAGAACCTTCTCACTAAACTGCATAAAGAAAAGTCAGGTCTGTACTTCAATCCAGTAAATGGATACATATTCAGGCCCGTATTTACCACTAGGCACTCGTGGTCCGGTGCCTAGGGCAGCACCTTGCAGGGGGGCAAAACCAGGGAGCAGGGGAAAAAAAACAACAACCTTTTTTTGTTTTTATTTTTTTAGTCTCTCACGTCTCAGTCAGACTTGCCAGTAAATCTGGTGACGTTTTGAGGGGGGTGGGGGGGAGGTATAATCAGGTCTGGTGTGGCAGTATTGTTCAGGTCTGGTATGGCTGTGACGCCTGGAGCTATTACGGACCAATCTATTAATCCTGTGGTGAAAATTCCTTCAGACAATATGCAGACGGCTCTAATCTTCATTCAATTTGGAAATCTGTTTTAAACAGTTAAAAACCATAAAAATGTGATTCAGACAACGTTTCTACATGTAAAGAACTGCATGTGGCCGAAACCAGGCTCCCCCACGATGGGGCGTCTTCATACGGCCCTGTACATATTGGGGGAGATTTATCAAAGGGTGTAAAATTTAGACTGGTGCAAACAACCCACAGCAACCAATCACAGCTCAGCTTTAGGCAGTGCTGAAAGGAAAGAGGAACTGTGATTGGTTGCTGTGGCCAGTTTGCACCAGTCTAAATTTTACACCCTTTGATAAATCTCCCCCTATGTGTATGAAGAAAGAAGATGTATGTTTGATAATAAAGCTGCTTTATAAGAGGCACTTAGGGTCTTAAATGCGGTGAGTCAATGAGTTCACATTGTTACTTCCACTGGTATTCCTCCATCTGCTGGATACAAGCACTCGTGAAGGAGACAGCTAAGACACACATACTGTACTTTATACTCTTGGAAATAAACTGTGCGACCTTAACAAAGTTCTTATTTTGTGTATTATTTTATTAACTCATCTCCAAGTAAACCAAGTTATTGGGTTTTTGGTTTATTGGTATAATATCGATCCCAGTAGAGATAATCATATGGATATGGATGTTTAACAGGGCTTACAAATAAGTGTCCTTTAAAATGTATTACCATGTTTCTCTGAAAATAAGACAGGGTCCTAAATTATTTTATTCTCTGAAAAAGGGGCTAGGACTTATTTTTTGGGGTACATCTTATTTTCAGAGAATCAAAGTATGCCCCTACACTGTAGCTCCACTCTATATGGTAGTTGGTCACCATACTGAATGTCCCACTGTTGCTAGGCCCCCATACTGTATACATCCCCCGCTACAGGAAGTCCCCATAATGTATAACTCCCCCCCCCCCCCCCTCTGTAGTTGTTCCCCTTCACTGTATACATGCCCCTCTGCAGGTAGTCCCCATAATGTATACCTCCCTCCTCTGCAGGTAGCCCCCATACTGTATACATCCCTCTCCCCTCTGTATTTGTTCTCTCATACTGTATACATCCACCACTGCAGGTAGTCCCCATAATGAATACCTCCCTCCCCCCCTCTGTAGTTGTTCCCCTTTACTGTATACATCCCCCTCTGCAGGTAGTCCCCATAATGTATACCCCCCCCCCTCTGTAGTTGTTCCCCTATACTGTATACATGCCCCTCTGCAGGTAGTCCCTATACTGTATACATCCCTCTCCCCTCTGTATTTGTTCTCTCATACTGTATACACCCCCCTCTGCAGGTAGTCCCCATAATGTATACCTCCCTCCCCCCCTCTGTAGTTGTTCCCCTATACTGTATACATACCCCTCTGCAGGTAGTCCCCATAATGTCATACAATGGGGATTGGAGCCAGCGTGTAGTGCTTATCCAACAATTATACAATAGTGGAAAATGATAAGTAAGCAGAAGATAGACTCACTTTTTGCCGTCTTTATATTTTATTCATTTTCTTATACGTATTTTCAGCTGAGGAGGCTTTGGAGGTCTGCATCCACGGAGTTGGCGTGGGTCCCGTCTACCACGCGACGTTTCGAGGGCGTGTCCCTCTTACTCATGCGTGCCGACGGGATACACCCCTCTCCCTTTTACTCCATACAGCCCGGCCTCTAATTATGACATCATGAGTGATATTTCAGGTAAATAAATCATTACATATGCATTTTGCTGTATTACATACATGAATAATATACATTTCAGCGTATAATGTACCGGACGTTAGTAAAAGGTAATGAAAGGTTCTTATATTAACCCTTATAGGAATTATCTAAAACTACATATTTAATTTAACCCTTTGGGTTCCACGCTATCCAATGTTCTTATCCAATAGCATTCCCTTTGTAAGGGACCATCGTCATAATGAATAAAAGTGATTACTTATTGGAAGCTATGCAGCAGCTAAGTGATAGTACTGTATACAGGAAATTGAATGGGGATCCTACTCCCATATATCAACGAGAAATAGAAAAATTTATAGAAGAAGCGGTCATAACACATATCATAAGCGAAAAAACAGCAGAAGCACTTAGAGTTGAAGAACCACGGACACGAGTACTG
The DNA here is from genome assembly GCF_027789765.1 of Dendropsophus ebraccatus. Classification (NCBI taxonomy): domain Eukaryota; kingdom Metazoa; phylum Chordata; class Amphibia; order Anura; family Hylidae; genus Dendropsophus; species Dendropsophus ebraccatus. The sequence continues at coordinate 26,803,156 of NC_091464.1, forward strand.
TATCTGGCTGCGAAAATCCACAAATCGTTACAAAAACCTCCTGGATACCCAATTGTTTTACTGATTGGATCATTATTACAACCACCAGCAATATATGTGGACAGCTTCTTGCAGGAAATTATAAAAACTTTTCCGAGATGCCTGAGGCAGCCGCAGGACTTTTTATGCAAAGTTAAACAAATTTCTATGACTAACATCACATATTTGTGTACAATGGACGTACAATCCCTGTACACGAATATTCCGCATACTGAAAGCATGAAATACATGAGCCATTAATACAGGATTCCAGACTTACCAATCCCATGGTAAAATTTATCATGGGACTACTGGACTTTACATTATCCAAAAATTATTTTAGATTTAACGAGAATTATTATATACAGACGTACGGAGTCTCAATGGGCTCTTCTGTAGCATCCAGTGTTGCAAACATTTTTATAAAGATGTATGAAAGACAGTATGTTGTCCCCCGCATGGACACGTCGTCCACGTGGCTACGCTTCGTGGACGACGTGTTCATGGTGTGGAGCGACACAGAGGAAAAATTATTAATGTTTGTTGAACAGTTAAATGCTAGTCACGATACTATAAAATTCACTGTAGAATACCATCCACACACGATACATTACCTAGACGTGGAATTACATCTACATGAAGGACAACTAACCACGACACTATACACTAAAGACACGGATAAAAATAATTATTTACATAGAACTAGTTTTTTTTTATCCGCCACATGTATTTAGAAGTATAGTAAAGAGTCAACTTGAGAGAGTAGACAGAATTGTGAGTGAAAATACAGATAAAGAAACATGTAAAACTCGCATGATACAAAAATTCATAAACCGAGGATATGATTATAAACAAATGAAAACAATAAGAAAAGAACATACATATCCCAAACACCATACACGTGTCAAAACACAACATAGAGCTATTTTTGTTACAAAATATGACCATCATACAAACCTAATAAAACATACGGTAACCAAATATTGGGGATTCTTTCTTACAAAGGGACCCGAAGTTTGGCAAACTATTCCAAGACAAACCAATCTTTGCTTTACAGAAAGGTAAAAGCATAGCGAACAGAATAGTTAGGAGAGACAACAAGAAAGGATCAGTCAGTAGACAGAGATTTTTAAGGGCAAGGAAGAATGGCACCTACCCTTGTCTAAATTGCCAAAATTGCACGTCAATAATAAAGGGAGACACGATGTGTCACCCAACCAAAGGACATGAAATTCCATTAAGGGGGTACCATACATGCTGTTCCAGCAATGTGGTATACCTCTTAAAATGCCCCTGCGGGAAAGCTTACGTAGGGCAAACCAGTAGACAAGTTAAGATCAGAATTAATGAACACAAAACCCTAATCAGGAAGTTTATAAGAAAAGAACAGATAGATGTAGAAGGAAAAACATTTGGGGAAACCACAGTAGCACGACATTTTAGGGAAAGGAGACACCAGGTACATGAGTTGAGGTGGCAAGTTTTGGAAGAGATTAATAATAGAGGCACACAGACCAGCGTCAGGAAAAGACTATTACAAAGGGAATGCTATTGGATAAGAACATTGGATAGCGTGGAACCCAAAGGGTTAAACGAAATATGTAGTTTTAGGTGATTCCTATAAGGGTTAATATAAGAACCTTTCATTACCTTTTACAAAGGTCCGGTACATTATACGCTGAAATGTATATTATTCATGTATGTAATACAGCAAAATGCATATGTAATGATTTATTTACCTGTAATATCACTCATGATGTCATAATTAGAGGCCGGGCTGTATGGAGTAAAAGGGAGAGGGATGTATCCCGTCGGCACGCATGAGTAAGAGGGACACGCCCTCGAAACGTCGCGTGGTAGACGGGACCCACGCCAACTCCGTGGATGCAGACCTCCAAAGCCTCCTCAGCTGAAAATATGTATAAGAAAATGAATAAAATATGAAGAAGGCAAAAAGTGAGTCTATCTCCTGCTTACTTATCATTTTCCACTATCGTATAATTGTTGCATAAGCACTACACGCTGGCTTCAATCCCCGTTGTATGAGTTTACCGGTGACTAGTGGTGGTCCACATTGTTTGAGCCAGACCTCGTATAAAGTTCACAGTCACAGACTTTACCTGAAAGTCCCCATAATGTATACCTCCCTCTCTGCAGGTAGCCTCCATACTGTATACATCCCTCTTCCCTCTGTATTTGTTCTCTCATACTGTATACATCCACCACTGCAGGTAGTCCCCATAATGTATACCTCCCTCCCCCCCTCTGTAGTTTTTTCCCTATACTGTATACATCCCCCTCTGCAGGAAGTCCCCATACTGTATACCTCCCCCTCTGTAGTTGGCCCATGTACCCACCGTCCCCCCATATTCAGTGTCCCCAACTGTACATCTTATTACCCCTCCTGCTTCCCCTGCAGCTTGTGTTGAGCAGATGGCGGCAGAGGATAGTAAGTTTGGCCCTGATTGGTTTATGCTCAGCACCCAGTGTCAGGGATCTGGTCAGCTGACTATAACTTGTGCTTATATTTGGAGTAGGACTTATATTTCAAGTCTGCAAAATGACTCTAGGTCTTATATATGGAGAAACATAGTAATAAAACAAAATCTGGACCCAGACTGGTAGACAGTACACAACTATAGTATTGTAGTATCGTAGTACTAACACTGGTATCTACACAAGGGACAATTGCCCAGAATGTTGTGAGTGTTCATAAATGAAAGGGAATCCTTGATTTACCTTTCATTCATAGTGTGGATCCCTCTAAGAGACAAACTATTTATGTTGGTGACATGGACTGAGCTTAAAGGGGTTATCCAGCACTACAAAAACATGGCCACTTTCTTCTTGAGACACCTTCACTCTTGTCTCCAGTTTGGTTGGGGTTTTACTGCTCAGTTTCATTGAAGTGAATGGAGATTAATTGCAAACCACATCTGAACTAGAGACAAGAGTCGTGTTGTCTCTAAAAGAAAGTGGCCATGTTTTTGTAGCACTGGATAAGCCCTTTAATAACAGGCAGCGAATAGCAGATTGCTGGGCAGTGAGACACCTAGTGGCCAAGCCTTTAGAGCTTTTCTGGGGTAAGAAGTCATTTTTGGTCAAATATTTTTTTTTTACCTAAATGTAATGTATCTGCTATCAAAGAGAAAAGTTGTTTGAACTGACAGCGACCTTTTAACTGTTGCACCTGGTTTTACTTTTACTTTTATCAGAATGATGTGAATTTATGGGAGGAATACAGGATTGGAATGGAAGCTTATTCATATTTTTAATAGAAATACAGGAATATGTTAGAGGCCTTAGATACTGCTTGTTGTGTATATTATAGTACAGTATATTAATATGTTGCTCTGCAACCCAATGAGGCAATAGATTGCTATAATCGCCTGACTACAGAACTACACATCATATTTTGTACATCTGAAGCGAGTTCTGGGGGTGTAGTGTAATTCATGTTTGCTATTCAAGCAGAACCAATACATTTACCAGCTGCTCCCTCCGCTAATGACATTGCAGTTCTCATCGTCTTCAGGCTGGACGCTTTCACAGCTTAGATTTTTCACCAGTGCCAGATTTAAGCAAAATGGTCTTCTAATGTGTACTGTCAGTTCCATGAACACCACAAATTTTTAGAATAAATAGGCTCTAGTACAGAGATGGAATCACTTAGGTATGGTTTCGAATTTTAAGTCACTGAAAGTCTCCGACTCTAATTTTTAATGTGACCTGAACGAGATTTCCTGGTCTGGACACTCTGGATTTTTAATGCCTTAAAGGGGTACTCCGGGTGGGGGTTATTTTTAGGGTATGGCCGGGGAAGGGGTGGGAATAGAGGCAGCCAGTCACTTATCTCCCCGGTTCCAGCGCTGGGTCCCGGATCGCCCCGCCCCCGTTCTCCTGTCTGGCTGTCGCTTCCTGGTCTGAGCTGCGTCTTAAGACGGGATGTCTTAAGGCAGCTCAGCCACTCAGCGGTCGGAGCGGGGTGGCGCGATCCGGGACCCAGCACTGGAACCGGTGAGGTAAGTTGCCAGCAGTCTCTATTTCCACCCTTTCTCAGGCCATACCCTAAAAATAACCCCCACCCGGAGTACCCCTTTAAACTAAGTAAACTGGTTTAAAGAGGTTATCCAAGATAACAAACAAACATAAAAAGCAGCACCACACCTGTTCCCAGGCTGTATGGGGTATTACAGGTAAAGCGAATGTACCTGTCTGGCTTGAAGCACTGGAGGTGGGCCCGCCCACTATAATGAAAACCCCCTCCCCTCTGTGACACAGCTCCATTAGAATCAATAGAGCCACGTGATAGAGGGAAGATTGAGGGAGAAGAGGACCGTGACGACCGTAATAGGTAATGTATACATTCTTTAACTTCCGGGGTCCGAAAGTGGGGGAAGGGGGCCAGACCGGGTATTTAACCACATTACAAAGTTATATAACTTTGTAATGTGTGTTTAATAAGCTAAAAAAAAATTTGTGGGAGTTGTCCTTTAAGTCTAGCTTCATTGACTCTACTATAGCAATTTACCAATATGTTTCAGTGGCATTTCTATTTGGGTAGATTTCCCTTTAACAGCTTCAAGGTACAAATACACTCCCACACCTTTATTTTATGGCATCGAAACTTAATCATCGGATGGTTAAATACCATCTAACATATAGGATATAGTCCATTAAGTCCCCCATTCATGGGATCATCATCTGACCCTAAAAAGTGACATTTTAATGGACTCTTATAATCCATCTACAAAGTATTTTCAGCTTATGGCCGCCATGTCTAGTGAAGGACACCATACCTTGGTATCTATTACTTTGTAAAGCAAGTAACTTCTATTTAATGACTGCGAATCTTCAGTTCATTTTCATTAAAGTTTGGAAACACAAATAGAGAATGCGTCTCTAAGGAGCGGAGTCATTACTGGGTAATAGATAACATTGATTTTTTACAAATTGTTTAAATATATATAGCTTAACTACACCTAATGGACGCTGAACTTTTCAAGCATGGATTTAATCGAAGTCTCTTAGTACCTACCAGTATTTCATGGTAGGGAGACAAGTGACAGAGGAGGCCGTGCAGCATGGCTGGTTAGGTTAGAACAAAACCAGACAATATGTATCCTTGCTTTATTCTATTCATACAACATCAGACATCAGTATGATTCTGAGAGCGCGTCATCCATCTATACTCATCATAAAAGCCATATACAAGATAGATCATCAGTAAAGTCTAGTAGGTTATTTGTGAGGCAATCCATGAGAAATATTCCTAAGGCTATGTTCACACCCAGTATTTTTGCTCAGTATTTTCCAACCAAAACCAGGAGTGGATTGAAAACACAGAAAGGCTATGTTCACAGACTTGAAATTGAGTGGATGGCCGCCATTTAACGGCAAGTAATTGTAATATGTAAACCTAGCCTTTCTGTGTTTTCAATCCACTCCTGGTTTTGGTTGCAAATTACTGACCAAAAATATTGAGTGGGAACATAGCCTAAGGGTGGGCTCATACTACAGAATTCTGGCGGACAATGTCCGCGGAATTCCACAGTATGTCCGCGCGCATGGCCGTGCGTGAGGCTCCAGTATTCCGCTATATGCCAAAAGAAGTGACATGTCACTTTCGGCGGATAGCGGAATACGCTGGCCCATAGAATGGTGTCTATAGAGCCGGCAGAAAGGCGGGCGGACAGACGACGGAATTCCGCTGAGTTTATCCGCGAGAATTCCGTAGTGTGAACCCACCCTAAATGTGATTTGATTTCATAGATTTTCTGGGATTCCATGGGATTTTCTACTACTGCCCCTTTTTGGCCTTCGAGGCTATGTGCACAAACAGTATTTTAACCTTTTGGGCTTCTAAAAATGTCAGTGTTTTTGCATTTTGGTTTGGCACCATCCCAGCAGTCAGCTAACTGATCACTAGTTTTTTTTTTTTTCTTTTCACATGGTAGTAATTGGTCTATTTAGCCCATTGCCACCCCATGTAAAAGGCCTGTTAGGGCCCTATTCCACTGGACGATTATCGTTCAGATTATCGTTAAATCGTTCGAATCTAAACGATAATCGTTCGGTTGAAATGCAGTTAACGATTAACGACCGAACGAGAAATCGTTGATCGCTTTATAAGACCTGGACCTATTTTTATCGTTGCTCGTTCGCAAATCGTTCGCATTGAATAAGACATCGTTCGGTCGTTCGCAATAGCTACGAACGCAATAGCAAATAAATCGCGAAGAAAAAACGATCGCAATTACGATCATAAGTAATGATTATCGTTCCATGGAAATGAGTGAACGTTTTCAGGTCTTTCACAATAGCGGTCGTTTGAGATCGTTAATCGTTAACGGTTATGCAAACGACAATCGTCCGGTGGAATAGGGCCCTTAGGGCCCTTTTACACAGAAAGATTATCTGACAGATTATCTGCCAAAGATTTGAAGCCAAAACCAGGAACAGACTATAAACAGAGACCAGTTCATAAAGGAGAGCCTGAGATTTTTCCTCTTTTCAAATCCAGTCCTGGCTTTGGCTTCAAATCTTTGGCAGATAATCTGTCAGATAATCTTTCTGTGTAAAAGGGCCCTTAGGCAGACCAGAGTCTTTATTCCTAATGTTTATCTTATCATAACTTTACGAGAAGTTTTTTTTCTCTTTAACAATTCCAATCTCTGGATTAGATTATGTTTTGCTACTGCAGAAGTGTTTTTTTTTTTCTATTCATACACTATATGAGTACACATAACATATCCCTACAACTTGATGCAATTGTTCTTCTCTATTTCAGTATGTCATCAGTCACACACAGTTAGAAACCAGAACTTTACAACTGTCCGTCTGGCATAATGATCGCTTTGGACGTAACAGCTTTTTGGGTGAAGTGAATATCCCCCTTGATACATGGAATTTTGAAAATGAAGATGATAAATCTATTCCTCTTGAACCCAAGGTGAGCCCCACGCTTTAAAAAATAAGTAAAAATGTACATTAAATTAGTTGTATAAATAATATATGTAAGTGCGTCAAATACACAGGCCTAAAGAAAGAGTCAATATGACTGTGTTATGTGAATTTACCCTAAGGGTGCCACACCGGATCCGCAGCAGATCCGCACCAGATTTGATGGTGCAGATTTGATGCTGTGTTCAGTTATTTAGATCTAAGCTGCGGATCTGCTGCAGAACCGCAGCAGAAAATCCGATGCGATACTGTGTGTGTGAAGCTACCCTAATGGCGGGTTACCCAGGGACTTTTAATTTGACAGTCTGTACATGAACATTGTGTTGCATTTTCAAGTGATCCTCTAAGCCAACGCTTCTCAATCCCAGTCCTCAGGCCTCACCAACAGGTCATGTTTTGAGGATTTCCTTAGTATTTCACAGGTGATATAATAATACTCAGGGCATCAGGTATTATCACAGGGGTTCTTTGTATAGGATATCCTCAAAACATGACCTGTAGGTGGGCCAGGAAGACTGGAATTGAGAAGCACTGGTCTACTCCAGTGATCCTCAATCTGTGAGGCGCCCCCTAGTTGTTGGCGAGGCACAGCGGGGGCGATAATCTTCACAAAAATGATTATAAGTTGCACAATCCTTTCTAAACAAATAAAAAGTAGACTGAGACTTCTACCACAAATGATGAGGCTCCAGTTGTAGACATCCATCAATCCATTCCAGCCTATAATCCTGCAATGTTAATCAAGGGAGAAGCCTAAAACGCCATTAGATAGAAGCCAATTTTCCTCACTTGTAAAAATTATTTTCTTACTAAAATCCCTCGATCAGGGATCCTCTTTCAAAACACATTAATTTTACCTCTAGTAATGCATCCGGGCCCCTTTTGAGGTAGAAAGCACTCCAGATTTTTTTTATGCGTATATAGTGCAGCATAGGTAGTTGTTAGAGAACAATGTAAAGGTAAAAGTGATATTTTTGCTCAGTATTTTGGTCAGAATTTTGCAAACAAAACCAGAAGTGGGTTGAAAAGACAGAAAGACACACACTGTTGAATTTGAGTGGATGGCAGCCATTTAATGGCAAATATCGTTAATTGTTTTAAAATAATGGCCGTTATTTGCAATTAAATAAATAATCGACTATCACTCCATGTAATTGAGACAACGACCAGCCGATGAAATGATGATCAACTGACCATTTATTTAGGTTCAGACCGAAAATCATTGGCGGCTGACCGGGACCAATGTGGCCAGTGATTGGCTGAGTGGCCTGCCAGCTCAGACAGGCCGCTCTGAAGCTGCAGCGTGCGCACACATAGCACAGGAAAACACTTGGACACAGACAGTTGAAATATTAACTGTTTAGGTAAGGGCTACACGGACATTGCTAATGATGTCCGTGGAGCACTTGCTAAACGATTATTGGGCCGTGTAATAGGCCCAGTAAACCAGCGCTGATCCAGCAGATCAGCGCTCATTTACTGCATTGCTCAGGCCTTCATAGGCCTGTGTAATAGGACCCTAAGGCTGGGTTCCCACTGTGTTTTTTCAAAAAATGGATGCAATTGTGTGCAATCCATTTGGATTCCTTTTTCCCATTGACTTCTATTTAAAGGAGAAGTCAGGCAAAAATTTTTATTAAAGTATTGTATTGCCCCTCAAAAGTTATACCAATTACCAATATACTCTTACTACGGGAAATGCTTATAAAGTGCTTTTTTCCCTGCACTTACTACTGTATCAAAGCTTCACTTCCTGGATAACATGGTGATGTCACTTCCTGGATAACAGGGTGATGTCACTTCCTGGATAACATGGTGATGTCACTTCCTGGATAACATTGTGATGTCCCTTCCTGGATAAAATGGTGATGTCATGACCCAACTCCCAGAGCTGTGCGGGCTGTGGCTGCTGGAGAGGATAATGGCAGAGGGATGCTCAGTGTCCTTCCAGTGCCCTGTGTCCCTCAGTGTCCCCCGCCATGATCCTCTCCAGCAGCCACAGTTCGCACAACTCTGGGAGTCGGGTCGTGACATCATCATGTTATCCAGGAAGTGACATCACCATGTTATCCAGGAAGTGACATCACCATGTTATCCAGGAAGTGAAGCCTTGATGCAGTAGTAAGTGCAGGGAAAAAAGCACTTTATAAGCATTTTCCGTAATAAGTGTATATTGGAGATATGTATAACTTTTGGGGGACAATAGAATAGAAAAATTTTCAACAGACTTTTCCTTTAAAAAAAAAAAATCAAAATGAAGGCATTTTCTTTTTCTTTTTTCTAGTATACACAAAAACGTAGTTTACCACATTTTTGTGTACCTTAAAAGTAACCACTTAAAAATGGATACCTTAAACAGACAACAAAAACGGAGTTTAAACCTAGCCTTAGGCTTTATGGATAAATTAATATTAATTCTTCATTACCAGTTGCAGAAATGACTTTATGTTTTTCTACATATTAAAAATAGAACGCTCTAGAAAAGGGTGGCAGACACATCGCCATCTGTTCCATGTTTAAAGTATAGCGCAGTCAATCTGAAGAATATTTGCCAGTATATATATATATATAAAATATAGGAGATGAAATGAGCCTTGAAAAGCCTGAGAAAGTCTCCTGACGGTTATTGCCAGATGGATTTCATTTTACACTAATTCACTCCTCACCTTGTATAAATATTTAGCAGGATAATCTCATGTCTTATAAGTGATTCTTAACCACATTGTTTTTCACAAGCTCGAGACGTTCTTTTACGCTTTTTTATTTTTTACCTTACCGGTGTTTCTGTAATTTATATCTAACTGTACGTGTTGTTTTCGAGGACCCTTGACCAAACCAATAGGGGATTGCACTACATTCCGTTCCTCGCAGGATTTCCTAACAAATATGTTTAGCATTTATCCCCAGGAAAGATAAATACTTGATCACTGTGGACATCCATACGATCCCTATAATGGGCCTGTAGACTGATGAAAACAGGTGGTTGTTCTTAGAGACTGTAAGCAAACTATAATTTTACAATCTACTGTTTAACACGGTCTATAATTTGCCCATGTGACTTGGGATGTACAGTATATAGCCGAGATATAACTTTCGGCCAAACAAATGTCCGGCCAATAGTCTTTAAAAATGTATGGCCACCTTTAGAATAGCTTTTCTATATCAAGAATATTCCTGACTTCAGTCAAAGATTCAGTGAAGTGTACATAACGCAGTTTCCCACGTTATATCAAAAGACTTTTAACCCAAAGTTCTCTTTATTAGAGTTATAAAAATAAGGTAGTTTCTAATGGTAGATAGATGCCCCAAGTGGGTACATAGACCACCCCCACCGTCCGTGTATTTAAATAGGTGCCACATGCTAGATAGGTCCTCCCAGTGGGAGAAGGAAGCAGATAGTGGCTGTCTTGCAAATAGGTTCCCCCACCCTAGTGCTCAATGTACATAGTTGATGACCTTTCTTGTGGTGGATCAGTCACAAGTTCAGTTGGCCACTTTAAGCAGCTTGCTACCACGACAAATCCTAATCTTAATAAAATCTCAATGAGTCACATAAACATTTTAGAATCATAAGTAATAAGTGTAACATGATTTTTTTTCCTTTTTTTTAAGATGGATTCAACATCAGAAGTTACTCTGCAGTATAAAGGGGAAATTGTAATTGGCCTACGGTATATACCTCCAGAAAAGAACTTGACTCTTCCTTTGGAATCAGTATCAATAGGTAAAGTTTTAAAGTATAGGGTATATTACAGGGAAATATTTACAAGTGTACTCAATCGGTTTGCACCATACATAGCTTTTGATGTTTCATTACGCTGAAGTGGGCCTCTGGGAAGTCTCCTACAGTTGCACCAGCCACCTGTCTAGGTTTACACACTTTCAATGCTTATGGTGCCAAACATTGTGACTTTTTAAGGACTCTGTTCTGCCTCTTCCTCCTAATATTGTTTGCACAAAATTTAGCAACACAAACAGTCACAATGACTTCAGAGAAGGACTTTCTCCACGGGCCCACTGACACCATCTCCTGCAAGTTGATACCCAGCCAAAAAAAAAAGAGTCAGAGAAGCCTCAGTCACAAGCCTCAAAACACGAGAATAGCCAGATATCCCTCCTGGGAAGGAAATCTGTTGCTAAGGGGTGCCTCCTAGTGAGGAGATCACCAAACCACCCTGATATATAGCCCCTTAAGTCCTACTAAGTTGCAAGTATTAGGGCACAAATAGGGAAATACCAGAGTGGTCCCTTTTGTGTCAAAGTCCAACTCAGTTGTGAGTATCGCAACATGACAAGGGAAATACCAAAGCCAGGCATCCATCCACAGACAGCTGTTTCAGGGTATTGCAGCTCATCAGTGTGCAGTGGGATTCTGGTTATCAGGGGGCAATGAAAAATAGACCAACAAAACACAACAATCATTGAGCTCAGAGAGATTAGCAATAAATCCAATGAAGTACTCACTCAAGAGCGTTCATTAACATATTGCCCCCTTAAAAATTTGTATTTGCAAAAAAAGAGGTCTGTTGAGCCTCAGTCATGAATCTCAAAACACGGGAATAGCAACAGGTCTCCTTCCATGGAGGGATATCTGGCGAAGGGGTGCCTCCCAATGGAGAGATCACCAAACCACCCTGATATGTAGCCAGAATCCTACTCTACACTGATGAGGGGCAACACCCTAAAACAGCTGTCTGTAGATGGATCTCTGTAAGAATGCACTGACACAGCTACATGGCTGTATCAGTACATTCCCGCTATGATTTAAACACTTCTAACATCATATTGATACATAACGCCGCAGCTTTACGCTCTGTAACCTCTTTGGATTGTGTGGGAATAAGCCCTTAAGCCCCTTTTCCTGTTCCGGAGATACAAGCTCAACATCTTTTTCAAAATAAACCTCTAGCCCTTTTTAATGACCAATACTTCAAAATGTCTTTCTAAATAACATTTTTCCACTTTTAACAGGCAAGAAAAGTTTTAAGAAGTCAAAGAAGGTTCCCATGCCAACAGGTGGAATACTTGAAGTAAATGTGAAGGAAGCTAAAAATCTAACCGCTGTGAAATCAGGGGGGACTTCAGATACTTTTGTTAAAGGGTAAGGAAAGACATAGGGTATTCTCAATAGTTGAACCTGTTGGTCATATAACATGACACTATACTATGGTATCATACAGGTGTTACACCAAAGTGAATGGGGTATTATGAAATTCCATTCATATGCTCTATAGGCAAAGTGAAAGGGTCTGAAGACTTTCTCAATGCATTGTATATATACACATATAATGGGAGATTTATGAAACTGTTGTAAAGTGAAACTGGCTCAGTTGCCCCTAGCAACCAATCAGATTCCACCTTTCATTTTCAAAAGAGTCTGTGAGGAAAGAAAAGTGGAATCTGATTGGTTGCTAGGGGCAACTGAGCCAGTTCTACTTTACTCCATTTTGATAAATCTCCCCCATTATGTAAAATATATAGTATTACATCTAGTTAAGTTGGTGGGTCCAGTTATGACATTTGCTGCAGGGGCTATGAACCCTAGGCTATATTGCCAAACTTGTGTTGTCCAGCATTACATGCATAGCTATTTCTCAGGGCCCTATTATATAGGACGATTTTAAACAATAGACGTCCTGTGTAATTGCAGGCAACAATCAAAAAATCACTAATGTGTCGTGCATAATTGATTTAGATCTGTCAATAATCGTTCACTGTTATTCCCCATTCGTTCACCAATCGATCGGTGTAATTGCAAATCGTTCCTTCTTTTGTTGGGAGTAAACAATTGCAGTAACGATTGTCACAACGATCGTAAGTAACCACCATAGTTCTGTGTAATATGGTGAACGATTTTAGGTCAACGATAAACAATTTGCTATCTTTTATCGTTAATCATGAGTCGTTAAAATTGCTTAGTCTAATAGGACCCTAAGGGGAAAGCCATTGTGTTACCTCTTGTCTGTTGTGATGTATATTTTTTTTTTATATTTTTGATATAAATGTAAAAAGCAATATATTTCCACAGGTACCTGCTTCCCGATAACAACAAATCCACAAAGCACAAAACTCCCATAATTAAAAAGTCTGTAAACCCTCAGTGGAACCATACCTTCTCCTTCACCAGCCTACAGCCCACTGACCTGCAGAATGTCTGCCTAGAGCTTACAGTATGGGATAAGGAGTCCTTATCAAGCAACATATTTTTAGGTGGAGTGTGCTTAGGCTGTGGCAGTGGTAAGTACTTGGATATACAATATGGTATATTTATAGATCATAACCTCTGGGGACCCAAAGTTAGAGATGATCGAACATCAGGAAATGTTAGGTTCAATCCACCTCAAACCTTCTCGAACCTTCAGCATTTGATTCCCGATGCCTTCCCGTTCCGTGGGGAAGGTGGAGACTGCCCGAGTACCGCCTAAAAAACCATGATACAGCCTATTACCTAGGCTGAATCCCTTTTTTACAGGCAGTACTCGGGAAGTCTCCACCTTCCCCACGGAACAGGAAGGCATCACCGAATCAAATGCTGAAGGTTCAAGAAGGTTCGAGTTCGATCGAACCTAATATTTCCCGATGTTCGATCATCTCTACCCAAAGGCACCTCCGACCCCAAAGCAGCTACATATGGTGGGTTGTTGAGAGCCATAGTATCATGCCAATAGTAGAGATGAGCATGACTCCAGTATGTCGGATCACTCAGCATTTGAATACTGGTGGCTGACGGAGTTGGATGCAGCCCTAGGGAGTCCTGGAAAACATAGTTACAGCCCTAGGCCAGAGGCTCTATCTATATTTTCCAGGATCCCCTATGGCTGCATCCAACTTCATTAGTCATTGGTATTCAATTGCTGAGTGGTCCGACATACTCGAGTCATGCTCATGTCTAGTCAGTAGTAGTGGTTACTAATATTGGTCCTGATTAGAGATGAGCGAACCGGGTTCGGGTTTGAGTCGATCCGAACCTGAACGTTCGGCATTTGATTAGCGGGGGCTGCTGAACTTGGATAAAGCTCTAAGGTTGTCTGGAAAACATGGATACAGCCAATGACTATATCCATGTTTTCCACATAGCCTTAGGGCTTTATCCAACTTCAGCAGCCACCGCTAATCAAATGCCGAAAGTTCGGGTTCGGATCGACTCGAGCATGCTCCAGGTTCGCTCATCTCTAGTCCTGATCTAATCAAAGTGCCCATCCAATCTAGTATGCGGCTTGACTCCAGTATCATCTTTGCATTGAAAGGGAATATGTGATAAAAAATTTAAATGTGCTTATTTTATGTATAAGCTGCTTCTTTTGAAAATTCCTTGGAAAACATCACAGTGCCTGTAGCACTGCTTAAAGCTTCTATAGTTTATCATCGATCCTGTTAATAGTGACGTGAAATCTTGGTTATTTAAAAATGCATCCTCATAAAAATAGATTGAGTGTGCAGAGGGTCACTATTCTGGGGCCCTTGCTCTGACACGTGGACCCCATGGTTTCCCCATAATGGTTTCAAGTCTGTATAAGAGGTATATAGGTTGGTAATATACATTGGAGAGTCAGGCTACACGTCCTTTAAAGTTTTGTGTCAAACCACAAGGGCAAATTAACTTGTGAAGGCTTAATGTTGTTCTCCTAAATGTTAGCAATGTATATTAGAGGGCCACACTACAGATGAGCTCATAGAGTTGAGTTCTCAGCGAATGAATGCATACCAGAACGTAACAAAACAAGATCAATGGGGGGGGGGGGGGGGGGGGGTGATTAACACCTGCAAGAAGGCTTAAAAAATGTGAATGTCTATGCCAGTTCAGAAATTGTGGAGGTTCCTGCGCAGCCTCAGGTCAGATTTGTTAGGAGGCGTATGACAAAAGATACACCAAAATTGAATGAAAACTGAGTTTGCTAGTATAATTTTTTTTAAACAATGTACAGAAATAGGTGCAAATCAATAAGAATGAGAATTTTAAAAAAAACGCACAATTTTTTTTTTCTGGATGGAGGTGGTCCTATAGACATTTATTTTAACACAAGCTAAAGCACAAATAAAGCTAAAATATTCTAATACCAGGCCTAAATGACACCACTATGACTTGGGAGATAAAACCAGTTACAGAACAAAAGTAGCACAAAGTCAGCCAACTATGTACAATAAAACATTAACTACATATAACAGATCTTTTGTGCAGAAGGGTGGGCAAAAAGGAAGAAATGGCAACACGTACCTAATACAAGCAATGAGGGTAGGAAGAGGAAAGTAAAACTCCTTTCACTTGGCTATAAAAATCCTTAGCTTTGTTCTAAGGACCGTATTATACAAATCGATTATCCGCCAAATGATCATCGGCAGATCGCTATCTGTGTAACATCATTGGCAGCTAGTCGCACATCCCTCCATGTAATAGGAAATGCATAGCTGGCGCCTGATGAAAGCAAGGGCGGCACAGATATCACCAACAATGTCCGTGTAGCCCTGCTGCACAATTCTTGTAACAGGCTCAGGAAACAGATCGGCACTCACTTAGGATAAAACAGGCGGAATTTCACGGCTGAGCTCCCAGCCACGGAATCTCGCCTGCCTCAGTGTCACACAGTGTTTCTATGGGATGGCTTGCACGCTTCCACTTCCGTCGCTCTCTGTTCAAAGAATTGACATGTCAATTCTTTGAGTGTAGAGTGACAGGAGTGGAGGCACCCAAACCATCCCGTAGAGACACTGAGGCAGGCGGCAGAGGACTCCGCAACGGAATTCCACTGCTTTTACTCAGTGTGAACATACCCTTACAGTGCGGGATCGGGCTGTGTAATATGGCCCCTAGTCTCTTGGATGAGTCCTTTTGGCTAATATGGGTGATCAGGGAATACACTGGACATGTAGTTAATACATTTGTTGTTTTCATTAGGAAAATCCTAAAAAAAAAAATCCTGGAAAGTTTAAAACTGTGATTGTCTAAATGTCAGATGAAGATCTCTGGACAACGGGTCTATTCTGCAATGTAATATCTGACACCTTGGCAGATGATCTTGCTGACATACTAACCTAACATGCTCTCAATTCTACAGGTACAAGTTATGGAAATGAAGTTGCCTGGATGGATGCTCAGGGTGAAGAAAAATATTTGTGGCAAAAGATGATGGACAATCCTGGCAGTTCAGTGGAAGGAACCTTAATGCTGAGATCCACCATGTCCAGACGCAAGGATACCAACCAGAGCTCTTAGAACTATGGAGACACTGGAGTACATGTTATGGCCAGGCTATAATTTATTTCATGTCTGACAGAATTCTCTCGCTTGCTTTTACTGTAAGGGTTAATACTGGAACAAGAGAGAAGTTACCATCCTCTGTATATTAGATTCATTCAATGCATGTACTGTAATGTAGTGCCAATGACTTAGCTACACGTCTGTGACTTATACGCAGCGTACCTTACAGCACACTGCAAGATAATCCTGGAGGCCAGTAACCTTATATTTTTTATACGTAGCTGTGTTTGTCTCATCTGATCATGATCTGGCCATCCATTAAGTGTTGGTGTTTTGGATAAATGTATATGACCTACCTACTCCAGGTCATGGTCTGGTCATTGAAAGGGGTACTACAGTGTGGATGGTTCCCTACTTTTTTAAAAGAGTTTCTTGACAATAAGCATGTGTCACATTGTGCCCTTGCTGAGATCCACATTGATCAGCTGTAATTTGTGGAGAAACCTAGAAGTGTTCAATTTCCCTGCAGCACCCCCACAGGAGAAATGTGGCATTGCGCCGTGCCCATTAAAATTAATGGACTGTCTGTGGGTGAGAGACCCACTCTGCAGTTATCCTCCACTTCAGAATTGATAATTTTTCTTTAAGTGACAACAACCCTTTTGGACTAAGCATTACACAACCACAAATTGCTACGTGCTTGTGTCCTGTGCTTGTATCCAATGTCATGACCTTGCTGACTAATATAGGCTCTGGACAACAACATGCAAATGCATACAAATTTACATTTTTCTTTTCCCAGCCCAACAATGAATCAATATAACACTAGGATTAACCTGGTCTAATGTGGCTTTTATGTGTAATATTAGGTCAAAATGAGACATCATGATCATTAGAGATGAGTGAAGCAGCCGGAAATTCGTTTGGTCAAACCAGAATCAAATCTTAATGAATTTCATTAAAACAGCCAAACTATAGTAGCTACAATACTGGGACTTTTACAGAAGGGTGGATTTATTAAAGCATGTTGTTGTACAAGTGTAAGAAAATTGGAAAATCACAATTTAAAAAAAAATTGTCAATCAGCCAGTCAATCCTCGAATTTCCACCATTCCTCTCCTCTCTGTCCCTATATCGCTCTGTTAGTCTCTCCCTGCTCTGCTGTAACTGCCTGCTGACATCCTGCTCTCTCCTCACAGCCGACTGGTGGCCTCCGTTACCGAACCTCCTTATATAGAGGGTGCTGACATCACAAAGGGGCCTGCAGCTGATTGGACGGGCGCTGGGGATTATGGAGTGAAAGTAAGGGCCCTATTCCACAGGAGCGATAATCGGCTGAATCGGCCCCATTCGGACGATTTTCGCTCGGTGGAATAGAGAGAACAATCAGCCGATGATCATGTCATCAGCTGATCGTTCATTTAGGTTCAGACCTAAAATCGTTGTTCGCCACCAGCGCATCGCTGCAGTTGAATAGCGGTGCGTGGCGGCGATTTCAGCAGAACCATACATTACCTGTCCAGGCGCAGGTCTTCTTCTCCCGATTCCGCGAGGCAGCATCGGCTTCGGAACGGGGCTGTCTGAACTTACAGACCGCTCAGCCAATCACTGGCCGGAAACGCCGCGGCCAGTGATTGGCTGAATGGTCTGTCAGTTCAGACAACCCCCGCTCCGAAGCCGATGCTGCCGCGCGGGACGGGGAGAAAGAAGACCTGCGCCTGGACAGGTAATGAATGAAACAAGGGCTGCAAGGACATCGGCAATGATGTCCTTGCAGCCCTTGTTTCACGATCATCTGGGCCGTGGAATAGGCCCAGTAAACGAGCGCTGATCTAGCAGATCGGCACTCGTTTATATCGTTGCTCGGCCCGTGGAATAGGGCCCTAAGGCAGCTCACTGAACTCTGCATTTGCTGTGTGCCATACAGCTGTCCCGTGTACCATCCAGTTTCCCAGCAGAGACCAGGAAAGAAGGATGTCCAGCTCCAGATATCCAGTCCCATAAAAGCAAACTTTATTTGAAGATGAAACAGATACACCTAGTCCAAAGGATCAACATGTTACGGCTTTAACTTGATATTGGACGGGTGCTAGGTATTATGGTTAATCCCTTTCTCCCGCCCAGTGACTTTCCAGACAGCACGTGCGGACGCTAATTTTTTTTTTCTTAATTTCCTTAACGAATCACAGAACAAAGCGAATTGACAGTGCGATTCGCAATGAATCTTGATTCGCCAGATTTTCTTCGCACATCTCTAATGATAATATCAAATAATAGTGTTACTTTATATCTGTATGTTCACATTGCCATTCAGTGCTTCCTCTAAAGCTTCTGCCAATTTTTTTACACAATTTTTCCCATTTTCGTTGCCAGTTACAATGCTCACTATAGCAGAACCACAACAGACCCACCACAACTTTATGGGGTCCACTGGGATGCCACAATGCAGATGTAAACAGAAACACATAGGTAAAAAACATAGATAGTGCTAAAGATTCCAAGCTCCTCCTCCTTGTTTTCACGAACAGAAATTTCAGTACTTTTATTTTCTATTAAAAGTAAAGACACGTGATATTGCTATAGTATTGGTGACTATTGGTTGGGTCTATGAGCTTGGGATCCTAACCAATTGCACAAAT
This sequence comes from Dendropsophus ebraccatus, assembly GCF_027789765.1. Taxonomy (NCBI): domain Eukaryota; kingdom Metazoa; phylum Chordata; class Amphibia; order Anura; family Hylidae; genus Dendropsophus; species Dendropsophus ebraccatus. The sequence goes on from NC_091464.1 coordinate 26,821,972, forward strand.
ATACAGTAGTTGCCAGGGTGGGGATCATCTGAACCCATTCTGCACAACTTCTACAGCACAATTTTCTATCCCAAAAATTTTTTCGTGAATATTTTCTGGTGTCTGCATCAAGATTTGGTTTCTTTTATAGTATTAGTGAGGATCCCGGTCTAAATTTAAGGAGAATTTTGTGTGAACAGAGCCTGATAGAAGTATAGCTGTGTTTAATCCAAGATCTGTCCAGGGGTCCGTTCGGCAGATGATGCAGTTATTATCTTAAAAAACAACTTTTAAACTTGCAGACCTGTGTTAAATTAGCGTGGCCTAGAGTGTCTGTACCCTAGGCCTGCACCGCCCTTCCATCCCTCCTCCCAGCCTTCTTCATCTCCTCTCCTATTCATCACTTGTCTGAACACAGCACATGTGCCTAACAATCCAGCACACGGGCACCGCTTACACAGGTGATGAATAGGATAAATTCTGCCCATGGCCATTCCTAATGATGAGGAGAGAAAGAAAGAAGAGGAGGTGCAGGCCTAGGGCACAGCCACACTAGGCCATGCCAATTTGACACAGGCCTGCTGGACGGACCCCAGGACAGATCTTGGATTAAACGCAGCTATCCGATGGGACAATCGGTTGGGGTAAAACCTCTTAAAATCACTTTAATCATCATGTATGACTGTGATTCCTATCCGTTTTAACAAAACTCATGACAGCAGTACCAGACCTCTCAAGTTATGGACACCAACAGCGTCGGACAGACCTTGTTGACTTATAATGGGATCCGTAGGTTTGCATCTTTGTGTCCATCATTTTGATAGGATGAATAACACTGCATCCATGCTGCACCTCTGAAGGTAGGGGGAATACAGCCTAAGCCAGCTGCCAGCCTAACCATGTAACTAGTATTTCCAAGTGTTTCCATAGTTTTTTTTTACAACTATGAAGCTGTATTCAGGCATCAAAATAGCATGCTTTTAGTTTTTATCTCCTTTTCTAAACTTTAAAGTTGTTATCTTCCCTAAAGGCCGTATTACACTGCCGACCCCCGACAGTAAATGAGCGCTGATCTGCTAGATCAGTGCTCACATATTGAGCCTATTACACAGCTGGATGATTACGCAGCATCGTTAGCGCTGTCCATACAGCCCTTGCCACAATATTTTACCTCTCCGAGCTTCCCGGTTTCTTCCATCCTTCCGGCTTCTTCTCATATTCCCTGCAGCCTGTTTCCTGAGGAAGCTCTAAAGTGACAGGTGGCTCAGCCAATCACTGGCCGAGATGGGAACAGAGCTGCAGCCAGTGATTGGCTGACCATTCTGTCATTCAGAGATGGCACTTCAGAAGTGGCTGCAATGAGTTAGAAAAAGCCTGCAGAACACTGGAGAGGTGGAGTATAGCTTTATTTTTTTCTGTATATTTTTATGTTCCATCGACAGTGTACCTCACTATTTTGTGTTCATTCTTAGGTGAATAATATTTGATGAATGAGGCCAGTTATGTTGTCTAATGCATTTTGATGTGAATATTTGTCCTGACTTTATTGCAACCTTCCTTTTGACTTCAACAACAGCATTCCGAGGCATTTCATACCTGAAGAAATAATATTTTGTTAGGAAGAAGCTGAAAGAATTTCACTGTACAGTATATTTATTGTATATAGTATATAGAATTAGAGGATTTTAGCAGTTTAATATAATGCACTTGCTTATTGCGGATCAGTGCACAACGTATCTGTCTTGGCAGAACAACCCATGTATATGTGTATGGTTGGAGTAGTATTACTTTCAGTCTTAAAGGGCCAGGGGCTTAGAGAGCCATAATAATCTCAGGCTGAGAACTGTATATTCATTCTTTATTTTGGTTACCTTAGTCTCTGAGCCGGGCCCTACAAACATGATATCGTTGGCGTTGGACGCAAGTCCGTTTTGATTTACTTAAAATGTATTTGAATGAAAATGTCATCGACATGTAAACATGGTTTCAATGAATAAAAAAGCATTTTTCAAAACTTTCATGTCTATTTCTGTTAGAGTACAGAGTTTGATGTTTTTACGTGGTACATTGAGCTGAATTTCATTACAGAAAAAAAAATTAGAAGATTAGAATTTTTCTGTTTACAGGCAGTTTATGTTTTTCTATAATGAGCAGACATCATTTAGTTTTGTCTTTTTAACTTCTCATTAAAGCTGTAGGTATATACTGATGTGGCATGCAACATCTTTATATTGCAAACTTGTATCTTACAATGGTCTATTTTAAAGCTTTGTTTACAATGGTTTTATGTTTTTTTTATAATATACATTACTAGAAATCTAAATGGCATATGACAGACCTCATTGTTTGATTGCAATTCATATTCTTTTGACACACAGGATAGCGCTGTACAAGTGAGGGGGGTGGGGGGCAAGCAGCAATGTGAGCAAAGCCTTAGGGTGCCGATGGGGGCCGATAATAACAGTAAACTCATTTACTGGGCCCGATAATCGTTTAACAAGGGCTGCATGGACATTGTTAACAATGTCCTTGCAGCCCTTGCTTAAAGGGAATGTACCACCAGACTCAGGCTGAAGCACTGAAGGCGGGCCCCACCCCTAGTGGGAGGAAACCCCCACCACTCTATGATACGGCTTCATTGATTCTAATGGAGCAGTGTCATAGAGAGGCGGGGGTTTCCTCTTACTGGGGGTGGGTTGGCCCGCCTCCAGTGCTTCAGCCCAGGCCTGATGGTACATTCCCTTTAAACTGTCCTCCTGTGTTCTGCTTCTGCATCTACCGGGAAAAGCAGAGAGCTGGAGGAGCCCTGGAGCGTGGATAGTAAAGTATTCTGTTTGCATATCGTCAGCCGCCGGCCGCACACCTCTAATACACGTGGTGATGTGCGGTCGCCGGCCAACAATTATAGGTCAAAACCTATATCAAGGATCAGCTGATGACAACGATCATCGGCTGATCGTTGTCTTTATTACACGGAACCATAATCGGCTGGATAGGGCCGATTCGGCTGATTATCGTTACGTGTAATAGTCCACCTAGGGACAATTCTGCAAACAGACGTTACCTATCCACCCTCCAGGGCTCTTCCTGCGGTCTGCTTCTTCCTGCGTCCCAAGCACTGCAGCTTTAGAGCGGCCCGTCAGCCTCCAAATAGTGGCTGTAAAACAACCATGTGAACATCATCTTGCAACCAGCCTTGATCTCAATGTTTAGGCATGGGAAGAGATCTACAAATCCAGGCGGTGTGAGGAGAAGCCCCTCTGGGTCAGCCTGATGACTTGTGGTTCAGGCAGCATGATAGTGAATACTAGCTCCCTTTAATTGTGATTTTAATGCAATGAAAAAACAAAACAACTAGGATTGCGGAGTGCATGCAACAAATTTTTTTTTAATTATCCACAGAAAATAATGTAAATTTCTCTTCCACAATATAATATACAATAGCATCTTTTGCATAAAAAATATTTTATTAATAAAAGCTTTCATTATTACCATATATAAAAAAGTGTCCTTTAGAAAACCCCAAATTGTACAGTATTTAAGTCACATGATCTGTATAACTTTAATGAAAACAAGGGGAAAAAAAAACTGTACATAAAGCATTAAGCAACATCACGTATATCCCGTCCCTACAATGCAGCTGTGTTAAGGGCCTATTACATCAAACGATTACCGTACTTGGCCGTTCCTGACGATATTTGTTTTGTGTAATAGGTTGTGTCAAAAGACCACGATCAGCTAACTATGTCAGGTGATTGTGATCTTTCAACATGTTGAAATGTAGCGATCAGTTCACGTAACGCCTCTAAATAAGGATCTAAGGATCGCCCGGTCAGCCCCTACTGCTTCTCCCCGCCACAGTCTGTGCATGTAATAGCACAAGCAGCAAGCGGGGTAATGTGCCGTGTAATATGGTCTTTACTGGCATCGCAAATTTGGCCTTATCAAATCTGTACTTAAAGGCTACCTGGAAAACATGTTGTACAGGACACCCTAGGGCTGCATCCAACCTCCTCAGCCACCAGTAATTAAATGCTGCATGCTTGGGTTTGGACAAACCCGACCATGCTTGAGGTTTGCTCATCTCTAGTTCTTACATTTATGTTGATTTCAATGGCAACAGATACTAAGTTAGAGGATATTGTCCATGTTAGCAAATTTTTGAACTGATGCACCAAGTGTATATGTGAGTGTGTGTGTATATATATATATATATATATATATATATATATATGTATGTATATATATAGTGCACATTAGGTATAGATACACTCTGTGAATTCTGTATGCAAAGTCCACAGAATGGATCCAGTGTGATGTCACAGTAATCCAGTTTTATGTTATTGACTTATATAAATAAAGTCCGTCAAATTTTTTTTATTGCTGCATTGCCCCCCAAAAGTTATACAAATCCCCAATATACACTTATTACGGGGAATGCTTATAAAGTGCTTTTTTCCCTGCACTTACTACTGCATCAAGGCTTCACTTCCTGGATAAAATGGTGATGTCACGACCCGACTCCCAGAGCTGTGCTGGCTGTGGCTGCTGGAGAGGATGATGGCAGAGGGATGCTCAGTGTCCCTCCAGTGCCCTGTGTCCCTCAGTGTCCCCCTGCCATCATCCTCTCCAGCAGCCACAGCCCACACAGCTCTGGGAGTCGGGTCGTGACATCACCATGTTATCCAGGAAGTGAAGCCTTGATGCAGTAGTAAGTGCAGGGAAAAAAGCAATTTATAAGCATTTCCTGTAATAAGTGTATATTGGGGATTTGTAACTTTTGGGGCGACAATACAATACTTTAATAAAAATTAAAAAATTAATGGAGATAGCATATTTATTTCTGGGGGAGTGTTTTTTAGGCATGCTCTGTGACATATACAGGAAGGAGAAGGGGGTCTGTGACCACCTCCTATTGTGAATGATAGATGTTTTATCCTCCAGCTTTATTACAGCAGTATTACCTGTCATTGCTATCCTGATAGTGATAATGAGATGACCACCAGGGAATGATCCCTACAGAACAGGAATTGTCACTTTGGCACGAGGTTTAGTGGTCATTGTGGAAACTGCAATATTTTAGATTTAAAAAAAATATAAAGTAGCATGGAATGTTAGACAAGACATCCCCAAAAATGTTTAAAAAAACAAAACAGTTTAACATGAAAATGTGACAATAGGTAATTTCAGTAAATTCCCTTTAAATGCATTAGAGCAAAGAAGAATAATTGTTAAGATGCATGTACATTTTTTTTTATTCCAGCAGTCTGGGGACGGCTAGAGCTATAGCTGGGTAATGTCCATTACTTTTTTATGGGATGTTCGATATTGATTTCAAGTGAGCTATGACCAGCACCAAAGCTCAGCTCAATTGTTATTTTTTTTTTTATTTTGGGCAAAGTCAAGACAGAGGAACATTGCTTATAATCTATGGCTGTCCATGTTTCTGGTACTTTGCTTATAATTAGAGATGAGCGAACCGGGTTCGGGTTCGAGTCTATCCGAACCCGAACGATCGGCATTTAATTAGTGGTGGCTGCTAAACTTGGATAAAGCTCTAAGGTTCTCTGGAAAACATGGATACAGCCAATGACTATATCCATGTTTTCCACATAGCCTTAGGGCTTTATTTAACTTTAGCTAATCAAATGCCGAAAGTTTGGGTTCGGATGGACTCGAGCATGCTCCAGGTTCGCTCATCTCTACTTATGGCTGTTCATGTTTCTAGGACATTGTGGGGGTATTATAAAATGTAATACGAATGTGTCTACTTAGGGTAGGTTTACACTGTGTTTTTCCATCTGTTTCTGTACATTGAATTTTGACATGGAGAAAAATGTAGTCAACCACATTTTTGTGGACCCGGATAGATTTTGGGTCAATGGGAAATGGAATGTGCAGCATCTGTTTTTTTCACCATTTCCCCTCCTTTTTAATGCATACATTAAAATGGAAACTAAAATGCAGTGTGAGCCTAGCCTTAAAGGAAAAGTCCGGGCCTACCTCTTTTTTTTTTTTTTCTCTACAAGTGCCGGGGAGGGGGAGGATGAAAGAAAGAACATACTCTCACCTCTCTGGCTCCATCTCTGTTGGCAGCATATTGCTGATCCAGTCCCCGGCCACTTTGTGAGTGGGGACCAGAGTCGTAATGTGCACAGTGGACCTGACATGTCATGACCAGGGTCCCCACTCTGACCAGGAAGTGGACGGAACGGATTGGCAATATGTGGCCACCAGCGCTGGAGCCGTGGAGGTGAGAGCATGTTATTTCTTTTATCCTCCCCCTTCCCGGCACTTGTGAAAAAAAAGAGGTCTGACTAGACCTCTCCTTTAATCTATATTACTAACAAGAACAGTCCCTATAGTTGCAACAGACCAGTCAATGGGTTTGCCAAGCAGCGGAAGAATGTGCTATCCTTCTACCAAGCTAATTTATTCCTCTGAGTTTAATTAATACCGAATCCAATAAATCTGGCACTGATCATGCATTTGTGATGTAAAGAGCAAACGTATAGAAAGATGAAACTCTCAAGAATCTGTACAGCAGGTGTATGCAGCAGCAACTCTCTATCACTTTATTCCAGGTTGTTCAATACACGTCTATCAGTTACATGTGTGTCCTACTGAGGCTTGAAATACCATCTCATCTTTTCGTAGAGGGAAGGAGTCAATGAGTGTGAAAAGGTCAGAATTGTTTATGGGAATGGCGTATCTTTCTTTGTCCACACCATGTTTATCCAGAACGACCATCTGAAATTTTCTTTCTGGTATTCTTAGAAGCAATCTAAGGACGAAAAAATATAGTGAGACAAAGGAAGGTTAGTAAGTTATAAATATAGTTAGTGACATAGTATGGCTAAAATAAGGCAAATGTCTATCAAGGTCAACCAAAGATGTGAGGGAGCACTTGCCATAGTGGTGACTATGAGATTAAAACAAGTCTTTCATCAACAAGGTTCTGTTGGTTCCTTTGTTCCTTTTCTGTTATTACTTTTTCTACATCACCCAGAGAACCCTACGTGGTATATATCTCTGTATCTCAATAAACTACAGAAACGCCGGATCTCCGGCGTTGACACATCCCGACTAGAGATGATGGAACAGCGGAAAATCTTAGGTTCTATAGAACTCGAACCTTGCCAAACCTTCCACATTTGATTCCCAATGCCTTCCTGGTCCGTGCGGAAGGAGGAGACAGCCCGGGTACCTTCTGGAATTCCAGGATTCAGCCTAGGTAATAGAATGGGAAGGCATTGGGAATCAAATGCGGAAGGTTCGGCAAGGTTCGAGTTCTATAGAACCTAAGATTTTCCGCTGTTCGATCAACCCTAATCATGACCCGGCTGATGGATTGGTAGCTCAGCCAGTCAGTGATCGGGGAAGGACACCACTCATTGACTGGCATCATCACAACTCGGGGGAAAATGCCTTCTGGCGGGGTCCCGAGGCTGGTCCCACCACTCAGCGCCAGCACAGGGAGAGATAAGTTCCTACTCCTGAATTCCCCACTGCCCCTGACAGCTGAAGCTTCTCATTTAAGGAGTTGGATACAGCCCTAAGACTGCCTGGAAAACATGGATACAGCCATAGGCCATAGTCTGTATCCATGTTTTTCAGGACTCCCTAAGGCTGCATTCCACCTCATTAGCCACCGGTATTCATATGCTCAGCGATTCGACCATGCTTGAGTTGCGTTCATCTCTAGTCAATAGTATTGGTTTCTAATACCACTTCAGCCACCGGTATTCAAATCCCGCACGTTTGGGCCCCGATGGACCCAATCATGCTTGAGTTGTGCTCATCTCTATTTATGACTGGTATTTTTTTAGACCCTACATTCTAATTTCAAGTTGAGTTTTATTTGTAAAGATGTCCTCAGCATTCCCCAACATAATATAATATTAATACCCTTTTCATTTTAGGGCATATCTCTTTTATTATGTTCCGTTTATGAAACATTCTCAATAGAGAGAGAGAGATTTGCAAAAATTCATGAGCTGCAACTAAGTAAATAAAGACTGGGAAAAAAAAGTATCCAAAAAGGTAAATAAACATCAGATGTAGATTTTATATAGTTTATATAGTCCCCAGTCATTTTTACTCGTTCTCATTAAAATATTAACATTTCAATCATTTAAACATCATTAATAATTCACGGCCATCCAGAAAGCTTATTGCACCAGATCCTGTAGATAATACGACTCTCGGCTGTTTTAGTAATTCAATAAAAGATATTTGGGAGCATCAGCAAAACCCATAATCATAATAAATAGGAAACAAATTGTTATTGATGGGTTAGAACATCAAAAAATTAGAGGATATGATTGTCAAAAGAAATAAACCAGACTTGCGGGCACAACATTACAATATTGTGATTTTTTTTTACAGCTTTCTGTTTGATGGATGTAAGTAAGATTACAAGATAACTATATACAGTATATATATATATATTTTTTTATGTTGTTATATTGAGACGTGTTGACAAATGGAGCATATTTCTTCCCATTGGACCTAAGACTCAGCCATTGCTTATTTCCTTCTAATTTAGCATATTATGTCCATACTCCATAGGCCTTTTAAGGGGAAGCTGTCATCACTTTCATGTTGTCTAAATCATAAGTGACTGATACAATCCCTGGTGGCTAGAATGAAAAAAAAAAAAAAAAAAACAATCCCAACATAAAAGTGATGACAGGTTCCCTTTTAATTCTTCATACCTCAGCTGTAGTCCTAATGCTGGAGGGAGCAGCCTGCGTCCTATTCTTCCAATGTAAGTTGGATATACGCCAAATAATTCAATGATTGTCACATGTCTTAAGTCCAAACCACATTGAGCTTGCTAGAAGAAGAAGAAGAAAAGAAGAAGAAGAAGTAACATATATAACAAGAATAACAAGAAAGTGTTGTAATTAGAGATGAGCGAACCGGGTTTGGGTTCGAGTTCGAGTTGATCCGAACCCGAACGTTCGGTATTTGATTAGCAGGGGCTGCTGAACTTGGATAAAGCTCTAAGGTTGTCTGGAAAACATGGATACAGCCAATGACTATATCCATGTTTTCCACATAGCCTTAGGGCTTTATCCAAGTTCAGCAGCCACCGCTAATCAAATGCCGAAAGTTCGGGTTCGGATCGACTCGAGCATGCTCCAGGTTCGCTCATCTCTAGTTGTAATGCAATATTCTAAATTGATTAAAAATTGGGGAGATTTATCAATAGGGCCACTGGGGGTGCATGAATCTACTAGCCATTATAATTATTGACAGCTGACTTAACATAGCCGAAGATGACCTGGCTATCAATCATTCTGGGAGAAGGAAAATTCAATGAATAGTGGCCACAGAACACTGACATGTCAGTTTCTTGCGGCGCCGCTAGGGATCCTGGATGGAGTGTATACTATGGGTATACACTCCGGCCGGGATTCCCTACAGTGCAGTACTACGTAAGTACCGTAGAAATCATGGTCGTTGTTGCAACGGCCGTGATTACTTTGGTACTTACGTAGTGTGAACACAGCCTAATAGCGATGCGTGGCTGACGATTGCCCAAATAGCTGTCGCTATTACATGCGCCGACAGCAAGCGGGTAAGTGCGGGGGGGATCAGCTGCTAGCAGAAATAGAAACATATAAGATTGTTGGCAGAAAAAGACCACTGGGTCCATCTAGTCTGCCCTATTAGTATTTCCATTCTTATTATCTTAGGATAGATATATGTTTATCCCAGGCAGGTTTACATTCTGTTATTTTAGATTTACCAACCACCTCTGCTGGAAGTTTGTTCCAAGTATCTACTACTCTTTTAGTAAAGTAATATTTTCTCACATTGCTTCTGATCTTTCCCCCAGATAACCTCTCACTGTGTCCTCTTGTTCTTGAGTTCAGTGTTTTACTAAAAACACTTCCCTCCTGCACCTTATTTAGTCCTTTAAAATACTTAAAGGTTTCCATCATGTCCCCATTTCCCTTTTTCATTATCGTTGAAGTTTTTTTCAACATGATGAAAGACAAGGATCAGCCAACATCGTGCATGTTGGACGATCATTGCCTTTTAACACTAACTGTTACACCAAGCAATTATCGTCCGTAAAGGGCAATAATCGGCCGAATACGGCCAATAATCGCTTTGTGTAATAGGGCCTTAAGGCCATAAGGCTAATTCCAATCACATGTGATTTGTCTGTACGGTGTAATGTTCCTAGCAGGAGGAGGGATTCCAATAATGGATACACTTCAGATTATTGATGACAATGGAATCTACCATTACAATCTGTGAATGAAAAAAAATAAAAAAAAGTATTTTTCTTAGTACCTGAAGCGTTCCCACTTGTAACCTGTAGTAAAAATCAGCCGCAGTAGGTGTGGATATAACTATTATTCTTCTTTTTTCATAGAACTGATCCAAAAATTCAACTGCATTTCTTAATCCAACGTTAATATTCATAACTGCATGAAACACAAAAACAATGCTGTAACCTCTATATACGCATATGGACACCATACAGTCACTAGCCGTTCTAGAAAGATTTCTGATGTAAGTCACAGGTTACAAAATCCTTGTGATGTAAATGAATCGTGAATAGCGTGGGCATACTGTACTGTATCGTTTCACTAGCTGCATTTCCATACTTAATCCTATTAGCCACTAGCGAATAAAGCACAATCTACTCTTGCCAGTAACAGCAATGCACACAAAACATCATACAGTTCCTCTAACAAGATACAAAAAACATACAGGGTGATTTAAACAGGGTGGGGGAAAAGTGAAGCCCTGTAGTTAAAGGGAATCTGTCACTAGGTTTATACTGCCTTAAATGAGGGCAGCATAAACTAGGGACAGAAATGCTGAACAGAACATCATACTACTTGCATAATTTTGTTCTGCTGTTCTCCTAATATGCCGTAGAATGAGCTTTGTGCCACTCCACTCCCTTTGCCCTCCAGCTGCTGACTGAAAACTATCTGTGTGTATATATATATATCTATATATATCTTATAGATAGACAACTGCTAACCAGTGGGCAGAGAGAACTGATGCTCATGGATATTGAGGACTACTGAGCACTTGCACATAATAGAGAGGACTAGCGTGTGGAACTTAGAGTTCGCATTATTCAAGAGGATATCTCCAAATTATCTGCACAGAGCAATGTAAATTATGCTGTGGTACTCAGCCAGTAGTTAAGATAGCTCGGGACACCAATTCTGTGGGGTACGACTAGTGATGTTAGTTGTTGTGACGCCAGTGCTAGTCCAGCACACAGGTGTGATGTTGGTACCTGATTTTTGTATGGCCGGTGTATTCCCCAAAATAGTCGGTAACCTTCCAGGTTGTTGGGGCTCTTGTCACAGCAACTTGGAGTGGCAACTGATCCACACAGATTGTCGGTACCGCCACCCACAGAAGGGGGAAAAATAACTTAAGGTGTGCGGTGGTGTGTGTATAGGTGCTGGTGCAAACAGAGATAAGTAGAGTCCTGTGTGTTTGATATAAGAATAAAACAAACTTTACTGTAGGGCTTTGGCAGGTTTACAGTACACGGTTCACAGACAGTAGAAATCTTGACACACACTTGAGTGCTTAACTTACTGCTTAATGTAGGTGCTTGAGAAGAGCAGAAGAAGCAGTAGTGCTTTGTAAAAGGTTGAGAGAAAAGGAGTTTGCTACAGGAGCCCTAAATCCAATGTAGCTTTGTATTCTGCCAGAACCTTGGTAGATATCTAGTAGTGAAGTGATACTCATACTCAGGTTTAGATGGTGTCTGACCGCCTTCTGTCCTACAGTTGCGAGCTACTCGTCCTGTCACAGTAGTATGAGCCCTAGCTGTGGTAATATGGGTGTAGCTAGGTGTCCCAGTTACCTGCACTGTGCAGTAGGATACGTAGACCTTTACTTTATGGTAGCTTTGTCCTACTAAGACCAGCTCCTCTTATATCAGGAATCTGTCGTGCACTTTTTAGACACATTCCTAGTGTGAGCTAGGATGTTCCTTGGTGGCTACTCCCCCTTACTTGTGCTTAGCACTGCATAGTAAACGTAATGGCTCTAGAAGAACTATCTGTGAGAGCTAGGCTCTTTAGCATCTGTTCACATTGGAGACTAGTCTGAACTGCCTTAGTGTCCCTGACAGGGGTCCTGGCATAAGACAGGCCCTGGCGTAGCTTCTGCAGGAACGGTTTTATTTGTGTCCTCTTTTACTGAGAATCTAAGTAGGACTGAACTGCACTTTCTCTAGCAGTCACTCCTCCTACAGGGGACTTTGTGTGCCTGCCTGTGACTGGTGGGGATGAGTGTGTGCAAGAGAAAGACTAAAGAGGATAGGACAAAGAGCACCTTCCAGTGGTCAGCACATAACACCTGGTACAAACAACTTAACCTATTACTTCCTGCAGCTGTGCAATAGTAATACATACACATACATAACAAACACTGACACCTAGTAGGGAAACTGTAAAGTACCTCATCCACCACTTAACCTGAGGATTTTTGGACAGGTGCCTTAAAGAAGAAAAAAACACCAGTGGTGGGACAGCACAATACATCATTTTGTTCCACTTCTCTGTCTCTAGTTTATGCTACCATTAGATAGGGCAGCTTAAACTTTTGACATGTCACAGGGGCATATTAAAAGTTGTGATCAGTCAGGTCTCAATCAGGAGAACAAATCGGAGTAGCTGACTTGCAGCAATCTCCATCCAGTCAGCTTCATTATAAGTCTATGGGGCCTCTGGGCTGAGATGATGGACGGCAGGGAAGTGCAGTACTCTACTATGCACTTTTTTTTTTTTTTACTATAAACGTCCTTTAGGCTAGAATGATAGAAGTCATCAGATTTTAGCTTTATTATAATGCTGTAAAACTATCCAGTATTTTATGAAAAGTATTTTCAGGTCTCCCTGACCTACCTAGGCCATGCAGGCCATCGTATCCACATACAATTATAGTGTCCAAGGTTGAGTGCTGCTGGTACAGAGGCAGCAGACACAATAAATCTCATAGTAGACCATGATGTCAGCAGCTGCCTTTGGACAAGAGCAGGCAGATGTCTGCCTCTGTTTTGCTCTATTGTACTCTAATAACATATTAACCAATGCATTTTTTCATTGTTTTTTTTTTAATGAAACTAGGTGTCAGTGCAGCTTTAAAATTAGCGACATATGTTCTTCTTCTGTTTTGACACCAAAAAAAAGAATTCCAGTGCACAGGAAAGCGTTTCCCAATAAACCAATGGAAATGTTTTCCAGATTGTTCTCTAGTTTTTCATGGAAATAAACAGAAGTCTTCCAGCTCTGCCATTGAGCATGTATAAGGGTCCTATTACACGGGCCGTCAAAGGCCTGTATATTGTAAACAAGCGCCAATTTGCTAGATCGGCGCTCGTTTATTTGGCCTAATACACAGCCCAATAATTATTTAGCAAGGGGTGCATGGACATCGTTAGCGATGTTTGTGCAGCCCTTGCCAAAAAAGTTAATACATTACCTGTTCACGCTCTGCATACTTCCTGGTCCCGCGGTTTGTCAGAGCTGACAGGCCGCTTAACCAAACAAAGATGGATGTGGCCTACGTTTTTCTATCTATTCTATCCATAAGTATGGACCATTAGGCCACATTCACACAATGTATATTTTCATTAAACAATGGCCATTGTTGCGGGTTTTCAACAATGGTCAGTATTTAATGACATTGTTCAATTGCATTTAACTCTTTGGAATACTGGCCAGAGTGTATACACACTGTATACACTCCGGCCGGGATCCCTTGCGGCCACAGAAAAAACTGACACGTCAATTTTGTGTGGTCGCTATTCATTGAATAGCAGCCACACAAAATAGACTGTGCAGACAATGTAAAGTGCGGCTCCGGCCATACTTTACATTGTCTGCTATGGTGAATTGAAATGCGGGCACATTTCCAATAAAAAAAAAAAAACTATGTTTATCAGGCCGATACTGCAGTACTGGCCAGGGTGAACTTCACAGACAGCGGTCATTCTGTTACACGGCCATGTCACAGAACGGCCGCTGTCTTACAACATGTAAAGTAAGCCTTAAACTTCATTTTGCCCTAGCTTGTACCTACTGTGCATTTAAGAGATAAAGAAAATGTGTTAATACTTAAATAAAAAAAACCTCATTCCTTTTTTGCTTAGTTCTTTAGTTGCCAGAAAAAGAAATACGGAGAGAGAAAGCCTTAGGGAGATGAAATAAGACAGTCTATGTCACTATTCTCTTACTGTCCATCAGTGCTGTTAAAAGTCCATTACAGAGCTGAAGAGTGTGGGTAATTTCATTCAAATTATAGTACATTTTATCAAGAGCTTATACTGCAGCAAGAAAGTATATATACTCCTCCTACTCTACTATACAGAAAAAGGCTTAAGAGCATTCGGCAAGCCTAAAGTACATGTAAGTCCTAGAACAGTATCTGGTCCTGTTAACAGAGCAACAAATCCAATGCAATTTAAAGGGATCTTCCAATCTCATAGTATTGTGAAGTGTGCCTGGGGTAACTGACTCTTGTAAATTTATTGTGGCTTTTGAAAATAATGTGATGTGTATATACAGCGGGCTGTTCTGTTTTCTTTACAGGAATAGAAGGAGGGCAGGGTTTAGCCTATTTTGATGACTATGAATTATGTGGAATTTGTGTCGCGTGTTCTAATTATCTTGTTTTTCTTGCGGCTTGTGGTTTCCACAATATGGACGAGTGTGGGGCTAACAACAAGGCACAGACAGCATGTTCCCGAGTCGTAGACATAGACACAAGGTTAGGAAGCTCTGTAGGAGACTGTAGATAGAAAGCACAGCTTTTACGGCACGTGACATGTGGGCGAGAAATTGTTGAGCTTAAAAAAATGGAAGGGTTTCCCACCAACATTACTACCAAACTGCTGTAGTGTTGGAAAACAGACATGAGAGACTCTCAGGATTCTCTGCAGAGATGTTGTGTATGTTCCAAAGCAGGAGTATTTATGAGTAAGGGCCCTATTCCACAGGACGATTATCATTCGGACAATCGTTAAGTCGTTCGGAAAGAAGAGATAATCGTTCGATTGAATAGCAGTTAACAATTAAAGGACGAACGAGAAATCGTTGATCGCTTAATGAGACCTGGACCTATTTTTATCGTTGCTCATTCACAAATCGTTCGCATGGAATAAGACGCCGTTCGGCCGTTCGCAGTAACGACGAATGCAAAAGCAATGACAAGACGACCGCAAGACCGATCATAAGTAACGATCAGCGTTCCGTGTCATTGGCTGAACGATTTCAGGTCGTTCACAATAGCGGTTGTTTGAGATCGTTTATCATTAACGATAATCGTCCCGTGGAATAGGGCCCTAAGGATGGTCTCAGAGAATGGCTGCAGAAGCCACACTTGTAGGAGCTAACAGAGGAGAAGCAAGCAGTGACCAGACAGGGTAGCTGTGACATGCAAAAGGCAGTCGGGGGAGACTGTTAGGACAACTTAAAGTGATACGGTCACCCCCTGAACTTGTGTGTGGTTCTCTGCACCATCCCCAAGCTTAGATGCTGAACATTTGATATATACCTGTATAAAACTTGTCTGTGTCTTCTTTTTGCTTTGCTTAATTTCATTAGTGGAGTGTGTCACCTAGGAGGGGCTTCATGGCAGTTGGACCCTCTTTCCAGCCAGGAGATGTGTCCCTATTGCCATGAAGCCCCGCCCAGGTGACACTATCCACCAATGAAATCGGTACATAGTAATGCATGCTAGGCCATGCACTTTAACATAGGCTGCAATTTGTCAGATACAAAGTCTAAAAAGTGTCTAAAACTTATAAATATAAATGTATAATTTATGAATTTAATGGAAGACTATTGGCACTATTTACAGAATTCAAGAGCATTTGCATTAGTAAATCTGCCCCATTGTCGGGAACAACGGAATGGGGACCTAACATTGTAAATCATCGTCCCCAAATCAAAAAAACAGTGCAGGATGAAAAAAAAATATCTGGCTAGGTAAGAGGGCCCTGAAATTAGGCCAATTTCAAATGAATACTTTAGCATATATGATATGTGGAAAGATACTAATTCACATAAAGTGAACTTAAAACCCAGTGCCACGGATTGGGGAAAAAAACATCCGGGAAAAAAACTGTCAAGTTTATTAAGGAAGCAACCCGGAATTTTTTTTTATTTGTCCCCCTGCCGTATGCTGGCACGTATACTCACCAATGGTGATCGACGTCCCATGGCGCGGCTTTATTCCGGTCCTGCAGCACAGTTCAAATCCAGTGTTCTCATTACCGTCACCGCTCTTCTGACGCCTCTTCTGTCTCCATGTTGATTGAAGGCCGGAAGTGACACTCTCCCACAGAGAATGCATTGGAACGCGGGACTTCCGGCCTTTAATCAACATGGAGACAGAAGAGGTGTCGGAAGAGCGGTGACGGTAATGAGAACACGGGATTTGAACTGTGCTGCAGGACCGGAACAAAGTCGCACCACAGGATACCGATTATCGCTGTTGAGTATACGCGCTAACATGCAGCAGGGGGACGGATAGCAATATTTTCCGGAGTGCTTCTATTACTGTACAGACATCATGTGACCTTTATTGTGACACCCCTCCAACTCTAGTATACACTTCAGTTACATCTGACATTACAAACTTCCTCTATTTTTAGTTGCAGTTGGCATTACGGATCATCAGAGAGCTGTAATGAATGGCACACTAGGCAAATGACCAGGACCCCCATTTCCTAGTGTGCACCCAAGCCGAGACCCCAGAAGCAAGCTTAGAGTATATAAACCTGCACTGCCCTGGACCACAGGTCAATTTTACTATTCACTTCCCCAGACCTCCAGAGCTTTTACCATTAGCCCCATCACTATCATAAGACATTGGATGACAGTATTGTATGGGCTTTGCATAGTACTGCTAGTGGGCAGGAGGCTTATTTTACTTGATGCCCTATGTGTAAAGGGAATCTGTCACTAGGTGTATGGTGCCTTAAATGAGGGCAGCATAAACTAGTAACACAAATGCTGAACAGATCAGTGTATTACTTACATCATTCTGTTCAGCTGTTCTCCTAATATGCAGGAGAATGGGATTCTTGACACACCCCTCCCCGCCCTCCAACTGCTGATTGACAGCTGATTGCCTACACACACCATGAATAGATAACTGCCAATCAGCAGCTGTGGGCGGAGTTTTCAGCTTCTGATGAATATTGAGGACTATTTGGCTCATGCACATATTGGAGAGGACTACTTATTGTCCATAATATTCAGGAGGATTCAAAAATTTAAAAAATTCAGGAGGATATCTCTGGATCAGCTGCACAGAACAATGTAAGTGATACATCATTCTGTTCAGCTTCTCTGTCACTAGTTTATGCTACCCTGAGATCGGAAATCATAAACCTACTGACAGAGTCTCTTTAACCATGTATATTTTATTAGTTGTAAACTAATCAGTTGCCTCCTATTCTACAATCTTTCCACAAAACAAAAATGCAAATTAATTGTCTTCATTATGTTTAATACTGTGTCTAAAATATGAAATCTCAGATGAAAACGAATACTTACAGGTACACGTGGGCTCTGCACCTGACCACTCTGAATTGAACTGGCACACCCGAGCCGGGCTTCCTTGCAATTCATAACCGCCCCAGCAAAAATAGTCACAGGTTGTCCCATAGTTGTCTCCGGCTCCTGAGCACTTAACGTAGCCATTCTCTGGGGCATTCAGCTTAGCACAGCGCCTTACTTAGTAGAAAGACAGAGAGACAAGCAAATGGTTTAATAGTTAACACTTACCAACAAGGTGTCAGGTTCTCTTTAGTTCAAGATATATGCAACAATTGTTTGGCATGTACAGTATTTAGCAAAAAATCCTTTAGGTATTTATTTTGGAGCTACTTTAGGCCATGTTCACACAACGTATGTGTTGTATAAATCATGGCCGATGTTGCTATTTGCAACAATTGCCATGATTTATACAACACGTACGTTGTATGCGAATGAATTGAATCCGGGCCAGAGCGTGTACACATGATTCCATCCGGCCTCACGAGAAACTGACATGTCAGTTTTCTGGGGCCGATTCACACAATGGAGCATACGGCTCTGGCCGCACACTCCATTGTGTGCAGAGGTGAACTTTGGGTGTGCCCGCATCTGAATTCACCAGAATTGAAGATAATCCAGTTGGTACTGCAGTACCGGCCGGGATGATCTTCAGTAACACCAGCCGTTCTGTGATCTGGCCGGGTCACAGAACAGCCGGAGTTATACTTAGTGTGAACATGGCCTTATACTGTATTGTATCATGACATATATAAAATAAATAGCCTTAGTAAATGTGAGAATGGTGCCTTTTGGTAATTTGTCCATAGAGTAGATTATGCACAATCTCAGGTCTCCTACTGTAATGAAGAGTCAAAGGGGAGTTGTTTGTGTCACACTCTGGAACACCTCACCACTTCTTCCTCCTCCCTCTTATTCATGAATAATCTCTGCTGCCCGACCTCCTGCTCACTCGGCTGTCAGCCAGTGTCCTCTATAGGCAGTTTATGTCTGAAAGAAACACCCAGATATAGTTGAATCTCTGAGCCCAAATGGTGGTCTAGTGGTAAATCACCTGTCTATAGACATCCAACAGGTCTTTCTTTTGTTCCCCTGATTGAAAATTAAAAAAAAATTATTATCTCATTATTGTATTTTTTTTTAAGTGCAAAGAGTTTCCCAATAATTAGTTTTAAAATAATTTTTTTAATGCAATGATGCAAAAAATAATTTAGACTTGATTGGGAATTTTTTGCACAATCATAATAATAATAAAATTTAGGGATGGTCTGACCCTGGTTCGGACAAACCCGAACCCTCCGCAATGATTACTGCTGTCTGCCGTCTCCGTGTAGCGGGCGGATCTAGCGGGAGGAACGCCAGGCGATCCTCCCGCTGTATCCGCCCGCTGCACGGAGCGGGCAGACAGCGGGAATCCGATGCCGAGCGTTCGGGTTCAGCCGAACCTCGGTGGGTTTGGGCCATCCCTAATTATATTTTATTTCCATCAGGGGATTTGAACCAAAGAAACACCTGTTTGTGGTCTGTAGACAGATGATTTACCCCCTAGACCACAGCTCCAACCTAGGTTAGGTGGTTCAACTATATCTGATTGCAGATCAGTCGTCTGTTGGATGATACTGGCTGACAGTTGAAGGAGCAGGAGGCTGGGAAGCATTGATTATTCATGAAGGAGTTATGACACATGCCAGAGGGCGGCACAAATGCTGAGGCACAACTCCTGTTTGACTCTATTACAGTTGGAGACACAAGATTGTGCATAATCCACTCAATGGACAAATTACCAAAAGGCACCATGCTCACTAGGGGACTGTCAGCACCTTAGGTAGGGCCCGTGAGCTGACAGAGCCATAGCATAGAGCATGACTATGTGCATAAAGCCTTACAGAAGAGGAACATTCTTAACCAAATGTAACTCCTGTGATTTCTGGCTCATTATAAATGCATATTACACCCAGCCCCTTTGATACGCTTACATACCTCTGACTTTCACAGTGAATTTACACGACGCCTTGTTTTCAGCTCTGTCGTATACTGTGTACTGGATTTTATGATCTCCCTCCGGGAAGTCCGAGCCTGATGGCAGTCCTTTCAATATGACACTGAAGAATAATTGATGTGACTAAGTAATCCATCAAAGCCGTAACATTATAGCAGGGGGGGGATGTATTTATTCTCAGCAAATATACAAAAGCCTTTGCTAGACTCAACGATAATTTGTCAGATATGATTACTTTTGAAGGCTGGCATCAATAATCTGTGAGTCAATAATAATAAATGGTAATGGCACATCAGACAGAAAACGTATTGGGCATACTGGGACATTTCATCATAACTTACATACATATTGGCCGATAATTCTATATGCCAGAATGTGAGTGTTCAGTCATAGCTGTCCTAACATCAGTAAAATAATAACATTTTAGTAAAAAGTGATAGAAGGTAACATCAACACTACACATTTTGGTCCCCCCCCCCCCCTCAAAGTTAGGATTATACCTGCACTGTCGTTAAAGCAAAACAATGAAAAAAAACTGTTGGTTGTGGTGGAACCATTGTACATTAGACACCAACAGCATTCAACAGACCCTATTGACTTCGATAGACTCCATCAACTTTCTGGTTCTGCAGTTCAGTTCTCGTTCCCCTGAATAGGAGCTGAGCTACAGTCACCAGTTCCAGCCACTACTCCGAGAATGGAGCCTACTGTTTCTGGCCTTGTTCACTAAATATTTCTGGATATGAAAGCTGTTCTGAGTTGGTTCCCTGGTTAATGGCCTATACTAAGGTTTTGGCCATCAATCTTTCCTGCCAGGGACTCGACCCACGGCTCTGTTCATTCCTATGGAGCCACCAGAAAGAGTTGAGCATATGGAGCCACCGGGGAGAGTAGAGTACAGCACTCTGCTCTCCACATGCCATGGTCACATGCAGTAGCCGTGGCTGTATTCATAACAAAGGAGCCAGAGGCCAATAGGGAAATTGGCAGGGGTACGTAGGTCGGACCCCGTGGATGAGGGCCAAGTCCGTTTTGCCCGGACAACCTCTTTAAGCACAATTTAAAATGGACATGAGAATGATTGCAATGGTAGTATAGGATAGTACTGGAGCACAGGCAGAACACATTAAACTCCTTTTGTGGTTAACCCCTTCGCGTCAGTAACATGTATATATACGTTCCTACTGCACATACCCTGTGCAGTAGGAATGTATATACACGTTCCTGTACTGACGGGGGCTTTGTGATGAGAGGGGGAGCGCTGCAGGGATAGCGATCCTGCTCTCATCTGTGTCCAGGGCCGCAGGTAATGAGAGTCAGCTGCAATCCCGCAGCCGACTCTTATTAACCCCTTAAACGCCGTGATCTACATCGATCGCAACGCTTAAGGTACTCAGTGACAGATCAAGCATCTGTCACTGAGTGATCGAGACCCCCGAAGCTGTGCTCCTTACCTCCGTCCTTTCGGATTGTCGATCTATGTGTAGAGTCTGCTCTCAGGCAGGCTCTATACATATATCGCCGATGACACTGATCTATGCTATGCTATGGCATAGCATAGATCAGTATATGCAATCTAATGATTCCATATATTACAGTGTTAAAAGTGTTTTTTGTTTTTTTTTAAAGTGTAATAAAAAAGTTTTTAAAAGTATTTAAAAAACCCTTATAAACTACCCCCCCAATAAAAGTTTAAAATATCCCCTTGCCCATTATAAAAATATAAATAAATAAACATATTACTTATCGTAGCGTGCGGAATTGTCCGATCTATTAAAATATAACATTATTGTTCCCGCACGGTGAACGGCGTAAACGGAAACATAAAAAAACGCACCAGGATTGCTGATTTTTATTAAATTACATATCACAAAAAAATTCATAAAGAGCAATGAAGATTTTTTTGTTACACCAATATGATATTAATAAAAACTAAAGATCATAGCGCAAAAAATGACACCCCAACCAGCCCTGTACGTAGAAAAATAAAAGCGCTACGGCTCTTAGAAGGCAGGGAGGAACATTGCATTAATTTGACCCGGACTTTTGTGCATCAAAGGGCTCTGTCTTGAAGGGGTTAATTACTATACATAGTGTACTCATATTAGTAAAGAGGTTGTCCAGGCCACAAACTAAGGGTCCATTCACATGTCGGTATGTCTTTTACTCAGCAAATTTGAGTCTGCATTTTTTCATCCCCAATCTACAAAATTCCATCTATATTGCATTTGTATTTTTTGCTAATACGCAAAAATGAAAAAAAAAAAAAAATTACTTAATATTAAACTAGTCACTATTTGTGGATCGTGGATCCGTACTTTTTGCTAATCCCATAGAGTTCTATTGGTGTGTCCGTTTTAGTCCCCACTAGGGACTTTTTTTTTTTTTTTTTTTTACAGCACAGATCACGTCCCTGTACTTACCTACGGATGTGTCAATGGTCCCATACATTGACCCTATTTTCTGTCCATAATTGTATATCCGCATTGCGGACAGAATTGCAGACGTGTAATTAGGCCCTAACTTGTCCGACTTCTGTACCCCCAGTTATCTTCATATTGGCCCCTGGCTCTTTTGTTGTGAATACAGACGCTGGTACGGCACATGACCCTCTGGCTATATTCATTCCTATGTAGCCGTCGGAAGGAGCAGGGCATATGGAGCCGCCAGAGGGAGCCGAGTAAAGCATTCGCCTCCCCATAGGAATGAATTAAGCCATAGGTCACATGCTGTAGCCGTGGCTGTATTTATAAAAAAAAAAAAGGAGCCAGAGGCCGATACGGCGATTGGGGGAGGGGGGGATACGGAGGTTGGACCCTGTGGATAGGGGACAACTTTGTTTTGCCCAGACAACCTCTTTAAGCACAATTTATTAGATGTCAGTGTCAGGTGCCTATATACATGTGAATATATAGCAAGAATGCTATGGAGAGATGCATCTACTCATTCTAACAGATTCCTCTTCTAGCAGACAGGAAGTTATGATTCTTACTATTTATCTTACTTACTCTGTTAGGATTCCATCTGCTGTGTCTCGTCCCTCAGGAGTGTCCCAGAAGACTCTTGCGGTAAGTTTATTTGGTTCTGCTACTTTTTCCTTTACACTTGGACACTGAATCCTTGGTGGCTCCAAATCTACAAAACAAAATATCCAACATAAGCTTCACTTACTAAAGCATGGTCGCCTGTCATTATCATTTACCTTCAGGAATTAAACTGCTCTGTACATTACCTGCCTCTGAAAAGTGGTGGTCTAGCGCTTAAAACAGCTGCAAACCAAAGGAGTGAAAAAAATGTATGATATACTTATTTATATAAGTATAAAGCTCCTGTGCAGCCTGCGGCACGTACCGGCCGCGGCTGCAGCTTTATACCTGAGAAAGTGAAGTGCGCACGGCAGGGAGAGGGGCAGCAGGTAGTCATCTGGGGGCTCCCTGCCCGTGTCGCCGGGGATGAGTGACAGGCATAGGCCCGTTACTGGTGCCTCTCCCTTTCACTTATCCCCACCAAGCACAATGAAAGGGAGAGAGAGGTGACTAGACACAGGCAGGGAGCCCCCCGGATGACTACCTGCCGCCCCTCTCCCTGCTGCTCCTGGGGGTTAAACTTAAGTTTATAAAACTGCTGCTGTAAGCTGCACAGGAGCTTCATACAGTGCTGCAGGGAACCATATCAGCCCAATTGGGCTGATGAGTTCCCTTTAACTGCAATTTCACCGGTCTGGGCTGCTTGCCGTTTTCTCCATCCCCCCCCCCCCCCCCCTTAGGGAATTATAGAAAAGAAATTCCATGCAACTAACATTTTCATAAATGTTGCATAAAGTTTGTATTATTCCATACGGGGATCAATTTATATGCAGCTTGCAATTTATTTCAGGAATGCTATATGTTTAACATCAGGGATGGGGAACCTTTGACCCTCCAGCTGTTGCAAAACTACAACTCCCATCATGCCTGGACAGCCTTTGGCTGATGGGAGATGTAGTTCTGCAACAGATGAAGGGCCGAAGGTTCCCCATCCCTGTTTTAGATTCTCAATGTTTTTCTTGCAGGACTTTCTGCACCTGTTTTCTGTCTCCGTTACTGTATATATATATATATATATATATATATATATATATATGTGTGTGTGTCTACTCAGATTATATCTCATGACAGCTTATTGTGTCCCTGCGCTCATGCTGATGGCATTGCTGCTTTCTTATATAAGAGCTATGGGAGTAAAAAGATATAGGCCTGGCACAGCTGTTTGCAACCTCTACTGCCACATAACTGCAATATAGTGTTCATGCTTACGAAACCTCAGATTAGCATAAGCAGAAAACACTGAGAGTGAAGTTTCTTATACAGCCTGAGGTATACTGTGACTTTTAGTTGGGCTACTGATTGAGTAATGAAGCTATAGTCTACAGCTTAATGTATTCCTTTAGACTATAGATGTAGCGTGATAATTAAAAATCAATCGTTTGCGTTATAAAAAGTCTTCATGTAGTCCAGGCCTTGACCTCCCAGCTTCATGGAATCATAGTAATCAGTTCAATCTAAACAAAGTATATACTACCATCTAGTGGTGATCAGTGGTATATCATGTTATACCCCTAATTGTGCTTACCACAGAAAGATTCCTTAAAGGGGTTATCCAGTGCTACAAAAAGATGGCCACTTTCTTTCAGAAACAACATGACACTTGTCTCCAGTTCAGGTGCGGTTTGCAATTAAGCTCCATTCACTTCAATGGAACTGAGCAGCAAAACCCCGCCCAAGGTGGAGACAAGAGTGGGGCTGTCTCTGGAAGAAAGTGACCATGTTTTTGTAGCGCTGGATAACCCTTTAAGGGTACTTTCACAGTATATTTTCCGCTGCGGATCCGCAGCAGATTTCATTTAAATAACTGAACACAGCAACAAATCTGCTGTGGATCTGTTGCAGATCTGCTGCGGATCCTGTAGGTGTGAATGCACCCTAAAGGGGTTTTCCAAATATTTTCACATGTTAACATATAAACTGCTTGACAACTTAATCCTCCAGGCCGCTGGAAAAAAAAACACTGGCCTCAGAGGTCTATGCATGAAAAGACAGAGGCCGTAATTTGCTGCACATTATCACTGATGTCTCTATAAACAAAGCTGGACTGGAACAGTGATGCTGGACAAGCTGATGATTAAATAGGTGAGTATAGTGCATTTTATTTGGCAAGCTCAAGGATTTTTCTTATGGAGTCAGGCAATGGTTTTTATGTAGGCGTCGTCTACTATAACATCTTGCTATTTTCCGTGATTGGATGTGTAGTAAAGCTGGGTTCACATCTGCAATGTTTCATCTGTTGTTATTCTCTATACAACTATATGGCTAGGTTCACACTATGTAAAAATGACGACCATCTTTGTGCACATAACGTCTGTTAGCTCATAAATAACGGAGGTTATTTGCACAATGATGCCCGTTATTATGAAACACTGCTGTTATTTTTACACAGTGTAAACCTAACCTAAAACTGAGAGCGGTTGCTCTGTAAGATGCCAGCCTCAGATGCAGATGTGAGTCTTAGTTGCAAGACCCTCTAAGGGCCAGTTCATACTGAGCTGAATCCGTGATTAAAATTCTTCCCCCAAAAATATGTGCAGAGCAATTTTCCACTTCTGCGTCAATCCACTTTCCGCCCAAACGATTGACGCTAGAGGAGTCCTATAGAAGTCAACAGGGTTTGAATTCCGCTTGAATTCTGCTCCTATTCTGCCAGAGCTGAATAAGGGTATGTGCACACAAAGGAAGTCTCACGGATAACATCCTGTGGATTCCGATGATCACCCC
Organism: Dendropsophus ebraccatus; assembly: GCF_027789765.1. Classification (NCBI taxonomy): domain Eukaryota; kingdom Metazoa; phylum Chordata; class Amphibia; order Anura; family Hylidae; genus Dendropsophus; species Dendropsophus ebraccatus. Next base: position 26,847,324 of record NC_091464.1, read on the forward strand.
CATGCGCTTGACTCCATTCTATGCTTAGGCGGATTACGCTGTCTACCCAAAGAATAGACATATCCATATACATGAGTATAGAATGGAGCTTATGGGATGGGCGGAGAATGAAGCAGGAATTTGCGGGGAAGAGCGCTGGAATCCTCTGGAGCGTACACACTATCAAATGGCGACAGAATGCGCCTGCCACAGTCTGCGAGCGGTTGCGAGGTACGGAATGTGCGACGGTTTTCCATCGCCATTCCGTAGTGTGCACTCACCCTAAGTGAGGAATTTGAAGCAGAAAGCTTTCCTCTTCAATTCCTTGCCTATTGCTCAATGTGAACGGGCCCTTAAAGGGAACCTGTCACCCGGCATTCCGACGCAGAGCCCGCCTAACCCCCTGGTGGAGCCCTAGACACTTACCCTTTGCTTCAAGTCCCGTTCCTTGACCTGGTCCCTGGTCGGAGTTATCGCCGTCGGCAGCCGTGCGTGCACGCTGCAAAAATTAGTCCGATGCCCGTAGAGAATGACGGCTCCAGTCATTCTCTATAGGCATCGGACTCATCTCATGTAATTAGCATACAGCGCGCGCACAGCTTCCAGCGCTGATATCTCTGCCCGGGGACCGGGTCCAGGAGCGGGACTTGCAGCAAAGGGTAAGTGTCTGGGGCTCCACCAGGGGCTCTGCGTTGGAATGCCGGGTGACAGGTTACCTTTAAGTCTTCATTTTGGGGTTGAACTTCTATTGATTGCAGTAGTACAATAAGTGAAACTGCATTATTATACAGCATACATACAAATTCCTATGACACTATGATTATGATGGAGTACAGGCTCGGACTGGCCTACAGGGGAATCCCCCGGTGGGCCCTACCCCTTGGTGGGCCCCTAGCAGGAGGTGGGCCTCCTAGACTGACTCTTTGTACCAGAGAATAAAAACATTTTCTATGCTATAGAATCAAAGACAAATATATTTAAGGTACCATGTGTCTTCTTGACCGAACAGCATCTAATAGTGTCAGCAGTTTGGAACACGAATTACAGCTGACAGAAGTCTCGTAACCAATGATAGGCAGGCAGCGGAGTGAGGGAAGATAATAAAGAAACTATACTCACCAGTCCCCGTGCCCCTGGATCGCTCTCTCTCCTACAGCTGCTGGAAGTCATTTTCCATCAGGTTCTGTGTATGTCACGGCCCCAGCTCAATGTTACATACTCGCCTGATGGATTGCCTGCTCAGCCAGTCAATGACTGCAGCGGTGTCCATCCTCAGTCAGTGATTGGCTGAGCAGACGATCCATCAGCCAAGTATGTGATGTTGCAGCTGGAGGAGCTGCAGGAGGTCGGTGGCTACTGGATATCATTAAGGAAGAGCTTCGGGCAGTGGCGGACTATAATATGGGCGGTTAGGGCGGCCGCCCGGGGCCCGAGGCTCCGGGGGGGCCCACGCCATGCCGCCCATATTATAATCCGCCACGGCTGATGCGCGGCTGCCGGGGGTCTCCCGTCCTATCCACGGCAGCGCACGCATCAGTGAGCTCCCCGTGTGCCTGTGGCTGCAACTTCCGGCGCACGGGGAGCTCTGCGATGCGCGCGCTGCTGGGGATAGGACGGGGGACCCCCAGCAGCCGCGCATCAGCCGGAGGCTGCAGAAGGAGAGAGGCTCGACGGGGGAACGGACGGCAGGTGAGTTGTGTTGGGTTTTTTTTTTTTTTTTGTGTTATCTGCACGGGGGGGGGGGGGGGGGGGAGACCAGCTATAAGGGGGGGGGGGAGGGGGACCAGCTATAAGGGGGACCAGCTATAAGGTGGGGGGGAGGAGGACCAGCTATAAGAAGGGGGGAAGGAGGACCAGCTATAAGGGGGGGGGGGGGAAGGGGGACCAGCTATAAGGGGGAGGAAGGGGGACAAGCTATAAGGGGGGGAAAGGGGGACAAGCTATAAGGGGGGGGAAGGGGGACCAGCTATAAGGGGGGAGAGGGAAGAGGGGGGTCATCTATAAGGGGGGGGAGGGGGACCAGCTATAAGGGGGGGAAAGGGGGACCAGCTATAAGGGGGGGGGGGGCAGCTATAAGAAGGGGGGGGAGGAGGATCAGCTATAAGGGGGGGGGGAAGGGGGGACCAGCTATAAGGGGGGGAAAGGGGGACAAGCTATAAGGGGGGAGAGGGAAGAGGAGGATCATCTATAAGGGGGGGGGGAGGGGACCAGCTATAAGGGGGGGAAAGGGGGACCAGCTATAAGGGGGGAGAGGGAAGAGGGGGATCATCTATAAGGGGGGGGAGGGGGACCAGCTATAAGGGGGGGAAAGGGGCGGTGAAGGGGGACCATCTATAAGGGGCGGTGAAGGGGGACCAGCTATAAGGGGGGGGGTGAAGAGGGGCCAGCTATAAGGGGGGAAAGGGGGACCAGCTATAAGGGGGGGAAAGGGGGGACCATCTATAAGGGGGAGTGAAGGGGGGAAGGGGGACCAGCTATAGGGGGGGGAGGGGACCAGCTATAAGGGGGGGAAAGGGGGACCAGCTATAAGGGGGGAGAGGGAAGAGGGGGATCATCTATAAGGAGGGGGGGAGGGGGACCAGCTATAAGGGGGGGGGGGTGAAGAGGGGCCAGCTATAAGGGGGGAAAGGGGGACCAGCTATAAGAGGGGGAAAGGGGGGACCATGTATAAGGGAGAGTGAAGGGGGGGAAGGGGGACCAGCTATAAGGGGGGGGGGAGGGGACCAGCTATAAGGGGGGGGGGGGGGAGGGGGACCAGCTATAAGGGGGGGGGAGGGGGACCAGCTATAAGGGGGGGGAAGGGGGACCAGCTATAAGGGGGGGAAAGGGGGGACCATGTATAAGGGGGAGTGAAGGGGGGGAAGGGGGACCAGCTATAAGGGGGGGGGGAAGGGGACCAGCTATAAGGGGGGGGAGGGGGACCAGCTATAAGGGGGGGAAGGGGGACCAGCTATAAGGGGGGGGGGGAAGGAGGACCAGCTATAAGGGGGGGAGGGGGACCAGCTATAAGGGGGGGAGGGGGACCAGCTATAAGGGGGGAAAGGGGGACCAGCTATAAGGGGGGGAAGGGGGACCAGCTATAAGGGGGGGAAGGGGGACCAGCTATAAGGGGGGAAGGGGAACCAGCTATAAGGGGGGAGAGGGAAGAAGGGGATCATCTATAAGGGGGGGAAGGGGGACCAGCTATAAGGGGGGGAAAGGGGGACCATCTATAAGGGGGGGGGTGAAGAGGGGCCAGCTATAAGGGGGGAAAGGGGGACCAGCTATAAGGGGGGGAAAGGGGGGACCAGCTATAAGAGGGGGACCATCTATAAGGGGGGAAGAGGGGCGCCATTTATAAGGGGGGAGGAGCGGGACCATCTCCTATAGGATTAGCACCCTCCTCTCCTGACATCCTCAGTGCTGCTGTGACCTCCCCTATAAGATCAGCACCCTCCTTTCCTGACATCCTCTGTGCTGCTGTGACCCTGCAACCTCCCCTATAAGATCAGCGCCCTCCTCTCCTGACATCCTCTGTGCTGCTGTGACCTCCCCTATAAGATCAGCACCCTCCTCTCCTGACATCCTCTGTGCTGCTGTGACCTCCCCTATAAGATCAGCACCCTCCTCTCCTGACATCCTCTGTGCTGCTGTGAACTCCCCTATAAGATCAGCACCCTCCTCTCCTGACATCCTTTGTGCTGCTGTGACCTCCCCTATAAGATCAGCCCCCTCCTCTCCTGACATCCTCTGTGCAGCAAGGGACCAAACATTATGTTTATTGGGGCCAGCATTGGGGGGGGGGGCAGTAGTGGAATATAATGAGGGCGGATTAACCGGGGGGGGGCAGGTTGGGTGGACAGCCCGGGGGCCCAGGGTACATTTAATCCGCCACTGGCTTCGGGGGCAGAGGGATGGGTAAGTATATTCTCTTTATTATGTTCCTGCACCCCCCTGCCTACCTGAGACTTGTTAGTTTCATGGGACTTCTCCTTTCAAGAAACTTAAGTGGGATGTTATGCTGTCTGCATGACTGTGACTGAAGAGTTACTAGTAGTGAGCTATCATCGCTGGTCACATACACAGCTCTGAGCAAAGTCACTATAGTAATGTGAAAGGTTTGGTGCTTGTTATATCTGGTGTAAGCAGGGTGGGCCCCTAAAACCAAATTCCCAGGTGGGCCCAAGGTCGCCCAGTCTGACACTGGCCAGCTGCTGCTCCCCCTAAAATCCATAGGATAGGGGATATCAAGCTAAAAAAATATTTTAAATCAACTGGTGTCAGAAAGTTATATAGATTCTTAATTTACTTCTACTAAAAATCCTCAAGCTTTCCAGTACTTATCAGCTGCTGTATGTCTGGCAGGAAGTGGTGTATTCTTTCCAGTCTGATACATTGCTCTCTACTGCCACCTTTGTCCATGTCAGGAACTTACTTTGGACAGTTCCTGACATGGACAGAGGTGGCAGCAGACATCACTGTGTCAGATTGGAAACAATACACCACTTCTTGCTGAACATACAGCAGCTAATAAGTACTGGAAGACTGGAGATTTTTTTTTATAGAAGTAAATTACAAATTTCTGTCACCAGTTTATTTGAAATATTTTTTTCTGCAGTACCCCTTTAATACTGTGAACTATTTTACTTTTAGGGTAGCTTCACACACATCGTATCGCAGCAGATTTACTGCTGTAGATCTGCAGCAGATTTGTTCTAAATAACTGAACACAGCATCAAATCTGCAGCGGATCCTGTACGTGTGAACGCACCCTTAAACAGCTTGACAACCCCTTTTGTACAATCAATGCAGTTTCTCCATTGATTAACTAATCAGGTGATGACCGATTTCCTATGAAAGCCTGGGTAATATAGTCCTACATGCCACCCATACTGTCTATACTCATTTCAACAGCTTTATTTATAATACTCTTTGGCCGCCCTTTCCACATACAATTACATCAGATTGTCAGTAGTCTCCTTCATGTTAATAAATCCGGCGTATATAACCGTATACCAGTGGATTCTAAACTGAGTGAACTGTAGTGTATAGAAATGTCTGTGAACCTCAAGTGTCCCTCCAAAAAGTTGGGAGGTATGAAGGAAGAGCAGACTGCAAAGCATTATGGGGATGTCATGTGTTTTTTTTTCAGTCATCATCATCATCATCATCATCATCATCATCATCATCATCATCATCATCACCATAAGCTTTACAGCAATGGAGCAGCTTTATCAGCCTGCCAGAGACAAAACACAGTCTGATTTGCCCCTAGCAACCAATCACAGCTCACCTTTCATATCTTAACAAGCTCTTATAAAATAAAAGCTAAGCACTGATTGGTTGCTATGGGCAAGTAAGACTGTCTAAATTGCGCATGGCAACCAATCACAGTTCAGCTTTTATTTTACCAGAGTAATTTAAGAAACAAAAGCTGAGCTGTGATTGGTTGCTATGGGCCACATGAAACCATATTATTTAGTGTTCTTAGTGAGGCCTAACCATAAGCTGTTTGCTTGGTCACAATTGTGTTTAGTGACCTCTGCAGTAAAGCGCATCGCCAGTCATTAATGGGTTAATGCTTCAGATGTGTTTACCTGCAGTAACCATGGCAACCGTGCACTGTGATGACAAGCGCTTATGTCATAAAGAAGGTTACATAAAGCAATGCACCGCGCCCTGATCAGTGCCATCTTGGATGCGCCAGAGGACCTTGAGCTTGACTACTGCCCCCTACCCTTGATGTAATTTGGAGGTTCTAGCAGGGGAAAAGGGGTGGTCTGCTTTAGACTACCCTTTTATCAAGTCTCCCCCTTCTTGAGAAGTGGACCTGGATCTGTGAGGGAGAAGACATACATCCGCCATCAATAAGGTGACAGATATCGCAGCCAGATCTCTCTCACATCCAGTTTATTATATTATATTTATAATATGGTTTTACCCTCTAAGCCCAGGGAAGGGGCAACTCTCCAGCCATGGCTCCCTCGAGGTTTCCCCCACAGGGGGTTTTTCCTCGCCTGAGTGCTGGAGAGTGACTCTTCGTGAGTCAGGGATCTGCCATTTTCAGAGTCATGTAATTTTAAATAAAATTGGCACCATTTGAAACCTGATTACAATGTGTTGTGTCTTTATTATGCTTTCTTTGGTGTAACTTATTATGTTTGGGAGTTGGGGATCCATCACATATAGCAGAGTCATAAAGTTGGACACCTGCCTGCTACACAGATCCATCACCTGCACAATGAGAGCAAGTAGGATGGAGCAGTGGACGGCAGAACTCCTGCATGTATGTGTATATCCCTGGATTAAAGGGACACTCAACTCAAGAAAAAACATGCATCGCAAGGTTTATACTGACATCTGCAAGGTTTGTCAAAAGGTTTTTTTTCAAGTGACAGGGTCACACCAATCACAGCATATCATAGCAACATGGACACCACCATACATATACATCATATATACACAACCCAGTGGCTCTTGTGTGTGGGCAGCATCAGGGGCAAGGAAAAGTATTGCACCCCCACACCCATACATCCAAGTTTGAGCTAGGTAGCTGCCCCCTCCCCCTGCAAAATCCATAGGATAGGGGATATTAAGTTGATTGGTTGGGGTCCCAGTGGTCACGAGAATGTGGGGAACATGTCCCCCTCAAATAAACAGTAGCGACAGTGCCCCATTAATTTTCTATAGGTTTTGTTATCCCTCATCCTGTGAATAACTTTGGGAGAGGAGTATGTTCTCATGTAGTATATGGCTGGACCCAGTCTAGGGTTTTTTCAGAAATATGGCATATGGCATTTTTTGGGGTTCAAAAACGCAGAGACTAGATGTTAGCTGATAGTCAATGGCGAAAAGCAAAACGCAATACCCATAGGACATTTTTCTGCTATGTTTTTTTTTTCTTTTTTTTTTTTTGTGAAATCATAGCACAGGGGGGAATATTGTCATGTCTATATGGAAATTATTGTTTTCCCCCCAGTTCTTCAACAGCAAACCTGGAATCACATGATAAAGAATCACATGACTTGTACTGAAAAAAAACAAAAAAACACAGGGTAATTTACGCTAATAGTAATTTACACTAAAATGAGAAAATGGGAGAAAAAGTGCCTGAAAAAAAACACCAAAAAGCAGGAAAATGTGAACAGTCTTATTCTTGGTTCAGATTTAAAGTGAATTCAGTAGAATTAAATGGGTACTCCGGCGAATTTTTTTTCTTCCAAATCAGCTGGTGTCCGAAAGTTATAAAGATTTGTATTTCACTTTTATTTAAAAATCCAGTACTTATCAGCTGCTGTATGTCCTGCATGAAAGTGGTGTATTCTCTCCAGTCTGACACAGTGCTCTCTGCTGCCACCTCTGTTCATGACATAAATTGTCCAGAGCAGGAGAGGTTTTCTATGGGGATGATCGAACAGGGGCGATGTTCAGGTTTGTACGAACCCGAACCATCGGCATTTGACTCCCGCCGCCTTCCCTTTCCGTGGGGAAGGTGGAGACAGCCCGCGTACTGCCTGGAAAACAGGGATACAGACTAGGTAATAGGCTGTATCCCCATTTTTCAGGCGGTACTCGGCGGTAAATGAAAAATGAAAATTGCCTCTGTCCTTAAGGGGTTAAGGAAGCGCTACGAGGGAACGGGAATGGGTAAGTATACTTTCGTTATTATGTTCCCACACCCCCCTGCCTGCCTGAGATTTATCAGTTTAACAGGACTTCTCCTTTCAAGAAACTTATGTGGCCCCCTATACTGTTTGCATAGAGTGACTGACAAGTTACTAGCAGTGAGCCAGCATTGCTGGTCACATACACAGCGCTGTGCAAAGTCACTATAGTAATGTGAAAGGTTAGGCGCTGGTTATATCTGGTATATGTAGGATGGGCCCCTAGTATTAAATTCCCTGGTGGGCCCAAGGTACCCCAGTCCGACACTGATGGAGTATGTGGCTGTGCTTGTGTATACAGTCTCTGCCAGGCATGCATCTCATTCAATGTGCAGTGTTTAGTCATTTAGACCCATGGTACAAGCACCATGAAATGACCTTTCTAGTCTCCAGCATCCAGTGTTTGGAGGCAACATGCACTGCAACATTAAAGGGGGTTTCCAAGTAAAATGTGCTGAAGGAATATCCACAGAATAGCCAGTCAGTAACTGATCAGCAGGAGGCTAACACCCAGCATCTGCGCTGATCATTCGGCGCCCACACTACACAGTGAATGACGCACTGTGTAGTGGTGGCAGCTCAGATCCACATGTAGTGTGGGTAGCTAATAGCTGATCAGCACTGGTGCAGGGTGATGGCATAGCCCAGACGTGTCAAACTAAGGCCCTCCAGCTGATTTAAAATTACAAGTCCCATCATGCCTGGACAGCTAACGCTAAAGCTTTGGCTGTCCAGGCATAATGGGACTTGTAGTTTTTTAACAGGTTACATGAACCACTGGAAACCATTGTAATGACCAGGTGTTACAAACACCATTGACTTGATAGAGACCTGGCTTCCGATTGCGATAATCAGGCACTCAGGCACTAAACACTGACTAAAGGCCCTATTACACCAAGCGATTATCGGGCGAATTTGGTGGATTATCGGCACTTGGTGTAATAGCTCCTGTTAAAAGACAACGATCAGCCGGCTGATCCTTGTCATTCGACATGTTGAAAGATTTTTGAACGATAACGACGGTCTGCTGCTGGCCATCGCTCTGTGTAATAGGAGTGGCGGCAGCAGACCGCTGCTGTCTCCTATGGGCTACTAGTGCGTCTGGGGAGCCCCTCTCACAGCTCCCCCCCCCCCCCTCCGCTCTTGTAATAGCGCCGGCAGCAAGCGGGGAACAAGGAGAAAGTAGGACCTGTAAACCTGACCCACAATACCATAGACCTTTTGGTTTTCTTCCTACTTTAAGTATTTTTACCAGGCCAGATAGCTGGCTGATACAAGTGGCAATTGACTATGTACAAGTCTTCGGGAAGGCCAATGGATAGTGAGATCACCGGGATAATCCCCCCCACAGACACACACACAGACCATGTATAAGCTTTCTGGCTCTTCCCCCGGTGTTTTATCTGGTATATTGTGAACCCCATTAGGGCTGATGTGGATACTTACAGTCTGTGCACAATCCTGCTTTATATGTGGCGGCACAGTATATACATAATGGGCTGCACCAAGCTTAATAGTAATGTGCTGTGAATTACATTAATGGCAGAACACACACAGCTAGGCAGGAACATGTACACAATGCGTTGACCTTGCTTTTACAGGTTAATATTTTATATTATAGGAGCTGCTGTGGGTGGGCACGCTCTATGAATTATGTGAAGGCTGATGGGAGACTTTACGATATGTGTTGGCTTAATAAAAGGCATAAAACGTCATTGTGGAGAATCCCTTGAATTCTCATCAGCCATACAGGAAAATGAAGCAATAAGACATAAGGAATTGACCATTTTCTTACTCTGGGGGAATCCTCTTCTAGCGGAGCTTTATCTCTAGGTAAATATTTTTTTTAGCTTTTTCAGTTTTGATCCAGATTTTTAATTTTCCTATATTTAGATAACTTTGGAAAATTTTAATTTGTTTCGTGCTGCAGTAAAGTATAAAGTAAAGAGCAAAGTAAAGTAGTGGTATACTAATACTAAAATATAGCATTGCTTATTCTGCACAGTCAAGACTGTAAATTTTAAAAATATACATGGAATAAAAAGCTAATAAAAAGTCATATCTACCCCACAATCTTACCAACACAAGTTGCTGGTCGTCCACTCCAGGACTTGCTATCCATGCAGGTGGCGATTCTGTCCCCCTTCAGCTGGTACCCTGGTGAGCAATAATATTCACATCTGGAGTTGAAGTACGCACCATCTGTGCATTTGAATCCTCCGTTTACTGGCATGGTGAGAGTAGGACATCTTTTCTCTGTACAACAGGAAAAGTAATTTAAAGTAAATAGTAGTAGTTAAAGGGGTATGCTGGCAAAATCTTTTCCTTTCAAATCAACTGGTTTCAGAAAGTTATATAGATTTGTAGTTCTTCTATAAAAAAAAAAAAATCTTAAGTCTTCCAATACTTATCATCTGCTGTATGTCCTGCAGAAAGTGGTGTATTCTTTTTAGTCTGACACAGTGCTCTTTGCTGCCACCCCTATCCAAGATAGGAACTCTCCAGAGCAGAAGAGGTTTTCTATGGGGATTTGCTACTGCTCTGGAAAGTTCCTGTCTCAGACAGAGACAACAGCTGGAGGGCATTACATTGCATATATGCCTGTCTCTGGTTGTTGAGGTGGGGATGGATTTGCAATCCCTACCTTTGGTTTTTACTTTCTGTATGCAGAATGTCTTTAGTCTGCATTTCTACTAAAGAATATTAGATTTTATAAATATCTGGATGTGCATAATTCTATCTTAGACTTTTTTCTTTTTAAACATCAGAGTCCCATTTTCAAGATCCCAGGGGATCCAAGCGCTCAATTTCCCCCATGACTTAGCCACTATCCCCGATCCTGTGGTCAACAGGGGAGTCAACTGGAGGAAACCTTGACATAGGACAGTATACAGAGTGAAAATATTAAGTGCATTATTACGCCTCTGTGGCATGTATAGATTTAAAAAATTGATGGCGTTGTCCCATGCACTTAAATGGGACAATCTTCAACACTTTGAAACTGATGTGAACAATGACAACTCAACAGCACATTCACAAGCACATAGACTCCTGATACTAATATTGATGGCCTATCCTAAGCAAAGGCCATACATTATCTCAGGAAAAAAAGGCCTTAGGACTGCAAGCCCTTGCATTAAAACAATAATGCAGCTCATACTTACCCCTCTCCCCCTTGCAACCCCACAGCTCTCTATGTCACATCTCCCGGTCTCGGCTGTGCTCCCATTCTGACACCTTATGATGTTAGTACATGTTATATTATTTTGTGAGCAAGAAACAGGACATCATTGCAAGCAGCCAGAATGGTTGCGCACCAGGAACAGTGGGAACTGTGGAGGAGTGAGGAGGGTAAGTATAGGTTCCATTATTGTTTTCATGTAAATGGAGACCTTAAGGGAAGTTTTCCATTTTCCCAGAACCCCCTTAAAAAAATGCACAATCCCTTTAGCAGCTTTAGGCCCAAAAAAGCAAATCACAGATACTTACGCTTACATATAGACTTGCTGGACCAGCGTTTATCTGATTGGCAAATAACCTGAGAGGCTCCACTTATCTCGTAGCCTTTCTGACAGTAGATGCTGCACCTTGTCCCTTTCACAGTTTTGTAGTAAGATCGGGAAGGACTGGTGCAAGTGACATGTCCATTTTTCATTTTTATAGGCGAGCACCATGGGGTATCTGCCAGAAATACAAAAAAAATAGTCATTTATATAGACACTGAACTTAAAGGGGTTTTCTGGAAAGATATAAAAAAAAAAAAAAAAATTAATGGGTCATATAGTGTAAAACAAAAAATAAGGATTACTCACCCTCACACTTTGGTTCCAACAGATCTCCACTTCCTGCTTTCTGGTCTCCACTAACAGGATATGGCTGCAACTTCCTGTGTGTTAATTTTGATTTTGTGTATATATATATATATATATATATATATATATATATATATATATAAAATTTTAAACCTAGCCTGATGCTTTTTAAGAAATGTTTTCATCTAGTCACATGACTATCCCTGGTAGTAGATAATCTTTCTGTTGCCTTCTATAATTTTGGACACATTTTTCTTTCAGAATAGCGTTTTGGTTTATAATAAAATCATTACACAGGGGTCACATACATATAAGAACAATGAGTTAACTGCAGCAACAAATCATATTACTAATTTAGACAAGTCTTACTAAAACTGCAGGTATTCACAAGTTATTACTTCCACTACATATCCCAAAAGACACATCCCTTTTCACTTTTAAAGGGGTATTTAAAGGGAAACTCTGTTAATTTAACATTTTTTACTGTAGAACTGTATAGAAAACAATAATCATCCTATTCTGACCTCACTATGCTTCCCCAAGGGTCCTCCTGTGGTGTCTTCGGACTTGTCTAAGCAATGAACGCCTGCTCAACCAATCACTGGGCATTAAGATTTTGGCTCAGAAGTCTAAGGTCCCTTTCACATGTCTGTTTGCGGTCAGGTCCTCGACTGACCACAAACCCGTCAAGTGTAGTGATGTCCCTTAAAGGGACATTTGCAGCACCCAGGAGGTCAACAGGTGCTGCAAATGATGATGGCTTTGGGGCCCAGTGTACTGCAGGAGTAGGCCATTGGGCCCCCTGAGGTGGTGGACCCTGTAGCAGCTGCTATCACTGCTACAGCAGTAGTTACACCCCTGTACACACCCATAGGTGTTATGGGTCCGCGTCGGGAATGTGATCCATAAAAAAAAGCGGCCATTTATTTTTCTGTGTTATTACAGTAGAGTGCTCCTACAAATCGGAGCCATTATAAGGCTACATGAGTCCTTGTAGTCACAGCTTCCCTGCCCTATTACTGCATCTCATGACTAGTGCTATGATTTCTTTAGTACTTTAATGACTGTATGTGTAAGACATGCAGTAAGATTTCCATGTGCCTTTCCTCATCATATCTCTGTTATACATGAGACGGGATCCCAGTAATTGCTCACAGACATAGATTACAGCTTATCGAAACGTAATGATGCCTAATTTATTTGCTTAAATTCTGAGGAGTTATTTTACGTGATAAATTACTTTAAGTGCTACTTTTGATCATAAAGCGATAAGCCAGTGATCAAAGAGACTCAATGATGGTTAGAGAGTTTGCCAAATTGTCTCATCTCTGCAGGCAACCAATAAATCCTGTGTGATGCACATCTGGAACGCAGGGAATATGTGGGGTATTAAGAGAAACGCAATGTGCTCGGCTACGAGACAAAGGCAAGACTCATGAAACCAGTAAGCAGTAAAATGCTATGTGTCATCAGCTTTAAGGGTCCTGTTACACGGAGCGATAACTAGCCGAATTGGGCTTATTTGGCCGACAATCGCTCTGTGTAATAGAAACAATGATCAGCTGATCGTTTCTTTAGGTTCAGATATTAAGTCATCCGGCATACGTGACGGCTGATGATTGTATTATAGAATAATAAAGTAGTAGCTCTCGTTTCCAGTTTATGATCGGGCCGTCTAATAGGACCCTAAGCCTTCTCTCCGAGCACTCTACATCTCCAGACATAGCAGATATATGTTTTCTGAGAATCCTCCGGTGGGCCCCCAGCTTTAGAACCTTCACTAACACTGAATGACAGATCATTTCTCACTGGTTCTTCATCGGTGGGACCCCAGGATCATTTCCTCTGGTGGGCCCCAGATACCCCAGTCCAATACTGTGTGTAGTCCTCGCTCTCCATTTCAGTGCTACTCCAAGATGTTTCTCTAAGCCTGGATATGTTTCTCCAGGTTGTCTGGGGAATGGACATGGTTCCACTGAACCTTACTAGCTGTTTCTAAAGCTGTCATCTGCCCGAGTCTGGTGCAGGCTCATTGTGGTACACTTCAACAGTCAGGTTTGCCTAACAATTTAAGAACCATCTTGTTTTGACACTGCAACCAGTCACAGCTCAGAGCTTGTGAAGATATGAAAGCTAAGTCGTGGGGAAAAACAAATCCTTTTGGTTTCCAGCAGATAAACCTGGGCCCATTTCCTAAAAATAACATAAAAACACACACTTACACTCATCCCCTAAAACTTTTATTTATTGGGTTTTTCTTTAAGAATTTAAAGGAGTAGTCAGATATCCGGTAAACCAAATGCTGCAGAAGCACATAGCCTTGCTCACCTGTCTGCCCCAGTTCTGAAACTACCAAACTTTCCAGGGGCGTAACTAGAAATGGCTGGGCCCTATAGCAAACTCTCCTCTGGTGCGCCCTCGTTTGCTCCTTTGGGTCCAGACTCAGTGACAGCCTGCTCAGCCAACCACTGGCTGTGGCGGGACAGCGCAGTTATTGGCTGAGTGGGCTGGGCCCGGTGAAGCAGACGCGAACGTAAGTGAGGAACAGGGACAGGTAAGTATGGTGTTTTTATTATTTTTACCGACATGGCATGGAGGTAGTTAAAGAAAGCTGCCACTACATTAAACTCTGCTGAGAGATTGCAGGGCTATAGACTCTAATGGTAAAGAGTATCACAGTGGATTCGCTGCAATAAGCAACCCTTAGAAACATTTTTAATATACAGTAAGACCCGCTGATCATTACTTTCTATCTATCTATCTATAAATCTCTATATACACCCTTTGGCTGTGTTCACACTACGTATATTTCAGTCAGTATTGTGGTCCTCATATCGCAACCAAAACCAGGAGTGGATTGAAAACACAGAAAGTCTTTGTTCATACAATGTTGAAATTGAGTGGATGGCTGCCATATAAAAGTAAATAACGGCCATTATTTCAATACAACAGCCGTTGTTTTAAAATACCAGCAAATATTTGCCATTAAATGACGGCCATCCACTCAATTTCAACATTGTGTGAACAGATCCTTTCTGTGTATTCAATCCACTCCTGGTTTTGGTTGCAATATGAGGACCACAATACTGACTAAAAATATATACGTAGTGTGAACGCAGCCTTGAAGTTTATTCATTTATTAACTACTATATTTACTTATCATTCTGTAAATCCATCTATTCTTCTATAGTTTCATCTTTGTGGTAAGAATCACAGACAGTATGTTTTTTTATCTCAGTCTTTTCCAGCCTAAAGAAATAAAGAACTCTTTTCTTTGTTATATCCCTGAGGATTAGATGTCATATGCAATGTTCTTGTTAATGTCTACAGGGGATACATGTGTAGCAGAAATGGTTCTGCAATTTATTCTTTTATTTAAAAGTTGGAAAATTCTGGAAATGGGAATAGAAAACAGAACTAAACGTCCCAGCAGGTAGATTGTGTTATCCATCCTAGCACAGAGGATGCTCATTTCTTGCCTGGGATATGTAGGACATTTTCCTGTTCACTTCACAATTTCCTTCCATCTCGGTCAGTTTCTAACGTTACGTAATTATCAAATCCAGAATACAGCCCCGGGCTATGCAAATAGGAAATGTATATGTATCCATCCCGGCTTCACATTCCCTGCAGGATGGGGGCAATGTTATTACATTACGTTGTGCTCCTGTTGGCTTCCACTAGGCACCACAGTTTGCTGTGAACATAATGCAGCTTCAGATTGGATAGACTGCAGACAGATGAGGGGCAATATGTTAAAACATGTTACATCACTTTACCATTTATGCCCAATGGAGCCATGGTCTTTATGCCATAAAATGTTACTTTAAATTCCCATCAGAATTAGGTGATGATGGACACACACAATGGGACAGGAGCCATTATCTAGGACTTGACCCCTGTTACAGGGAGCTGGGCATGCATGTCAATGACTCTCTTCACTGAAATATATGGAGTTAGATGCAGACTTCTTAGACTTTAATGGAGACAGTGTGGGATTGGTCCACCGGAGGATTGGAGAATCCTCCGGTGGACCCCCAGCTTTAGAACCTGCACAAACACTGACTGACATGTTGTTTCTCACTAGTTCTTCATTGGTGGGCCCCCAGGATCTTTAACTCAGGTGGGCCCCAGATACCCCAGTCCGACACTTAATGGAGAGATCAATACACATGCATGGCCACCTTGCATGGAACACTCATGGAGTTTGGGTAGTGGAGGCCTCCTAAATCCAATATGCCATAATAATAATAATAATAATAATAATAATAATAATAAAAATAGCGCCTACAGATTCCGCAGCGCTTACCCTGTACCCTTGTACCATGTAACCTTCAAATTATATAGACTTGGATTTGATTAGTGGTAAATGTTTCAGAAGGTTTGTCAGAGTTTTTGTCAGTTTACAACTAAGTGACCAATAACTCACATGGGTCTAGTTTTATCTTTTAAATATGAAAAGTTGAACTGCATAGATATATGTGTTATTTCAAGCCAGAAACTGACCTATGAAAGGCACCATGGGTCTCATTAACCGAACAGCTATCAGCTAACAGTTTCAGCGGTTTAAAATGTGGCTTGAGATTCACTTTAAAGGGAACCCGTCGCCATGAAAATACTTCCTAAGCTATCAGCATCATGTTTTAGAGCAGAAGGAGCTGAGCAGATTGATATATATTTTCATGAGAAAAGATTCAGTAGAACTTTATTAGTTGTAGTTGTTTAGTAGTAATTTATTGATAGAAATCTCTGATGTTTCTATGCTAAAGAGTCCAGTCCATTGAGTGACACCGCCCACTGGACTCTTTAACACAGAATGATCAAGGATTTCTATCAACATGTTACAAGTTATACAGAATCTTTTCCCAGAAAGTTATATATCAATCTGCTCAGCTCTTCCAGCTCTATAACATGATGGAATAGATTAGATATCATTGTCTTGGTGACAGGTTCCCTTTAAGTATGGCTATGCAGGAGATCTGTTGCTTTATATAAAAATAAGTGTGCTCTCAAAACTATAAGGTATTTTAAGAAATGAATAACATTGACTTTTGGAACTTAAAACAACATAATTATTAGAGGTGGAGTTTCACTTTAACTATTGGAGCTGATACTGTATGTGATTGGATGATGCTTGTTTTCCCATGGATTCGGCGAGGCAACATAAGAAAATAATGATGGCATTCCTGCAAAGTAACATTTTTTAAAGATTTAGATTTACATTTAGATTCTACTTTAGCCAATTGTTGTGAGTACATTCTTGAGAAAAACCACCAGGAAAGATTTTTAAAAACATAAATACCTGAAAAAAAAGACCCAAAAAAGACCATGAATGAACGACATGTAAATCCTCATCATTGTAAGAAGTGTACGCAATTCTAAGTGAAGCAGAAAGTTTGTTTTAGCAAGCAGTATAAGCGAAGCATTCACCTCCATAGCGGTATCTAGAGCGAGAATAAGCAGCATCCTCATCATCTTCTAGTGGTGAATATCCCGACCCTAAAAGTAAAAAAAAATGTTGAAAGCATTCATGCCATTGGGATTATTGCATGTATGAGGGGCTGATAGTAAGTGCAGTAATGTTATAGTATAGTATACAGTTTAGTGGTCCTTCCGTTTATTCCTTATATTCAGTGATCTGCAAAAAACAAGGCCATGTTCACACACTGTTGAAATTGAGTGGATGGCTGCCATTTATTGGTAAATAACACCTGCTATTTCAAAACAATGGACGTTGTTTTAAAATAACAGCAATTATTTACCATTAAATGGCGTCCATCCACTTAATTTCAGCAGTATGTGAACATGGCCTGTGTTTTCAATCCACTCCTGGTTTTGGTTGCAAAATACTGAGCAAAAGTACTGTGTGGGAGCATGGCCTAAGGGTGGGTTCACACTACGGATAACCCACCGGGGATTCTGTCGCTCCCCCCTGCTCGCATCTCCACCCATGCATGTGAATTCTTTGAGTGGACAGCGGAATTTGCCCAACCATTAAATGGAGTCTATGGCACAGACGGAGATGAGCAAGGGTGGGAACAGGGGCGAGAGATGGAATCCGCAAGGGGTTATCTGCCCAGATTCTGTAGTGTGAACCAGTATGTAAAGTGCATGGGCCAGGTAATTGCTAGGCCAGGTGCCTTGCACCTGCCTGATGAATTCAGTTACTGCCCACCAGTCTTTATGTGTAAGGGTATGTTCACACTGAGGAATCAGCGAGGAGTTTGAACTGCAATCCATGCCTAATTTCCCATTGGATGACACTTGAAATTCCACCCATAAAATATGTACAATGTTTTGCCTTTCAGCACTGTTCTTCTCCCTGCCACTCCTCCCAGGATGCCGGGAAAAGCTGGATCCAATCCTGGGAAACTTCTCCCAGTTTCCCAAGATTGGACCCAGCTTTTCCTCGGCACCCAGGGTGGAGCAACGCTTAAAGGCCTGCGGCTTGATGAGTGGAGCGCAACTCAAACAAAGCTCTTCGATTCGTTTAGAAAAGTGATTCGCTCATCTCTATTCAGAATAAAATATTATATATCTAGTCTAGGATTTACAGGATAGAGGATAACAAGCTGACATCCGGTTGAGTTTGAAATCTCTTCCTACTTTTTTTTATTAGTCAGTCTATGAACAGACCGCATACTCTATAGATCGTATATGGCTGCTGTGCTTTATCCTCAACTCTCCCTGTCGTTCAGTAGGACTAGTTCCTTTATTAATCATATAGTTGTCAAAGGCTGAAAATATAGTTCATGTCTATTTTATTAAAAGAAGTGGAACTGTGCAATGAGGCTGCGTATAATAGCTTAGTCCATTATATTTAGCACAATCATGGCAGCATTGTAAGTGTTGTATAAAGCTGGATGTACTGAATGTTATTTCAAGCTTTTAAAGCAGAATCAGTCTGTAGCCTGCTTGGTTACAGTACAGACAGCTTAGTGGTTTTTTCCGTTTACCTGTAAACAAAAACATAAAAAAATAGTTATCAAACCTGACAAAAAAAATGCAAATAGTAGTGGTTACGTGTATTCTACATTCTGCTTGCTGGTGGTTTAGCTTTTCATGGTTAGCAAGCATTCATCAATATTCACTAGTTAAGTATGTGAACCCGACATAGAGGTACATATACATTGTCGTATGCAAATAGTTAAAGAAGCTGAACAGAATGATGTATCACTTACATCATTCTGTGCAGCTAATTCGAAGCTACCCTCCTGAATAACATGGACAGTAACTAGTCCTCTTTGTTATGTTCATGTCCTCAGTAGTCCTGGATGTTCATGAGCACCAGCACACTCTGCCTACGGGCTGCTGATCGGCAATTATCTATCTATGCTGTCTATAGACAATAAATTAGCAGCTGGAGGGTGGGGGGAATGGCACAGCACAAAGCCCATTCTCTTGCAATACACTGTTCTGTTCAGAATTTCTGTCAATAAGGCAGCATAAACCTAATGACAGATTCTCTTTAAAAAGGTTATCCAACTAAGAGCTGAAAAAAATAAAATGCTGGCTGGTCCTACCAAGTCCCCCTAAATATTTTGAGCCATCTCCTGTCTTTCTAGCTGCTGCCATTCCTAAGTTATACGTTTTCTAAAAGCTGATCTATACCCAAGATGGTGCTGGCCAGAAAACTACATTTCCCATCATGCATCTCCCTGATTGGTCCATTTGCGTACTTGCCCCCTTAGCTTTCTTTCCTGCCCATAGATGTCATTACTATTGCACAGTAAACACAGGACTTTTTTTTTTTCACTGATTTTGCATCACATTACCCCAATACTATCTAATGATGTAGCAGAGCTGACACACCATGGTGTAGCTATGTGCTGCATAACGGGCATCTGTTTACAGCAGGGGTGGGGAACCTCCGGCCCGCGGGCCGCATCCGGCCCCTGAGACCTCCCGATGCGGCCCGCGGCTCCCCTGTGACACGCGCTGCTTTGGAGGAGGAAGGAGCCGGCGCACACAGCATCCTCTGTGACAGCTGCCGTGCTGTCTGTGTCGGCTCCTTCCTCCTCCAAAGCGGCGCGTGTCTTCAGTCTCCTGCGGGCCGCGCGCGATGACGTCATTTCATCGCGCGCCGCCTGCAGGAGAAGACCGGCACAGAGGACCTGGGAGAGAAGAGGACCTGGACAGCGTGGGAACGGAGGAAAGGTGAGAGGGATGTTTATTTTTTTTATTTGGGGGTTAAATAGGCTACCAGGGACATGACTGATGGGGGGGGGATAACTAGGCTACCAGGGACATGACTGATGGGGGGGGATAACTAGGCTACCAGGGACATGCCTGATGGGGGGGGATAACTAGGCTACCAGGGACATGACTGATGGGGGGGGATAACTAGGCTACCAGGGACATGACTGATGGGGGGGGGATAACTAGGCTACCAGGGACATGACTGATGGGGGGGGGGGATAACTAGGCTACCAGGGACATGACTGATGGGGGTTAACTAGTCCACCAGGGACATGAGTGATGGGGGGGGGGGATAACTAGGCTACTAGGGACAAGACTGTTGGGGGTTAACTGGTCCACCAGGGACATGACTGTTGGGTGTTTACTGGTCCACCAGGCATATGACTGTTGGGGGTTAACTGGTCCACCAGGGACATGACTGTTGGGGGGGGGGGATAACTAGGCCACCAGGGACAAGACTGTTGGGGGTTAACTGGTCCACCAGGGACATGACTATTGGGGGTTAACTGGTCCACCAGGGACATGACTGTTGTGTGTTTACTGGTCCACCAGGCATATGACTGTTGGGGGTTAACTGGTCCACCAGGGACATGACTGTTGGGGGTTAACTAGGCTACCAGGGACATGACTGTTGGGGGTTAACTAGGCTACCAGGGACATGACTGTTGGGGGTTAACTAGGCTACCAGGGACATGACTGTTGGGGGTTAACTAGGCCACCAGGGACATGACTGTTGGGGGTTAACTAGGCCACCAGGGACATGACTAATGGGGGTTAACTAGACCACCAGGGACAGACCTGATGGGGGGTTAACTAGGCTACCAGGGGCATGCCTGATGGGGGTTAAATAGGCTACCAGGGACATGACTGATGGGGGGGGATAACTAGGCTACCAGGGGCATGCCTGATGGGGGGTTAACTAGGCTACCAGGGACATGACTGAGGGATTAACTAGGCTACCAGGGACATGACTGATGTGGGTTAACTAGGCTATCAGGGATATGCCTGATGGGGGTTAAATAGGCCACCAGGGACATGCCTGATGAGGGTTAACTAGGCTACCAGGGACATGCCTGATGGGGGTTAACTAGGCCACCAGGGACATGCCTGATGGGGGAAACTAGGCCACCAGGGACATGGCTGGGGGGGTTAACTAGGCTACCAGGGACATGACTGATGGGGGTTAACTAGGCTACCAGGGACATGCCTGATGGGGGTTAACTAGGCTACCAGGGACATGCCTGATGGGGGTTAACTAGGTTACCAGGGACATGCCTGATGGGGGTTAACTAGGCTACCAGGGACATGGCTGGGGGGGTTAACTAGGCTACCAGGGACATGGCTGGGGGTTAACTACAATAGCAGGGGCACTAGGCGAACAATACCTTGCCTTGCCCTGGGTGCTGCAAACCCCCGCTACTAACTGCCGCGCACGGTATGCGGCCCTCGAATGATTTTATTAATGCCCGACCGGCCCTCGACATGGAAAAGGTTCCCCACCCCTGGTTTACAGGGTGTAGTGTAGGTTTAGATCTCTGCTTGACTGTGAATGAATACAATTTAGTTCCATCCAGACTCCAAGAACATCCATAACACTTATAATGTACAGAACTGTGACACAAAGACAGGTACACATCCCTGCATTCACTGACAGCAAGCAGATACAGAACTATAACTTTTCATAGTACAGAGACCTAGGCTAAGGGACACATGTAAGCCTATGAAAGCAGCACAGGTGCATGGAAAGGATGCAGACAATGTCTCCTGGGGGTCGGGTTACCAAGTCAATAGACAGCTAACCCGATCCGCAGAGATGAGATCACATATCCAGTGTCTACAAAGGGAAGGGGAAAAGGGAGCAGTGTGTTGTCAGAGAGGACACAGAGAAGATGAATTTAGACATCCAGAGCAGGTAAATGTGGGAAAAAACAGGAAAAGGTGCCAGATAGGTTATACATGTATATTAGATGTAGGGGGATATTGGGAAGGGGTATTGTTTAGAATATTGTTTTTGTCATCCAGACAATCCCTTTAAGTTCCGTGCAGTGCCACTGCACAATGTGATCAGTGAGCTGTCTATATAATGCTTAGAACGCTCAGAACAAGAGACACCCTTTGTAACTGCGTTCCTAACTAGCTAACAGAAGGGCCCTACGATCACCACCAATAGATCCCCTTCATATTCAGCTCATTTTTTAACACTTCTCTTAAAATCTTCCTAATTTCTTAGGCTGTGGTACACTCTAGGTGTGGCCTTCATATTGACACAACATAACACTATTATTTGCACACTACGTGGCATTGTTATATGAATACAATATGGAACTGTGCATTATGTGAATAGTATATGGTACTGTTATTTAAAAGGGTACAGTATGTATTGTAGGGGTATTGGAAGTTCCATAAACAATGAATGTTAATAAGGGAAACATGGAATAACCCTTTAAGCACAGTCTGATGATTATTGTTTCTAACTGCTTACAAATCATATTAAAATAAAATGTAAAAACATTTGAAATGGTGGCTCTGTGTCTTTACTCCTCTATACTGTATACAGACGACACAAACCACACAATTACAGAGTCTGCAGAATTTCAAATGCAAACGGAAGCGAGAGGCCAGAGATTACAGATTGCACTGGAAGGATAGTAATTCAGACACCATGGTAGAACTGGGTTATATGAACATTTGTGCTAGATGCTGCCATTATCTTCATAGGACTCAGCTGTCTGAAAACATACTTACAGGGCGTCACCAGCAACCGGTTTATATGCCTGGCAATACTGTCATTCCTCACAGTATGTATACCCAAAATAGACATGTGTAGGATGCTTCTTGGGGAGTAAATTTACATGAGAATTTATGGTGATAAATTAAGCTATTCATGATTTCTTCATTTTCCCACAATGTTAGAAGTCGGAAATATGAAAAATATGAAGGGCTTTGCTAGCAAAATTGTATTGAATTTGCATCCTGATACATTAGAATCCTTATGTCATGTTAGATAGGGATCACGGCAACCTGGACAACAGTCCCTACACTGGAGGAGGAAAAGAAAAGTCAGACAGGTTGGGTCAACCTCAAATGGGCATATATGAGCAAAAACACTAAGATAGGGGAAAAAGCAGATAACACACCGACAGGTCAAAAGAAAAAGATAGAGAAAACAGGTCAGGCAGGCTAGTCTAAACCAATTAATTAATAATAAAATTACACTAGACTATACTATACAAAGACCCTTCCCCATACAGTGCCCATATAAGTAGGTAGCAGGTCTAAACTGGCTCTGCAAACCATATAAATGATTACAGTCACATTCACAGGAAACGTCTTCTTGGAGTGAATCACAGATGACTTCTTCTTTGATTGGAGGCTCCCTCTGTGCCCTCATATAGCATTAGGCCCCTCTTTGCATCCCCTATATAGTATTAGGCCCCACCCTGTGCCCTCCTATAGTATTAGGTTCCCTCTTTTCCCTCATATAGTAGTTAGGCCCCTATGTACCTCCGTATAGTAGTGGAGCACCAATATAGTAACTTGGCCCATATAGTCATTTGTGGCATATTGTAAATAACCCCTCTGTACCCCTATATAGTATTAGGTCCACTCTGTAACCCACCCAAAAAATAGTTAGGCACCCTCTATGCCTCCATATAATATTTTTGCCCTTTCTGTGCCTCCACATAGTATTATGGTATGGTGGTAGAAGACGGCACTCTGTAACGGTGATCTACCTGATGTGTTCCGGGATTAACTCCTCCACATAGTATTAGGCACGCTTTGCGCAGTCCCCATATGGTATTCAGCCCCTCTGTGCAGCCCCTATTTAATATTAGGCTCACATCTGTGCCTCCATGTAGCATTTGTTCTCTCTACGCAGCCCTTCTATGAAGTCCCTGTATAAGGCCCCCTTTGTGTGGCCCTTATTTAGTATTAGGTGTAGCCCTTGTATAGTACTAGGCCCCTTCTGTACAATCTCCATATAGCCCCCATATCGTATTAGGTTAACCTCTGTGCTTCCTTGACATAAAAAAAAACAAACCTCATGTTTCACACCGCTCCACCGCTGCTCCTCTCCTAGCCTACACTCTTTCTACTGTTCCGGTTCCAGCAGCATTTTACAGAGGTCCCCAGGAGTCTGTCAGCATTGCTCATGCAATAGCTATTTTAAATGGTACACTCACCCAGGAGTTAGTCCTTTTAGGTTTACAATAGCATGCAGATTTGTGACATGATTGTTGGCTCTTATGCAATTTTTGCCATGTCTTTTTATGCTAAGAGAATAATAGCGAAATCAGTGCAAATGAACTGTAATGTTCAGTCATCTGCACTATAATTATATCCAGTCTGAAAGTCCTGGGTGGCTCTTTTAGAGATCATAACATTTGCAGGTCTGGAAATAATTAAATATAAGAACACTTTGTTTCACATTAAAGAGATAAAACTGTAGATTTATTATTAATATCCCAGGGACGAGATCTGGGGCTGTGCATATTTTTTCATGTTTAAACATTAGGGGGGTCATGACTAATATCTCTAATATTTCAGACTTGGAAAATAGCAGCAGCACAATGCTAAATCTAGAGCAGGGATGGGGAACCTTTGCCCCTCCAGCTGTTACAAAGCTACAATTCCCATCATGCCTAGACAGATGAAGCTTTACCTTTGGCTGTCCAGCCATGGTGGGAATTATAGTTTTACAACAGCTGGAGGGCCGATGGTTCCCTATCCCTGATCTAGTACATATAAAATGCTTTTGCTTTAGGACAATAGAACCTGTCGATATGTCCCTGTAGCTGCCCAGCTCCCTTTTCCAACACCATTGTTCCTATTCTTATAGGTGCCACCATTTTGGAGCAATTTATTCATAAATAAAATTTTAAAATTATTACCATCGGTGCACAAGGGGTGTCCCCCGCCCCTTAGTTTACCATTCTGCCCACCAGCTCTGACTTATGCATATTTGGCTCTTTCTGGTGCATGTGCATTAACAGCGTCTATACAGCATGGTTGCTTGATGAATACCTGAGTATGTAAGGAGCCTTGTTGAACCTCAGAGCCGGCAGGCAGGAAGAATGATGCACTGAGGAACTGAGGAACGCTCCCAGTGCACCAAAGGGGGAAAGGGGGCGTGCGGAGCTGCAGGAGGGGCTCCTTGGATGATCTGTAGATCATTCAGGGAGCCCATTGGAGATAGTGGCAGTCTGCTGCTGCTGGTCTCTCTACACAGAGCGGCGGCAGCAGATCTTTCATATCCAGGTCGTTAGTCTCTCAAAATGTTGAAAGACACTGAAGGACAACGATTAGCCGACAAGGTCGTTTTATTACACAAAGCGATTATGGGCTGTAATGGCCGATAATTGGCTAAATAGGCCAATAATCGCTTTGTGTAATAGGGTCTTGAGCTACAGCTTTGCCATGTAAGGTACGTTCAGTCTATAGATCATGAGTGGTAGATGGGACACTCTTTGTAGATGGATGCCAGAGATCATCGGGGGGGGGGGGGGGGGGGGGGGACAATACTTCAGTAAATTCGTATAAGGACTCCACCTTTAGTCCTGATACGAGTCCTGATGTACATACATATTCTGTATATCTGTCAAATTTTCACAAATAACATTTTTGGAAAATGTATCAAACTTATCCAACACTTGCCCAATTTGCACATACAGTACGTCAGCCACAAAGAATGCAAAACTATATTATGGGAGCGTGACTTTTGAAAGTCTATTGTCAAGAAGATCTGCAGCTCCAAGCTTACTGACAGCGACAGACAGATACATGATAGAATAATTGCTAAACACCACAAAACTACAAGCCAAAGAATACCACAAAACTGACTCAGCAACTCTCAGACCAAAACTGTGCATCATGTCTTCCAGAGAGCTGGAATCTGTCACTGCTGAGGGTCAAACTTTCATTTACTACAAGACACTTTATTTGCAGTGGATGAAGAGCGAGGTGAGTCGCTGAGGGTGTGAAAGGCTTTCTGGGAACACCTCTTGCCACCCTCTATAGGAAAACAAACGTGTGCTTCTAAGAAATAGATTCATAGAAATTGTAAGCTGACGAATGTGAACGGGTAACTACTGATGTACTAAATCCTAACAAAATGACACTCTTTAGCATATATTTGGCCCATAGGAAACTATGGAATATTCCACTAACTATCGCTAACTAGTAGAAGACGTGTAGTGTCCCAGCACGAGTGAGCCACTAAGTCTTTATGCACCTGGGCAAAGTAACTCACTCAGGTTCTTACAGAAGGGCATGAAGGAGTCTGTATTGTGTGTTTTCCCCCTTTAGGTGTCACTCTTGTATTTATTGTATGTGTACTGTACTATGCACAGCTGAAGGTCTCATGGGTTAAATGTTTTGTGTCACCTGCTTCGTCTCTTTCTATCACAGGTGCAGTCTTCTTTTCCTCACTTTTTCTCCTATCTTGTCTATCCTTTCTTGCACAGCCTTACCAATCACAGGCTAGCTAAGGTAACCCTATAAAAAGGAGCTAGTTCCCTGTGGGAGGGTCTTCTAGTTGAGTCAGTGGAAAGAGACAGACACAGAGACCGGTTCTGCTGCAGTGAAGCCAGGGCCTGGCTCAGGCCAGGACCCTTGTCAGGGACCAAGATACTTTTCCTGCTGTTAACTACCGCTAGCATGCAGTGCTAGAACCCTAAGAAGGAAGTGATATCCTCTAAGGACAACCTTGTCCACACCAGGGATACCTTCAGCAACACACAGGGCAGTATACAGGTACTGGCCCCAATAGGACAAAGTAGAGTCAAAGCCTATGTATCCTATGGTAATGCATAACTATTCTGGGAAAACTTGGAAAGTCTGCTCAACCTCGTACTACCCTAGCAGGACGGGTAACCTATACGGGAAACTATAGGGCAAAAGGCGGTCAGATCCAAAGTATCTATACATGAGTACGGGTATCTTCTTCTGTTACTTCTATCCTTAACTACGCTATCCTGCCAGAGTACACTACTACATTGAACAGGGCCCTCAAAACACTCTTCTACTCCACTGTTACTTCACAAAGACTACTATAACTACCTCTTGCCTGCACCTCCACGCCAAAGTCTTCTTATTTTCCTGTATTGCACTGAAGATTTTAAGTAAATGGATGTTCTTCTGGTTAAGTCATTAAACTCTGGTCTATTCTTTATTGCACCTACACTCCAGGTTACACTTGGGCTATTCTCAACCTCGAGCACAGTGCCCGTTTGTCCAGGGGAACCCTGGACAAACGGGCACTGTGCTCGAGGTTGAGAGTACTGTCCACGGTCACTTGGGCACTTGTCATGGTGGCCAGGACTGGTGTTGTTCCAACACCAGTCCTGGCCACCATGACAAGTGCCCAAGTGACCCTTCACCCATGCAGTAGCCCCACCACTGCACAGCTACTCTGGCTCACGGCAGACATCTGTGCTACTTTTAATATAGGAATATTATTTTCGTCACTTTTACTCCCACTTTTACTCCATAACATTGGCCGTGCCAGTTTTTATCAGCGCCACCATGGTCATTACATAAAATGAAAAAGTAAAGAGGGAATTTTTAGCATTGTGCCAGTCGAAATTTTAAGTTCACAACAATTCTTTTATATAAACCTCCTCTGGCTCCTATCTGGGGAGCTTCATGCTGGGAACATGAAATACTTTGCAAGTAAATGTAGCTATTTATAGGCTCACATGCTCTGCCTATTTGAATACAAGTTTTAATGGACAGCATAAAAGCAAAGAGGCTTTCTGAATGCGGAATAGATTAGTCTCCCACAGGAAATGTCAAGCAATGGGAAAGAAGTCTGGAAAGCACACGTAACATTAGTCTATCTAGGTGAACGAGGGGAATATGGGCAATGCCTCTTCTTTCTTCCTCCTCACCCTCCTCATCACTAGGAACGCCCCCAGGCAGGATTTTTATTCATGGCTCGTCTAAGCTGAACATGTGTCGCTACAGCACAAGTGAATAGGAGAAATCCTGCCTGGGGGTGTTCCTAATGATGAGGAGGGTGGGGAGCAAACAAGAAGAGGTGTAGCAGACATGGGGCACAGACACTCTAGGCCACACCAGTTTGACACAGTGCTGCAGATTAAAAGATAATTTTTTCCTCTAACCAAGGCACCGAGCACATTTTAAAAGACAAGACTGGTAAGGATTTACTCTCATCATACAGATGGTACTAGCGGTTAGGTGGGTGGGTTGGTGGATACAGGGTCGCTTTAAGGTCTGAGATCTAGCAAAATATTCAAATGTTCTGTTGCACAAGAAATGGGCGATGAAATATCTATTGAAGGAATAAAAAATAATACCAACACTAAGAACCGACAGTGTATGATACAGCATACAAAATAACATCCAGGGGAATTGCAAGTATGGAACATTTCCTGCATCGTTCACCTTAAATAACACCTCAGATCTATAGAATAATTACTTTTTATTCCACTTGGAGATATATTGGTTAGGACTTCATCCAAATCTCATACACCTCAGATTGGCAAGAACCACGTCCAAACACTTTTCAACTTGCAATGTGTCAGCCTCACACTAAATATTACCATATTGCTTCGGAGAAGACAAACCATGTCCTCTGCCAGTTTTATAACAAGCTATCACCTACTACACCAATAAAACTTATTGTATAAACCAATTAAGAAGACAGGATGAATCTGGAACTCTATAATACAAATGTATCAGTAAGTAAGCTCACGTTTGACCTTCCTCTAAGGTTTTCATTTTTTACAGGCACAACATTCACCACAGCATGATCAAAGAATATAGAACTAGACACCAGGTGGCAAAGAATTCAACATCCATGATGTACAGCTCTCCCCGTGTCCCCGAATTGCTGTATCACAGACTCCGGGACCCCCACTTTCCCTCAAGTTACGATGACGTCACAGCTCGGTGGAGAATAGCCAACACAACTGATGGATTGCCCTATCAGCCAATCAGTGACTGCAGTGGGTGAGGCCATCAACTTTGTTGTCAAGTTCCAGCCGAAGGAGATCCAGGAGAGGAGTCTATTGGGGGTCTCGGAGCAGCAAACCAACCCTGCAGAAGCAAGAGAGAGAGAGAGAGAGAGAGAGAGAGAGAGAGAGAGAGAGAGAGGTAAGTGTTGATTATTTGTTATGTTTCCCTTGCCCCAGTTGATAAATTTTTAAAATACAGACCCTTCCCTTATATAAGGCGTTCTCAATACCATTCTCAAGCTTACATCCTGGACATTTCATATCTTATGGTATAAAGGATTTCTTGGTGGTCTCTCCCCTTAAAGCGTAACTGTCATTTCAGGGTCATTTTTCTGAAAACATTAAATATCAACAGTTCAAGCGATTTTAAGAAACTCTGTAATAGGTTTTATGTACTAAAAGAGTTTCCTTCTGTACTGAAAAAGCAATCTCCCAGCCTCCCCCCTCACATCAAATGAAGCAGGATTTCTGTCTCTATTATGTGGCTATGGAGAGGGGAGGGGCTGTTAGGAGTGACTGAGCACAGAGCAGTCCTGCACAGCACAACACCCTGCAATATTCTCTCAGTAAGTTCATAGATAAGCACTGACCTTTCTGACCCCAGAATCCTGCGGTTTAGGTGCCCAGAGAGTCTACAAACAGCTGACCTTCATGTCACCTCTTCCTGCTCCCTCGGCCCCTCCCCCCTTCATAGGCTTACAATGGAGAGAGCAGAGCCCGTCTTCACTGGCTTCTCTGTAATGAAGACGTGTTTGCCTGATAATGCACAGATAAGAAGTCAGGGGGGGAGGCTGGGAGATTGCTTCTTGAGCACAGAAGGAGGCTTTTTTGGCTGATAAAACCTATTACAGAGTTTCTTGAAATCGCTTATACTACTGATTTCTGCAATAAAAAAAAACATGACAGTTACGCTTTAAACATGCATGTTATTATTGGTAAACAATGCCATAGGAGGCAGGGATTAACAGTTGTAGTGCCCATATCTCTACCCATATCAGTGCCATAGACCCACCCCTCTGTGATTTCATCAACATCTAGGTCCTGCCCCCTCCACCACCATTGGAATGGGCCAACCGTAAGGCATAGGTCTCGCCTCCTCTGTGACAGCCGGATCAGAGGGGGCAGGGCCTAGGAATCTAGGTAGGCCCATTCCAATGGCTGCAAAGGGGGTGGGGCCTGTACATCAATGACGCTACAGAGGGGGTGGTGATATTGGGCACTATGGCCGGTAAGCCTCGCCACATACAGCACTGTCCCCCAACAATAACATGCATTTTGGAGGGGAGAGACCATCAAAAAATCCTTTATACAATAGGATATGAAATGCCCAGAATATAAGCTTAAGAATGGTGCTGAGAACTCTTTATATAGAAAGGAGGAGACAATATCACTTTAAATACGGTTCAGGGAAGAAACAGAGTGCTGCACCTCACACCTATGGCTGATACTAGTGCCCCTAGGCTAAATAAAAAACACATCAGAATTTTGTGTATGAATTGATCAAGCCATACTGCCCCATGTACCTCGTGCCGGTATCTGATACACATGGGTCCCTACACTAAGTCCACACCGTGCCAGTCAGTGGCCACCAACCCCGCAGGCGTGCACAGCCAGGGAACGGGGGCCATGGGACGGCCCTGCGACCCCCATGCCACAGGACCAGACCCAAAAACACCACACCAGAACCCGGCCAGCACCGCCGGCGGAGAAGGTCGCCCCCAAGCAGCACAAGTCTGGATAAGGTATTACTCTCACCATAGCTGCAGCAAACAGAATGGGAAAAAACAGGAGGGATTAAAACCATGTGCACTGACTGGCACGGTGTGGACTTAGTGTAGGGACCCATGTGTATCAGATACCGGCACGAGGTACATGGGGCAGTATGGCTTGATCAATTCATACACAAAATTCTGATGTGTTTTTTATTTAGCCAAGCGGCACTAGTATCAGCCATGGGTGTGATGTGCAGCACTCTGTTTCTTCCCTGAGCCTCACTTTAAATACCTTTTCCAACATTTCATTTGTCATATGAAGAGTTTATGATGAAAAATGAATTGTAATGGTAATTGACAATATATTGTTCAGATCTAGTATACTGTACATTGCATGGTCTTGCATACATATCAACGTGCTTGTTGAATTTTCTATTTAGTAGGTATTGATATGAAATTGTTCTCACTTTCCGGCTATGAGAACCCCCACTCCAATGGGAAGGGTTGTAGCTAAAGTAAAACATGGCTGGCAAAAGGATTCATGAAGTAAACCATTAATCCTGGGCTTGCAGTCAGCATTCCAATTCAATCCAAAGGTTGAGGTCAGAGCTCTGTGGGGGGGGGGGGGGGGGGAGGGCATGTTTCCAGACCAAATGCAGCAAATCTTTTATTTGAGAACTTTGCTTTTTGAATGAGGAAATTTTCATGGAGAAACGATGGGACCTTGTATCAGAGTTGGAAGCACACAATTCTCTAGCCTACCGTTGTTAATACAGTAAGGTTTCCACTTAGTGAAACTAATGTACCAAGTCTAATCTAGGAAGTCTAATCTCTTTCACCAAACGTTCTATTTGGCATTATGGATTTAGGCAGTAAGTGCTCTCCTGGCTGCTCCCATGTCATGTCCAGCCATCAGGTTGAACATGGTAATCTCAGGCTTTTATGCAGATAAATTACTGTGGGAATCCAATCCATAAAGCTACTAATTCCTGGTGTGACATTGCTTCCAAAAATAGCCTCCTAGACGACAAGCCTTTATTTTACACAAACTGGTGATCTTCTATGAGCTATGTGTGTGTTCACTTCATTAAAATAATACTTACAGGCAGTGGTGTAGTTACCATGGAGGCAGACCACGCAACTGCTATGGGGTCTGTGGGACAGGAGGCCAGGGCTCCCATCAGCAAAACGGGTGGTTTTTCTCCATGGTACTACCGGGTGGCATTGTTAGCTCACTCACCAACCGCATCTTCCTCCCCCAGAGAGACAGTAGCTCTGTGCAGCAGTGAAAGGCACTGCCACTAGTGGCCGCTGCCTGCACCTCCTACCCTCCCCTCTGTAGCCCCTCCTAGACAGTGACAGCTGGAGCAGGCACTGCCCACCAGTGCCATCCTCTGCCTGCACCTCCTGCCCTCCTGTCGGCAAACCCAACCACCCCCCTGGACAGTGACAACTAGAACAGGGACTGCCACTGGTGCCAGCTGCTGCCTGCGTGTACCACCCCTTTCCCTACAGCAGCGGGGGGGTTAATGATTGAACCTACTAACAGAAAGGAAATGTGAAGCTTCGGGACCCACCTGGAAAAAATTTGAACAGACCCCTTACCTCTCGTGTGCCATTCATGTAGATGAGGAGCATTCAGCCCTCTTACGTATCAGACACGGATACCTCAAACCTCATTATATACGCTTCTGCCTACAAATTAGAAGGGGCATGCATGAAACTATTACAAAACAAAAGCAAATTCAATGGGAACTTGCAAAAAGTATGTGAACAGTAGACTAAGGGGTGTGATTAGGAGGCTGAGGGGGTGTGCATCATGTCGAAGGGGATATGATTATTAAGCTCCTGAGCGTAGCTTTCACACCCCATTAGTTCCCACCCACCTGATTATTTAGTGAAAATTATCGGTATA
Source organism: Dendropsophus ebraccatus (assembly GCF_027789765.1). Lineage (NCBI taxonomy): Eukaryota > Metazoa > Chordata > Amphibia > Anura > Hylidae > Dendropsophus > Dendropsophus ebraccatus. Next base: position 26,879,562 of record NC_091464.1, read on the forward strand.
TATCGGTAACTGAGCGTAGCGACAAACTAAAACATAGTTGAAATTTTTTTGACTGATCATCAAAGGATTCCACCTTTATGCAGGATTTATAACCCATTAACTTTCCATTTTCACCCTCTCTATCTTCCCTACCTCTTCGTTCTGATGCAAGTATATAGGGGAGATCACGTTATCAAACGTGATGAAACTGGCTCAGTTGCCCCTGACAACCAATCAGATTCCACCTTTTATTTTCCAAAGAGTCTGTGAGGAATGTAAAGTGGAATCTGATTGGTTGCTAGGGGCAACTGAGCCAGTTTCACTTTACACCATGTTTGATAAATCTCCTCCATAGTGTGTATGTGTGTGTGTCTTGGTAAAAGAGTCCAGTTGTGCAGGGTGTCTGCGTCTAGATTATGTGCCAGAATGGTGGAATATGTGACAGCTATCACAATAAACTCAGCGTAACGGGGCACATATGAAAAAGCCATTGCCCTGGGTGCCATAATAGTCTGCTTCACACGGCAGCCTTAGTTATTGGATCAATATAGTACACGTTTAATTTGTTTGCATTACAGACGGCTTAAATAAGTAATACCACATTTACAATTTCCTCTACCCCTTATAATAAGCCGCCACTAAAGCACAAACTAAGTGAACGTTGCAGATTTCTAATTATGCTCCAATCCTATAAATGGAATTCATCCTCTGAAGAACTTCCCTCCAGCTACTTTATTTACCAAGATTTATACATAGAATTCCCATCTACAAAGTTCCTGCATAATTAGCCTGATCTCCCAGTACTCACAGGACTCTTCTACATAAAACGAAGATGTTTGTCATGTATGGGAAATGGGCCAACATCCTGAAAGATTCCCATGTGTTGTGCAAAGCTCCCCTACTGAAGGAAGCGTGCAAGCAGGATGGGGAGGAAGGGTCAGAGTGGTGTCTAGGGAGCATGATCAGGTCTGGTCTGACCAATACCGCCATACTGTGACTGGATAACACCGCCACACCACACCTGACCAGTACCACCATACTGTGACTTGATAACATTGCCACACCAGACCTTACCAATACCGGCATACTGTGACTGGATAACATTGCCATACCAGACCTAACCAATACCGCCATACTGGGACTGGATAACACTGCCACACCACACCTGACCAGTACCACCATACTGTGACTGGATAACACTGCCAGACCTGACCAGTACCACCATACTGTAACTGGATAACATTGCCATACCAGACCTAACCAATAACGCCATACTGGGACTGGATAACACCACCACACCAGACCTGACCAATACTACCACACTGTGACTGGATAACACTGCCACACCAGACCTTACCAATATCGCCATACTGTGACTGGATAACACCGCAACACCAGACCTGACCAATACTGCCATACTGTTATTTGATAACAGCGCCACACCAGACCTGAACAATACCGTTATACTGTGGCTGGATAGCACAGCCACACCAGACCAGACCAATACCACTGTACTGTGACTGGATAACACAGCCATTCCAGACCTGACCAATACCACCATACTGTGCCTGGATAACATCACCATGCCAGGACTGACCAATACCTCCATACTGTGAATGGATAACACCGCCACACCAGACCTGACCAATACCGCCACACTGTGACTGGATAACACCACCACACCAGACCTGACCAATACTATCATACTGTGACTGGATAACACCTCCATACCAGACCTGACCAATACCACTGTACTGTGAATGGATAACACTGCCATACCAGACCTAACAAATGCCGCCATACTGTGAATGGATAACATCACCACACCAGAGCTGACCAATACCGCCATACTGTACTGGATAGCACAGTCACACCAGACCTGACCAATACCACTGTACTGTGACTGGATAATACGGCCATACCAAACCTGACCAATACCACCATACTGTGACTGGATAACACCGCCACACCAGACCTAACCAATACTGCCATATAGTGACTGGATAACATCACACCAGACCTGAACAATACTGCCATACAACCCCCCCCCCCTCCCCCCCGAAATTACACCAGATTTACTATCAAGTCTAAACCCTGCAAGGTGCTGCCCTAGGCACCGGAACACGGGTGCCTAGTGGTAAATATGGTCCTGCCGCAGAGCTTACAGATCCTGTATACACTACGCCTGTTGTTCCATACACCCTAATGTAATTTCCCACTGTTAATAAACAGCAACAACACCGTTGTTTATTGCAAAAATACATTGTGTGAACGTGGCCTAAAAGTGTCGAGTTATAAAACTAAAGTGTTAACATGCAATCACATTTGTAGTAAATTCCAATGCATACTGATACTGTATATCTTCATATAGCAGCTTTATTTTCTGCCCAGTTTCACAAGAGGGCATGGCTTCAGTTAAAGAGGGCATGGCTTCAGTTAAAGAGGACATGGCCTACATGCAATAAAAAGCCAGGCTTTTGAGCACCAGTCTGCTTTGAAATAAGCCAACCCATAGTTGTCCTAAACTTAGGGCCCAATCAGCTGACGAATAGGTGTTTGCTTCCAAAAAGCCACAGAATCCTGCTCCACACTGATGAGGGACAAATACCCCGAAACAGCTGTCTTTGGATAGATACCTGGTTTGGGTATTTTCCAAGTCATGTCATTCTTGACTGTAGCTTGTTGGAAAGTGGTTTCCTTGACTGGAGATCCCCCCCTTTGGTTTGGTTGTTCCTTCCCGGAGGAAGGTCTGGCTAGCTCACTGATGTTGAGAAATATTAATTTTAACAAAGATGGAATTTTAACAAAGAATTTTAACATGACTTAGTGGAAAGTTGATGTGGCTTATATGTGCCGTAAATGTGGAAAAGTAAGCCAAATAAATAGTAGTCTAAACAGCAGCCTCAGCCACTTTAAAAAATGTCACACTCTTAACTGTCACAACCACTGTATATTTCTATGGTAGTCCTATAGTAATACCATACAGTAAGCAAATTCATGGTCGTTGTCCCACTCTCAGTGCTCTGATATGCTTAGAATATATTGCTAGAATGGTTCCTAACATGTATATATTCTGCTGTTGAGTAACAACTTTCTCTTTAAGAACGATTTCCAACATAACCTCCAGCCAGAAGCTACAGCCAGGGGTTCTATCGGCAGCCAAAACAAATAGAGCTGCTTGGCAAGCTGCTACTACTGTGCTTAGTTATTTGCTCTCGACTTTAATTGTAACATTCTCCGTGTTTTAAAGGAAGCCGCAGCCATCGTTGGGAACTAATGAATACTTAATAAGCACAGTAAAACAGGCAAGAAAAAACACGCAATAATATTAAGATATTTTCATACACTAATATTTTATATTTTTCACAACAACTTAACAAGTGAAAACCAGAATTCTTAGTTACAATGTATCTTCTTACATTTAATCAAGTACAGATGTTTGATTTCAGTTTGATAAGTAGCCTGTTATCCTTCACTGTGTGTAAGGTTACTATTACACAAAGCGATTATTGGCCGTACTAGGGCAAAAATTGTTTTGTGTAATGTTTTAAATTAATGATCATCCGACATGCACAATGTTGGCCGATTGTTGATTTGAAATATGATCTAAAAGAAAAACGATACTGATAACGGCGGCCTGCTGTGTAACAGGAGCGGTGGCAGCAGACCGTGGCTCTCTCCTATGCTCCCCGAATGAGGAGGAAGTGAGCGCTGACCTGACAGGTCGGCGCTCGCTTGCTCCTTAATATCGAGCCATGTAATATGGCCCTTAGACATTAGAAGTCTATCATGTCCATCAAGTCTATTAGAATCACATCATACAAGGCCACCATGTCAATCACATACATGTGCCATACTCAGAATATTTCTATATGACTATTCTAGACATTGACTTTTACAATTCATAAGCTGTTATGTCTTTGGGTTTCTTATCAGGCCTAAACTGGATTACTAGAATATGTTGACATTCAGAGGAAGAACCCATGACAACCCAGAGGGATCACAGTTCAAACCAAAGACGGGAAACCTGTGAGGTTGTAGAGGTTTGGCCAGAGCCGCACTTTACATTGTCTGAACTGTCAGTGTTGTGCGGCTGCTATTCAATGAATAGCGGGCGCACAAAACTGACATGTCAGTTTTTCTGCGGCCACAAGGAATCACAGCCGGAGTGTACACACTCCAGCCAAGATTCTATAGTAATCAATGTAATTAGCAATTTCATTAAATAACCGCCATGGTTGCAAAACTGCAACTATGGCCACGAGGTATAAGTCTCTATCTAGTGTCCATCTTGTCCTATAATGTTCACCCAGCAACTGCTTGGCTCACAGTTTTTGTAATAATTACGTGAGGAAAGCAAAGCTCAGAGGTGGGGGAATACATCCTCTTGTCTTGCCCGCACTGCAATTCCCACCAGCGGAGTACAGATCTTAAAGACTCATAACTAGGAAGACACTTTCTGTAATTGAGACTGGCCAATACCCTTTTTGGTCCTAGTATGCAGCTATGGGATCCTTGGTAAACTTCTCACCAAAGGTTGGAAGTTGGATGTGCCTCGGGTTGCCTTACCCAAAAATTCTTACAAGGAGTTGGTGTCATCCTAAGCTGATCTAGGCTTCTCTCCCCTGAGAGTCCATCACGGACGGGCTAATGTACAACTCTAAGGGCCCTATTCCACGGGACGATTATTGTTCAGATTATCGCTAAATCGTTCGAATCTAATTGTTCGGTTGAATAGCAGTTAACAATTAACAACTGAACTAGAAATTGTTGATCGTTTAATAAGACCTGGACCTATTCTTATTGTTGCTCGTTCGCAAATCGTTCACATTGAATAAGACGTCGTTCAGTCATTCGCAGTAGTGACGAACGCAATAGCGACGGCAAGACGACAGCAAGAACGATCATAAGTAACGATTATCGTTCCATGTAAATGGGTGAACAATTTCAGGTTTTTCGCAATAGCGGTCATTTGTATCGTTTATCATGTTTTTCAGGCAGCCTTAGGGCTGCATCCATCTTCTTCAGCCACTGGTAATCAAATGCTGAAACTTCCAGGTTTGGACGGACTCCAGTATTTCTCAGCTACAATGGATTAAAAAGATAACTTTTATATCTTGCTACTATTTTATACTTTTGAGTTTGATAAGATGACTTTCCACGACGTTCACTTTGTGTACTATCTGCTTTCGCTTACATGTGTTCTTTTGGGATCATTGGAATTCATTATTTAGTGTTGACAACTTAGTCCTGATGCAAATAAAATGCGGTCCAGTGGTTACGATGTTGGGTTTGAATATACAGAGTTGCGGCTTGAAGTCTGTCTCACCACTTACATTTTGGCTGATACAGGAGAAACTATTCCCTGGTAGCCTAAACTACTTATTCCATAAAAAAAATACTTAACATTTATGGTTTAATACACTAGCAATTTAAAAATGCTGGTTTTGTGGAAACACAAAAGTTTTTATTGTTTTTGGAATCCAATTTGGAAGTTTTCTGTGCTATATAGTCCAGCATGTTAGGGACAAGCTATAACATTTCATTGCTAGATATCTAGAAATGAAATATTGTGATGTCATTCATTTATTTGATGTTAAATTAATCCCTGGTTGAAAGAAATAAACATTATGTTGTTCTTAAGTCATCGGCCCTTCTGGACAACCATGACAGGAGTCCATGATACTGGGGAGCAAAGAGCTCAGATGTTATATGAAGGAACAAAACATTTAAACTGAATTCAGCATTCAGTTTCCACAAATATTCACACTGTATGAAATCCTAAGGGCCCTATTATAAGGAGCGATAATCGGCCGAATCGGAATATCGCTCAGTATAATGGAGACAATAATCAACCGATGAAACGATCATCGTTTCTTTAGGCCCTGACCTAAAATCATTGGGCGCCCATTGACAATTGAATAAAAAGTTAATACATTACCTCTCCATGCTCCCAATCTTGTCCTTTGTTCTGCATGCCTCCCGGATGCAGCTTCAGAGCGGTCTCTGAGCTGACAGGCCGCTCAGGCAATCACTAGCAGTCCTGGCCAGTCATTGGCTGAGCGGCCTGTCAGTCCAGAGACCGCTCTGAAGCTGCAGCTGTGGGACCAGGAAGCATAAAGAGGGCAGGAGAAGACCGGGAGCATGTAGAGGCCAGTATTGGGCAAGAGCTACAAGGACATCGCTTATGATGTCCATGCAGCCCTCGCTAAACGATTATCAGGCCGTGTAAAAGTACCCTAAGTGCATTTGTAAAATCAATTTTTTAATGGAGAAAGTAATATCCACCATTTATAGGAATCCTTACCACAATCTTTACAACTTTATGTGGATTTTACTTACGGATCTACTGTGGAAAATGTCTGCGGTAAATTCACGACATAATACTATAGATATACTATATATATACTATAGGCTATTAGAGTTAAGCAATGGACGAAACCAAGCAAGCTCAAAGTTTGCTCAACTCTGTAGGCCATTAATTTTTTCTTTTCCCCATCCAGTAGCTGACCACCTTATGTTCTGTAGATCTTTTTGTTAGTAACCTAGCCGGTATTTCCTAGATACCACCAAGGGAGCAGAAATGTACATTTTCCTTCCACCGTCTCAGTGTTCCAAAACACATTTTGGAGGCTCATAGAGAAATAATAGCGGATCCAAATGGGAATTTCCAAGGTGACACAGAAAACCAAATGTACGTTTAGGCTGAAATAGAACAATAATATCGTGTTAATTTGCTCCATGCTCCAAAAGAAAATTGAAACCATTCGGGTCACAAAGCACAAGAACTGAAAGTAATGATATGATATTGCTCTGACTTTATCCAGAAGGAATATTATATGGGCAAGATATACAAGGCAAATCTCAGGAAATAAGGGCAATCAATATGAAATGGACAACAATGCATGATGCTTCTTTACATAGGGGATGTGCTTTTATATATACATAATCTTTTCCACTAAAGATCCTAAACATCATTTAGGAGCCCTTCCATAGAAACACTGTTTGACACAGAGGCAGGCGGGACTCCACGGCAGAGAGCTCCACTGCAGAATGCAACTGATTTTGCTCAGTGTGAACTGGCCCTCAATGATAAAATTTTACTTCATTGCTTTAGTATTCTAAGGAGTTCAGTATATCAATAAAGGAGAATATAGAGATTCCCTCCTCGGCACTAACCCCCATCTGCAAAAAGGTTATACCGTCCGTTCCAAAGAAGTCATTAATCATGTTTCGATGACATGCTCAGGCCTAGCAGTAAATTACAGCCATACAACATCATACTTAGTCTGACAGTCTAGCAGGTCCACATTAAAGGGGTTATCCAGCGCTACAAAAACATGGCCACTTCCCCCTACTGTTGTCTCCAGTTTGGGTGGGGTTTTGAAACTCAGTGCCATTAAAGTAAATGGAGCTTAATTGCAAACCGCACCTGAACTGGAGACAACAGTAGGGGGAAAGTGGCCATGTTTTTGTAGTGCTGGATAACCTCTTTAAAGGCCTGCAATGCAACTGCATCATACATGCATCTTTGTCACTTTCCCCATAGTTCCCAATGAAATGGATAAAGAATACAATGCACCCGGAAGGTGTTTACACTATTTACTTTCCTTACATTTTGTTATGTTGGAATAAAAAATACATGTTCCCCAATCTACCTGCAGTCAGTTAAAACCTTGCATGGATATAAGAACTCAGACATTCGCAGTGACAATTGAAATTTAGCTCTGGTGTCTCCCATTTCTTTTCATCTTCTTTGAGATGTTTCTACACATCGATTATCATAATTTGTGGTAAGTTCAGTTGATTGTTTATGATTTGGAAAGACTGTCTATACAAGGTGTCACAGCTGACAATGTATATCAGAGCAAACACCAAGTCATGAGGAGGAAACAACTGCCTGTAGAGCTCAGAGACAGGATTGTGTGGAGGCACAGATCTGGAGAAGGGTACAGAATAATGTCTGTTGTATTGAACTTTCAGAAGAGAAGAGTGGCCTCCATAATTCTTAAAGTATACCTGTCACCATAAAAATTTTTTGAGATGTCAGAGAGACGTAAGAACCAAAAAATAGTCAGCACTCCAATACCACTGGTCACACTGTGCAGGTTGCACACTGCTGTGGCCAAAATCCAGACGGTGAGTCCTGGCACTTGCACTTTCCTTTTTATAAATAAACAAGAATGAATGTGGTGCCCTACCCACCTATCAACGCTGAGCAGCGGATCAGAGCGTCACGGATGTGTTAGGAGTAGATGTACTCTCTTATGAGTGCATGAACTCCTACCACATCGCTGCCGCTCTGATCTGCCACTCAGCGTTGATAGGTAGAGCGTGTAGGTAGAGTGTTCATGACCCAATAGAATGAGCAGCCGCGCAGTCCATTCCCCACTCTGTCAGATTTATCCCAAAAACCAACACTCTGAGACTGTCTGGTCACATGACACAGAGTCAGGAGAGGATAGAGCCGAACACAGTCTTCTCTCGGCTTGTTCTCACAATCGACCAGGATCTGAACACTTAGACCTGCACCAATCAAAACATTTGACATATCAAAAGGTTTATTTTATGGCGACAGTGCCTCTGTAAATGGAAGAAGTTTAGAACAGAAATGGAAAAACTTGACAACTTGAGGCCCGTTAGCCTCTATTACATTCATAGGTTGAATATCAGGTCACATAGATAATCAGACATAAGTGATAATCTAGATATAAAAGAAATACAGATAAACAGAGAAAGAAACCTTGATGCTATTCCTCTCTGACTCTGTAACCATTTACATAGACGTCTGACCAGGGCCGTCTTAACAGCATTATGGGCCCCTGGGCAGAGGTGCGAATTGGGCCCCCCACGGCCGCCGCCATCAACCCCCCCCCATCTTTGCAACCCCTCCCCTAGCCAGTACAATTACTTCTGACCCCCCCTACACACACACTACCCCCATCTGCCCCCCCTACACACACACTACCCCCATCTGCCCCCCCTACACACACACTACACTCATCTGCCCCCCTCTACACACACCCTACCCCCATCTTACCCCCCCTACACACACACACACACACACACTACCCCATCTGACCCCCCCTACACACACACACACTACCCCATCTGACCCCCCCTACACACACACACACACTACCCCATCTGACCCCCCCTACACACACACACACTACCCCATCTGACCCCCCCCTACACACACACACACTACCCCATCTGACCCCCCCTACACACACTACCCCATCTGACCCCTCCTAAAAACACACTACCCCCATCTTCCCCCCCTCCTCCCCCTAAACACACACACAACCCCCACCTGACCCATACACACACACACTACCCCCATCCTACTCCTCCTTCACACACTACCCCCATCCTCCTCCTCCTCCACACACTACCCCCATCCTCCTCCACACACTACCCCCATCCTCCTACACACACTACCCCATCCTACTCCTCCTTCACACACTACCCCCATCCTCCTCCTCCTCCACACACTACCCCCATCCTCCTACACACACTACCCCCATCCTCCTTCACACACTACCCCCATCCTCCTCCTCCTCCACACACTACCCCCATCCTCCTCCTCCTCCTCCACACACTACCCCCATCCTCCTACACACACTACCCCCATCCTCCTACACACACTACCCCATCCTCCTCCTCCTCCTCACACTACCCCAATCCTCCTCCTCCTCCTACACACACTACCCCCATCCTCCTCCTCACACTACCCCCATCCTCCTCCTCACACTACCCCCATCCTCCTACACACACTACCCCCATCCTCCTACACACACTACTCCCATCCTCCTCCACACACTACCCCCATCCTCCTACACATACTACCCCAATCCTCCTCCTCCTCCTACACACTACCCCCATCCTCCTCCTCCTCCTCACACTACCCCCATCCTCCTCCTTCTCCTCACACTACCCCCATCCTCCTCCTCACACTACCCCCATCCTCCTACACACACACTACTACCCCCATCCTCCTCCTCACACTACCCCCATCCTCCTCCTCCTCACACTACCCCCATCCTCCTCCTCCTCCTCACACTACCCCCATCCTCCTCCTCCTCCTCACACTACCCCCATCCTCCTCCTCCTCACACTACCCCCATCCTCCTACACACACTACCCCCATCCTCCTACACACACTACCCCCATCCTCCTCCTTCTCCTACACACACTACCCCCATCCTCATCCTCCTCCTCCACACACTACCCCCATCCTCCTCCTCCTCCTACACACACTACCCCCATCCTCCTCCTACACACACTACCCCCATCCTCCTCCTACACACACTACCCCCATCCTCCTCCTCCTACACACACTACCCCCATCCTCCTCCTCCTACACACACACTACTACCCCCATCCTTCTCCTCCTACACACACACACACACACACACACACATTACCCCCATCCTCCTCCTCCTACACACACACTACCCCCATCCTCCTCCTACACACACACACACACACACACACACACATTACCCCCATCCTCTTCCTACACACACTACTACCCCCATCCTCCTCCTACACACACACACACACACACACACACATTACCCCTATCCTCCTACACACACTACTACCCCATCCTCCTCCTACACACACTACTACCCCCATCCTCCTCCTACACACACTACTACCCCCATCCTCCTCCTACACACACACACATTACCCCCATCCTCCTCCTCCTACACACACTACTACCCCCATCCTCCTCCTACACACACACATTACCCCTATCCTCCTCCTACACACACTACTACCCTCATCCTCCTCCTCCTACACACACTACTACCCCCATCCTCCTCCTACACACACACACACACACACACATTACCCCTATCCTCCTCCTCCTCCTACACACACTACTACCCCCATCCTCCTCCTCCTACACACATTACCCCCATCCTCCTCCTCCACACACATTACCCCCATCCTCCTCCTCCTACACACACTACTACCCCCATCATCCTCCTACACACACACACACACAGTGCCACCCCCCGGCCGCCAACACTATTCCTCACACACTATCCCTGCAGACCGCCATCCCCCGCCCCAAACACACACAGTAATCCTCCGGGGGTTACAATACTCTCCCCCGTGGCCGTGCAGCAGTCTGAGGTAAAGGAGCGCGGCGGGGGAGAAGCCTGACGCCGCTACAGCTACTTGTGGACAGGAGAGAGGCGGGGCCGGAGCGTGCAGCCGTCCACTGCGGCCCTCCGTCCAATGAAGAGTGGGGTGATGACGTCACGATGGTGTCCGGACGTACGACGGCACTAAGTGATGCCGGCTGATCCCGCTCCCGCGGCCCGCTATCGCCGAAGTAACAGCAGCATGGGGCCTCTGATAGTGATCTCTCACAGGCCCCGGCTGCTGTTATTTCGGCGCTGGCGGGATCAAAAAGACTTTCGGGGCCCCCTCGGACGCAAGGGCCCCCGGGCAGCCGCCTACCTTGCCCAATGGGTAAGACGGCCCTGCGTCTGACTGGATCATTCTCTGGAACCATTTTTGTTCTACCTAACGTTCCTAAAAATCACAGGAAGACAACCATTACTTCCAGTGGATGAAGTGTGAGTTCACATTATTTTATGAATTTCAGATATTAGCACCTTCTGAACACATCATTGATCCAATTTCATTGTGCAGCCATGGAAATATTTTGAAACTGCTTTCCTGTCAGCCAGGTTATGGCTTATGACGTCCTACCATAACATAGTTTTAGGGGAATCCGTCTGCAGTTTTGAGTAGAACTGAACAAACTAAATTTAAAATGTGACTGTCACTTCACAAAATTTTTTACATATCATAGAGACACGTCAAAAGTTTTGATCGGTCCGAGTCTGAGTGTTCAGACCCGTACTGATCGGGAGATAGAGCCAGGAGAAGACCATACTAAGTGCATCCTCTCTCGTTCTGTGTCACATGATCAGTCAGACTTACAGTATTATGGAGCCTTACTGATCAGTTCGAAGCGCATCTTCTCCCCGCTCTATCTCCCGACCGCTACCGGTCTGAACACTTAGACCCGGTCTGATCAAAACTTTTGAAATGTCTCTATGATATGTCTAAACTTTTTGTGAAGTGACAGTAACACTTTAATGAACCGAGATTCGTTACCAACTTTTGTCGTTTCATTAAAGGGGAACTCCGGATAAGAAAAACTTGTTTTCTATTAAAAGTACATTAAAAATTATATAGAGATGTCTATACAATGTATTACCATAGCTGTGCAGTTCTGCCATACTGGTAGCTGATAGAAATCCAGTAAGTGAAAAAAATGGCCTCTTTGCCAATCCACATTGTCTTTTCCTCCTTCTGCTCTCCCACCTTAGGAGACAAATCCTCCATGTCTCTGTCTCACATTGTGTCTGTTTGCTGAGCACAGGCTGATGATGCAGACAGGGGGCAAGGTGTGATGTCACAGGAGGCTTGGCTGGATCCCCCAATCCCCTGAGTGATCCAACATCTCTGAATAGCCAGAAGCAGCTGCAGCACTAATTTTACTGATTGTGAAGGGTGGGGGCTGTGATGATTAGCTGAGGGAAAGCATTGCATTCTGGGAACTGCTCAACCAGGAAGGATAGAAAACACAATACAGAAACAAAAAAACCCCAAAAAATTTAATTTGGGTAGTTTCAAAACTGGGATAGACAGGTAAGTAACGTGTTATGCTTCTGCAGAAGTTTCATGGAGTTCCCCTTTAAAGAACCGAACTTTGTGCAAAGTTCTTACTGAACCCAGTCCAAGATGGCGACCGCACAATTTAATACACATAGAAAACAAAAAAGAGCCTATGCTTACCTTTCCTCCCTCCCCCATGTCCTGCTATGGGTCTCTAGTGTTCCCCACTGATTGTGCCGCCTCCACTTCCTGACTGAGACAAGAGTGACAGATCACTCAACCAATCACTGACTGACTGAGACAGGACAGTGCCACGGCCAATGATTGGCTGATGGGGCTGTCACCTGAGCAGATTCGTTGGACCCAATTGTCTTTTTATGCGACAATCTTCTATGTTTCTTTGTCTCATTCAGGAGGTGGAGGCGACTGCAATCAGCACGGGACACTGGGGGAGCTTGGAAATGTCAATATTCATGAGCGAACTTGATCAACCGCGCTAAAACAGCTATACCCCTGCAATTGTTTAGCTGTTTTAGTGCAGTTCATTTAGGGTTGGGTCGAGACAAACCCAAACTTAGCTTTGAAGTTTAGAGAATCTGCCAAACCGAACTTTCAAAAAGTTTGCTCAGCTCTAGTTTTTATCCAACAAAATTGCTGCAATCCCTAATAATTCTACCTTAGGTCATAGACATAAATGCTGCTCTATGTCCCTGCTGCAAGTGTCAAAGAGGCGGGCTCTTCTTCTTAACAGTAGCTCCTCCCTGCATTGAAAGCTTTCCTGTCTCGCTATTCATGTAGGATTCACAACTCCAGCATCCAATTAGAACCCTGCTAGAGCTGTCAGTCATAGCTAACGGGAGGAGCTGGGACAGCTCTTTTTGCCTTCTTGACACTGGCAGCAGTGGCTGAGGCATAGAACAGAACCTAAGGCAGGGGTCTCCAAACTGCGGCCCTCCAGCTGTTGCAAAACTACATTTCCCATCATGCCTGGGCAGCCAAATCCAAAGCTTTAGCTGTCCAGGCATGATGAGAGGCTGGAGGGCAGCAGTTTGGAGACCCATGACCTAAGGTATAATCCCCCTCTGTTCCTCATCTCTTGGTGGGATCTTTTTCACATCTACATCATACATCAAAACCAGGGGCTTCCAATGGTCTTTTCAGACTATAAAAAGCAATGGCATATTATTTGGATATCAGTGGGGGTCTGACTGTTAGCAGCTGGCTAGTCCTGAGAATGAAGTTTCAATACATTAAAGGGGTTATCCAGTGCTACAAAAACATGGCCACTTTTCCCCCTACTGTTGTCTCCAGTTCAGGTGTGGTTTGCAATTAAGCTCCATTTACTTCAATGGAACTGAGTTTCAAAACCTCACCCAAACTGGAGACAACAGTAGGGGAAAGTGGCCATGTTTTTGTAGCACTGGATAATCCCTTTAAGGGCTCAATGCTGAAGTTTTATGTACGGCGGGATGCTTTTGAGAAGCAAACTGCAGGGGAAAACTGTGAAGAGGCTGCATCACTAGACCAACACTGCTTGATACATTCACTGACTCAATGGGGGTGCAACAGATTGGATGTTTTCCTACCTCCCCCCTTACTTCAAAAGGAGCAGGATTTCTGTGTCCATTATGCTCTATGGAGAGGGGAGGGGTCGAGAGGGGTGAGTGAGCATGGAAAGGAGAAAAGCAGAGCTGTACAAAACACAACATCCTGCAATCTATTCTCACCAAGCTTCCAGATAAACACTGACCTTTCTGATCTCTGAATCCAGTGTTTTATGTGCCCAGACAGTCTCCAAACTGTAGAGCTGCTTCTCTCCTCTGCTCACTCGCCACCCTTGACCCCTCCCTCCTTCATAGGTTATAAAGGACTCAGCAGAAATAGTCTTCACTTTGCTCCCCTGTAATGAAGACAGCTTTGCCTGATAATGCACAGATAAGAAGTGGAGGGGGGGGGGGGGGGGGGTAAGAAAACAGATTTTTGAGTACAGAAAGAGGCTTTTTTGTCAAATAAAACCTATTACAAATTCTTTAAATCGCTTGAACTATTGATTTCTGAAAAAAAAATGTAAATGACATTTACAATTTAATGACTTTTCCTTCACCATTCATCTACAGCGATGTGTCTTTGAAATCTATAGTCAATGGATCTTCCACAATCAGAGAACTGATCTGACAAGTTTACAACGTCCATCGTAAAAGTGTCTACATATTTATAACAAACACCATAGGAAGATAGATCTTCCTAGTAGGTGGAAAGGTCACATTATCACAAGAGTCAACTGGTTTCTTGAGTGTAATTGTATCCTCCGTTCTACAGTCCAAGGATTGACAGCTACTATTAAGCAATTATGGCCGATTTCCCATAGTCCGCTATAAAGCATATGGCTTTAGTTTATTGTTTAGCTGCATAGTTCCATTTGTATACCATATGACATAGGCAAATGAGGCACAGCTTAAGGGGTGCTATTATTCTAGAAGCTGCCTTTTAAAAAAGTTTAAAGAAAGTACAGTCACTTAAAGAAGTTCTGGAAATAGTATTAGCGCCTATACTGAACATACATTACTCTGGCTGCAAGCTTCTTTTAAAGGGATTTTTTTTTCTTTCAAACCAACTGGTGTCAGACATTTGTAATTTACTTCTATAAAAAAAAAAACTCCAGTCTTCCAGTACTTATCAGCTGCTATATGTCCTGGTGTATTCTTTCCAGAGTGACACAGCGCTCTCTGCTGCCACCTCTGTCCATGTCAGGAACTGTCCAGAGCCGTAGCAAGTCCCTATAGAAAACCTCTCCTGCTCTCCAGACTGGAAAGAATACAACTTCCAGAAGGACATTCATCAGCTGATAAGTTGTAGAAGTCTGGAGATTTTTTAATAGAAGTAAATTATAAATCTCTGGCACCAGTTGATCTGAAAGAGAAAAAACCTTGATGAACAACCCCTTTAAGCTGCAGTCCAGTGAAACATCTCAGGTAACGTCAAGATATCAAAAAGAGCTGAGCCATATGACAAAGTCAACTGTGCTAAATCTTTGCAATGACCGGCTTCATGCTCTTCAAGTGGTATATAACTACGACTCCAAGTATGTCATTGGACTCTCTCTCCCTTCCCCCTATCGGAGAGTCACAGCACGTCTCATTCTGTGGTTAGCTGTCAAATACGAGAACATAAGTAACTAACACAGGCATGAAAGAATGCCTGGCCATTACTCTCACACAAGGCAAACAGATCTACTACTAAGTAAACCTTACATGCAAAATGAAATCACAGAGAAGCACTATGGGCAGGGATCGAAAACTCAGCGCATTGATGGACATCATTGTATAAAAGTAAAAGAAAAGATAGATAAGATGCAGAACATCTGTCTGCATATTACAGAGTCCCAGCTATATGAGGTCTACCAGTGTTCTGCGTTGTGGAGAAACCCTCTAAGCTCCGAAATGACACCAAGAAGCAATGAAGAAGTCCACTATATCCAGGTAGCCAGTACTAGTATGCAGGTAGCCCTACCTTCATATCCACTTGTCAGGTAGACATTCAGGGCGAACAGCCAAAGTATGGACAATGAAGCCTCCATGACGTTCAAAACAAGTCCTCCTGCAGACCTAGATTAAGTGGGAAAGGAAGCATAAAGAGACAGACAGCGAGGAAAGAATTCTACAGTGTTTAAGCTTCAGGCAAGAAGCAAGATACCGCAAGTTTTTTTTTTTCCTTGGAGAACTGAAACTCTGCCAGGAAAAAGGGGGGAGTACAGCAATCCCTTATTGGCCGCAGCAGATTCCCTACACACATGTACTATAAGACTCTTCAGTCGAGGGGGTGATTTCCTACGTTTTTCTTTGGTCAAAGTCAAGCCAATGAGTTGAATGAAACCCCTTCTACTTACTGCTACATAGACTTACCTTGTTAGGAAATGTAAGCTTTTTTTCTTATGCCATGTCTGCAGAATTAATGTTATTAATGGTTGCATTGTCGGGGGGACTGAGTTTTCCCAGGATGTTTAGGTTGGAGAGATGCCAGATAAATAGTAAATGCATTCTATTCTAGAGGCTTCATTTTCCGATAGCCTGAGTTCAGCTTGAATCATTTATTGTGTTTACATATTATTGTACTTTTAACTGATATACAGAAGGGTTAGTGAACCTTGGCTCTCCAGCTGTTGTAAAACTACAACTCCCATCATGCCTGAACAGCCAAAGCTACCCCTGATTTAGCGGTCTGTTGTTACTGCATACCATGTAACTGAGGGTATCAGAACACATTCTAATGCCAGGTTCACAGTATGTATGACCGAAGCTGTTCTGTGTCACAGAATGGCCGCCATCAGTGAAGTTCATCCCGGCCGGTACTGTAGTACTAGCCAGATGAACTTAATTTTTTTTTAAATGGTAAGCGGGCGCATTCGGGTGTGCCCCCGTTCCAATCCACCATAGCCAACAATGTAAATGTGCCCGCACTTTCCATTGTGTGCACTGTCAGTCTTGTGTGGTCGCTATTCAATGAAGTCAGTTTTTCGTGCGGCCGCAAGGAATCCATGCAATGCAATGTATATTTTTAATTAATCCCGGCCGGTGTTGCAAATTGCAACGATGGCCATTATTAAATGAAAAAACACATTGTGTGAACTTAGCTTTAGGATTAATCAAAAATATACATAGCAATGAAGTCTATAGAATCCTGCCCGGAGTGCTGCTTGCGGCTGCACGAAAAACTAACATGTCAGTTTTGTGTGGCTGATATTCATTAAATAGCAGCCGCACAAGACTGACAGAGCAGACAATGTAAAGTGCAACTCCGGTCGCACTTTACATTGTCTGCTATGGGTAATAGGGAGGTGGACACAACCGAATGCACCCGCATCGCAATTCTGTGGAAATGCACTACTGCAGTACCGGCCGGGATGAACCTCACTAATCCCTTACATCAAATCAAAAAGTAGCAAAAGGACAATAAACCTTTTTTTAAACCATTTTGTGGCCAACAGCAGCCGTATAAAATTCAAAAACTCTGGCACTTCCTAAGGGCAGTTCCCTGAGAGTCCCTGCAGGTAAAAAACCCCCGTGAATGCTCTCACCTTAACAGGTTTTGTTGGTGGTCTCACCAAAGCTGTCAATCAAATTTAAACACTTACGCTAGGATTAAACGTAACTTTTCTTTACAAAAAAACCTGCCGCCTGTAGTTCTTGATGCATGGCTGAGTGCTGCTAAGCCTAAACAGGTTGGGATTGTGTTTTGTGTATCCCTGGTTTTATAGAGACTTTACATTGGGACTAAAACCTGATATTTTAATGACAAACTGGAATTCTGTGATCACTGCATTTCCTGTTGCTTCCCATATTACGTACAATAGGAGGTGGTGAACCATTGTGGTGTGGACAAAAAGGAAAACCGACAGCATGCAGTATTAAGGCTGCCTATCACCAGGGTCAGGAACTTGGCTGACCCACAGTATCACATGCTAGTGAGCTCTGTAAGGGCCCCTGCACACTACGGGAATCACTGCAATAACTTGCCGTGGATTCTGTCTCTTCGCCCCCCGCCCCAAGTTCCGCCGTTCCCATAGGCTCCATTTTATGGTCAGGCGGATTCCATCGTATTCCATACATTGAATCCGCCTGAGCCTAGAATGAAGCCTATAGGACTGCCAATTGTTTAAGCATTAGTGCTCACGGAATCCGCAGCAAGTTATCCGTGTGATTTCCGTAGTGCAAGGGTCCTAACAGTTAAAGCACTATGCTAATGGACTGACACAGCTGTGCCAGGTCAGTAGCGTACTGCTGTACCATTCCAGAGCTCACTACATCATAATGACCATGATGCAGGGAGTCCTGTAAGAGGTGAAGAGTTTAGTCTGTGATATACAGGAGGCATATGGACTGTATATCATTCATACAGTATATCACGGAAACCCAAAGGGCATTACTTTATCTGCGACCATTCCTCCATTTGTTCTCTTTCACTCACCCTCACATCCGGATGACCATTTTCACACTCACCTCAAGGGCACCCCACCTTTCCTGCAACCAGACACTACACAAGCAGTGTCCTGGGGTACATTGTACCACATACTTACCATTAATTTACACCCCCCCCCCTTTCATTGCACCTGGCCATGGGGTATAGAAGAATCCTATGGAAACCTTTGTGCCAACCTGACCATGACAAGATGTAGCACTACTGTGCTCAGCCATCCCACAGGCTGTGCTCTGCCTTTTACCATTCCAATGGTTAGATTTCATAAGGTCACGCCATTTACTACATTGCAAATTCGGCCTCGAATAGTATAATATATTCTCATTTCCTGACATTATAATGAAATATTTTTAAAATGTCAAAAAAAAAAAAAAAAAAAAAAAAAGAAATGCTTAGGAAAAGTAATAAGCAAGAGAAAAATGTGCAAGAATAGCCGGTCAGCCAAAAGTGTCTAACATAGAGACAAAGGAGCATGATGTGGCACAGGAAGCAGGATGTGCGCCCATGAAAGCAGTCTGTAATTACCCAGACTGAGAACAGTTCTCATAGTAGTAACAGTTACTAATGACAGATGTATCACTACAATTATCATACAGACACATATACTGGTGTACAATTGTGCCTGTTTTGTTTTGCAAGTTGAGTTGAGCAGTGAGCTGCAGGCTATACATTGCAAGTCTAACTGATCAAAACTGACCAGTGACAGTAAGGCTTTAAAGAGATAATTCCATCCCAGGTAGGTATCCCTTATCCACAGGATATGCTGATTGTGGGGGACCCCAACCAATCCTGAGGAATGAAGAGAAACCCACCCCAAAATTAGTATAACGCACAGTGTGTGCATATGCTCTATGAGGCTTCTGAACATTACTGAGTGCTGACCCCTACCAGTCAGCATGTTATCCCCTATTCAGGGGACAACAACAACTATTTGAGATGGGAATACTCCTTTAATATAAAAATGGCTGAAGCACTGTAATTATCTTTCAGTTATCATAGGCACCATAGAGATCATGTTTAAGGAGGTTGGCCGGACTAACAACCTAACCTATACTCCATTAAAGGGGTTATCCAGGTCTACAAAAACATGGCTACTTTCCCCCCTCTCTTGTCTCAAGTTCAGGTGTGCTTTACAATTAAGCTCCAATCACTTCAATATAGCTGAGTTTGAAACCCCGACCAAACTGGAGACAAGAGAGGGGGAAAAGTGGCCATGTTTTTGTAGCGCTGGATAACCCTTTAACAACCTTACCTATACCCTACTAACAGCCTAACCTGTAACCCACTAACAACCTGAACTTTACCCTACTAAGAACTTAACCTAACATTTACCCCACTAACAACTTAATCTAACCCAAACCCCACTAACAATGTATCTTAAAGGAGAAGTCCGGAGAAAATTTTTATTAAAGTATTGTTTTGCCCCCCAAAAGTTATACAAATGACCAATATACACTTATGTATATATAGGTCCTTGCCTCTATTGATGTCTTCTTTACAGGTTAGCTGAAGCTATGAGAGAGAACAAAGCCCAGAAGCCAATGTCAGAGGCAATACTAGTGGCCTTAAAGGAGAAGTCCGGCAGAAATTTTTATTAAAGTATTGTATTGCCCCCCAAAAGTTATACAAATCACCAATGTACTGTACACTTATTACGGGACATGCACATAAAGTGCTTTTCCCCCTGCACTTACTACTGCATCAAGGCTTGACTTCCTGGATAACATGGTGATGTCACTTCCTGGATAACATGGTGATGTCCCGACCCAACTCCGAGAGCTGTGCGGGCTGTGGCTGCTGGAGAGGATGGTGGTGCAAAAGAAGAGCCCGTGGAGCCTCACTGAAGAGTCTGAAAACACAGGACTAGCCAGATATCCCTCTGGGAAGGACCCAGTTAGGGGTCGGCTCCTGTAAGGAAACCACCAAAACTACCATATTAAGTGGCCCTATAAGTCCATGTAATGACAAGGGAAAAACCAAGGCCAGGTATCCATCCACTTACAGCTGTTTCGGGGGTGTTGACCCTCATCAGTGTGAAGCAGAATTCTGGCTAGGTGTGAGCAATGCCTAGTAGAGCCATAAGAGATCACTGATTTCAGGGAGAGAGGATGGTTGCAGAGGGATGCTCAGTGTCCCTCAGTGCTCTGTGTCCCTCAGTGTCCCCCTGCCATCATTCTCTCCAGCAGCCACAGTCCGCACAGCTCTGGGAGTCGGGTCGTGACATCACCATGTTATCCAGGAAGTCACATCACCATGTTATCCAGCAAGTGAAGCCTTGATGCAGTAGTAAGTGCAGAAGGACACTGTTGCTCCATTCACAAGGAGCTCCCAAGGATTACTATCCTCTTAGTTGGTCACACATTTATCACCTATCTCACTTGGAGTATGAGTTTAGAAAGAATGGAGAACAGAGCTATAGAATGGTGTGTTTGTACACGAGAATCAGCTCAATAGGAATAAACCACCTCTCCCTTCAATACACATACCCCCTTTATGACCCTGTAGCAGCAACATATGTCCCAGCACTGGGGAGAAAATATATTTATCAATAACTATTCTTGTTAATATGGCCAATTTCTTATCAAAGCAATGAATTTATCAGCATGTTACCATTATTACTTTCGGTATAAAGGAAATTATGTGACGGCTTTAATTTTACAGGACTGAAAGTGTAGGCTGAGGTAAAACACTCCGGTGTATGTGCTGTAAACGCCTCCTGTGCACCCTCGACCCGAGAACGCTGGGATTTGTGAAGAACCCTCAGTATTCAAGAAAGGAAGCTGGAATTGGCAGATGACGGAGCTTTATGTACACACGGCTGGCAGCTGGACAGTGGCGTAATTTGTGTGCAATGTTATCATAAGTAAATTGAGAAAACTAAATTGCCATTCATTCATTCATAGAAAGCAGAGTTTTATACTGCGGCACACAGGATATCATTGCTAGGCTAAAAGGTGTATGTACTGGAGAAGCAGATTCATAAAACTAAATTACAGACAGTACAGCAAAGAAGGTTTCAGTTCTCTGCACATTGCATGTCTGATTTGAAACCGTGAATACAGCCTTAGGCCATGTTCACACAGTGTATGAACGTCGGCCATTGTTTGACAAGGCTGTGCCAAACAACAGCCAAGGTCTGACATGTTTACCCAGCCAATACAGCAGTATCGGCCGAATAAACATCACTTTAATTTAATTAGCAGAGCTCTGCTGTTTTGCCAATAAAATTCACAGATTCTTCCTTTCTCTTCCTTCTCTGGCCAATCATAGGACAGCCCATACCTGAGATCAGCATTACAGCACCTACAGCATCTACACTTACTAAAAGCTCAGTATGGGGACTGGTGGTGCAAGACTCCCTTTAATTTCCTTTTCACCAACCCCAAGATTAATCGAAGCTTGTCACAGGCCTTTCAGAACTCAGGGAGCATTTCTATGGCAATAAGCAGGGATTGCTTTTGCACAATACAATTTGTCACAATTGGAGATGAGCGCGACTCGAGTCGGACGGCTCATCATTTGTATACTGGGGCTGAAGAAGTTTTATGCAGTCCTATGGATACAACCAATTGCCTTCGTGGGCTGTATCCATGTTTTCCAGGACTCCCTTGGGCTCATGCACACTGAGCAAAAGAGGCAGATTTTCGAGTGCATTACGCGCGAAATTCCGCTCTAACATCCGCCCATTTAAATTGAGCAAAGCACTTTTCTATTGTTTTCAATGAGCTTTGCGCTGTGCTTTTTACACAGCGGACTCTGTCCGTAAATTTCAGTCACGGATCCGCTTTCCCCCAAAGAAGTGATATGTTACTTCTTTGGGCTGATTATGCTAGAGGAATCCTATAGAAGTTAATGGGGCTTGAATTCTGCTTTAATTCCGCTTGCATTCCGTTCAAATTCAGATCCTATTCTGCCAGAGCAAAATAGAAGAGGAATTTCAAGCAGAAATCTTTCCTCATCTTTTGTTCAGTGTGCATGAGCCCTAAGGCTATGTTCACACGCTGTATGAGACTGGCCGTTCCGTGACCCGGACCGGCTCAGAAAAGATCATCCTGGCCGGTACTGCAGTACTGGCCGGATGATCTTTAGCGGCGCTGAGTTCTGATGTGGGCGCATCCGAATAGCGGTCGCAAAAAAATGGCATATCAGTTTCTCGCAATGCCGCTAGGGATCCTGGCCGGAGTGTATACTATGTGTATACACTCCATCCGGGATTCCATAGATGGCAAGGTAACGTATAGTTTCGTAATAATCACGGCTGTTGTTGCAATCGGCAACAATAGCCTTAGTTTTACAAAAATATATGTAGTGTGAACATAGCAGGCTGCATCCAACTTCATCAGCCACATGTATTCAAATGATGAGCCATCCAACTCTAGCATGCTTGATTCGAGCTCATCTCTAGTCACAAAACATATGGCTATTGTCCCTTTGAAAGTCTAGCTACAATTTCTTATGAATGGTACAAAATTTTCATTAATAGCTGGAAGGCCAGACCCCTTTTTGGATGATTTTGTGAAGTAAACAATAACTGGGGAATGATCAGTGATTGAAAGGTCCCCTACTTGTGCCTGAGATATCCTATTCTACAGATCTGAAGAAGCCAGGAGACAATCAATCCCTGACCAGGCATCCTGAATGTAAAAATAGTAGGATTATGAATAGGCCTTCCTCCAGACCTGTGGAATTTAAAAAAAGGACTTAATACCTTGTCCTAGGGTCAAGTAGATGTCAATCTCTACCTGACCTCTGTTGTTGAAACTACATCATACAGAGCAATTGTTTATGCAGCAAGATGAAAACTCCTGCCTTACCATTATGTACTGGGGAGCCGACATTTTTATTCTGGAAAAATCTCTCGCTCAAGTGGGATTCCTGTAAAGTGGCAAGTTTTCTGTATATTTGTACATGTGGTTATAATTTAACCTCCCTGTAACAAACACGGCATGAAATAACTTGTAAACTTTATTCTGGTATGGGCATACAACACAAGTCCACATAATTTCATGAAATATTTATAACATATTATTCAAACCACAATTTACTGAAAGTGATTACAAAAATCTGTGCCTGGGACCACGTAGTTTAACCCAGCTTCATGTACAAAAATAGAGATTTCCTTTTTACAACATAGAATAAGTAAAAGGCCACAGGAATTAAATAGAATTTCAGTCAAACCTTCTGGTTATATTTTACAAGAGCTTCAGTGTATCCACAATATCATGCGTATAATATATAAAATTATAAATAGCTGTAGTTTACAAGAACTCAGGGTTATAAAATTCACTTCTCGTCTGCAAGTGGACAGAACAGCAACACTTAAAAGGTTTTTTTTTTTTGTTTTTAAGCAAGACCTATATATAAATATGTATATAAATGTAAAAGGCCCAGAGGGAAAAAAAATAATAAAAAAGACTGCACAAAGTGCTCACATTATGAAGGTCCAATGTGGAAAGACTGAACTATAGTGGTTTCCCTTAAACATCCATATACTTCATAAGGAGTCTTAAAATAAATTTCCAGATTTTATGATTGTACAAAATATAAAGTCCACAATTCTATACTAAAAACATTTTATAATCTGTTTTTCAGATACAGAGCTATAAAAAGAAAGTTCAAACGCATGGTTTACTCGCGGCTGCCTCGCAATGTAGCTTGATTCCTACTGTCTTACTATTATGTGCAATATATTGGTGGCTGCAGGTAAATAAGCTTGTAAAGGAACACCAGAGGTAGAAGGGCAGATTTACTAATGCCATCTATCTCTTAGGCCTCATTCACACAATCATTTAGTGATTTTTCTGGGCCGCGTGGGAAAGCATCTGTAATTGCATCCGTTTCCATAGCCGTAAAATATGAATAGTACTAGTTTGCACAGATTTGATCCGTGTTTTTTTACGGACGTCAAGGATGCGACATCTGCGACTTAAGTAAAAAAATACGGATCCCGTAGACTTCTATTGGTAATCTGTACCGCAATCACAATCCGCACTAGGACATGTCCTTTTTTTAATGGAACAGATTACGGATCTGAATAAAAACACGGACTGTGTGAATAGCTCAATATAACCAATATGTTCTAAGTTAAACTATGATTACGGGTCCGCAATTACGGACAATTTAACGGGACGTGTGAATAAGGCCTAGGGCACTGCAAACTTGGCCCAAACACTCTAAAATGCATCACATTTATTAGTGTTACACAATTATGGCACATGGAGCTGCACACAGGTCATGCCCCCTTCCTACAGAGCCACAAGATTATTTTAGCAAGACTCAACAGGGTCCTTTCCTTTGATTCTATGCAGTCTCATATTGCGATTAATGCATACCTGTCATCAGGCAACTTTACCCAAACTTTACCCAGTTGCTACTGCTACCGGAAGATTGGATAACTATGGATACGTCCATGCCAGGTGAGTTACATTCATGAGCCCTATTTAATCAGAATTTGGCTTGTGCACAGAACTCACCTGGCGTGGACATAGTTACCCGATCATCTGCCCAACCCAATCAGGGAAAGCTGCCTTATGACAGGTACCCTTTAAAAGGGGTTCCCCATGAATGACACTCATCGGAGTACATGACAAGTGTCTTAATGGTACAGATCCAACTCAGGGAGCCATTACCAATCACAAAAACAGGTGGTCCATTTCCCCTTTGTGTAATATGAGTGGCGGATAAACATGTGGGCTGCAACTCTATTAAACTCCTTGGGCCTGGCAAGGCTAGTCAAAGCTCTGCACTCCTGAATATTCTTGTGACCCTGACCCCCTGGTTTAACCCTGGCCAAGCAGCTGTGCAACCAAAAATGAAACAGATTAGTAGGAAACTAACCCTTGTGCTCTTTGTGGGGTTTCTACAAGATGGTTTATTTTAGGAACATGCAGAAAAACCTGCAGACTGAGGCTACATTCACACATCGTAGTGCAGCCCATGACCGCGGCCCGCACTACGAATGTGCATCTGTAGTGCTCCGAGCCGCAAAATTACATGTCCTTTTTTTTGCAGCACGGATTGCGGCTCTGTACACACATATGGATGTGTGAACAGAGCCATTGAATACCATTGGTTCTATTCGTTGTTCTGTCCACAATTGCAGACAGAACAACGGACGTGTGAATATAGCCTAACAAACACTGAGGGTGTTTACTTTCAGAATTACTAGAGAATTTGGAGCTCTGTATCAGAAAAAACATTAGGAATTAATCAGCATAAAACTTCAATTCTATAAAGAATTAAAAACAAAAATTACAGTGCTACCACTGTAACTAATATGGACCGCCATTATGTGCTGTATGTCACACCATACTTAGAAACATTGGAACAGTGGGACAGATTTACTACTGTAAATGCTTCAGGGTTCCGGTGTAGTATGTGCCATAAAACCCTGTTCAGACACAATTTGCACTTTTTCCAACAAGGGAGCGTGACTATGCTAGAAAGGGTGTTAATGCCCAACATGCACCAAAATTATGGTGGAACATTCTTTCACAAATCAAGCCAATAGGTGAAGTATAGTTAAACCAAGATGCACATCAACAGTGTGAGCCACTGTAATAAATACAGCGCATTCTAAAGGTCCTCATACACTTTAGTCAAATGTCAGCCGAACCTGCCACCTTCAGTGGGAAGATCCAACTGTTTAAGCTGTATGGCAGCCTCTGACTCTCCTTCAATAGAAGATGTCAGGGGAGAAGGACCAGACAAGCTGGATCTGAACTGCCCAACCCTTTGGTTTTTGGAAAGATGAGTGCCCAGCATAGCTGTCTTGGCTCTTCTTTTTGCAGGGAACATGTGAACATTCGTTTGTGCCAAATGTTCATCTGCGTAGGAAGATTGGGAGAAACAGCTATTGGCCAAACCAATGATCAACTCATCACTTTTAAAGTGTATGGCAACCTATAGATCAAGTTTTTCCTGTCTGAGAATTTAAGTAACCCTGCCCCCATTGTTTTTAGGTAGACGACATGAAAACACTGTATAACACTATACAAAAATAAAAAAGAATGCATGATTCTATAGAAATGTATCACCATGAGACTCAGGATCATATCTACTCCATATGAGATATGTTTAAGTCTCATTAAACTGGATTATACTTTTTAATCGTATCAATGTGTATTGTCTAATTTAATACTACTCTTCTTTTTCAATCAATTCCACTTCAAACATAACCACATGTAAAGTTTATACAGCCAGACCTGGGCAAAAGATGTTTCAACCAGTTGTATGAAATGGTCTAGGCTTTTGGAAATGCACGATAATGTGGTGTGAATTAGCAAGGAAGGAAAAGCTGGAAATGTTGTAAAGTCATTTGCTTTTCGCAATTTCCCTGAATTGTACGTATTACACGGTTCCAGGCTCTTCAGTTATTTTGGTTCCGCAGGACAAGAGGGCAAGCAGATTATCTAATGGAATAGGCCTTCTGCTCCTATTTTCCAGGTCACCCTTATAACAACACACATGACTTGGATTTTCGATCTTGAGAATTTTGCCCAGTGTCTGTGGTTTCCTCATTTCGGGGCTCAGTAACTTTAGGATTTTCTGGTTTGTTATTCTCATTTTCATCTCTACTTTCCTTAATTCTGGACTTTTCATCACCATTTCCACTTGAAGCAGCAGCATCATTCCCATTTTCTTGTAATGACTTCTGACTTGTTGTTGATCTTCTTTTAAAAAGTGATAACTAGAAAAGAACAGAATTATAAGAAAGTGACATCTCTTTTGGCACATTAAGCATTAAGTTTCTTAAAGCTCTAGGTGCAAGAACCTACAAGGTTATAAAATACTAAATGTGTTTATACCTCTATATAGAATTTACATAGAGGACAATGAGACACTTGTTTCTTAGGCTTTTTTTTTACAATGCATATGTATATTGGCCAAACATCTTTATAGGCCCAATTTATTTTAACTGTATAGAAACATGCAATGGACTACGCTTTTTTTTAATAAAGAGGCATCTCACAAACAAAAACACATTTATGGGATCCTAAAGGTCACACATGCCACCTTATCCCCATATAGTGGGAAACATATATGTTTGACAGGCTGACAATTTGTCACCCACAAAGAATGGAGAGGTGTGTAATTTTTATCGTAGGTACACTTCAACTGTGGAAGACAAGATCTATAAAAAAATATATATATATTTCCGAAAAAAAATTACATTGATTTTAAAATAATTATTTCGCATTTTATTACATTTTATGACTTTATAAAAGTTTATTATATAATTATACACCAAAATTCTGTGTGACAGACACATCGCAGTGTAGTGGTAAAAATGATGGAAACTCTTCTAAAAAAAAGAGGATAACGGATCACCTAAGAATCAACAATTTGATGGATCGAAATCAGCATGGCTTTACTGCGGGCCGATCATGTCAGACTAATCTTATTGATTTCTTTGATTATGTCACAAAAGTGCTGGATGGAGGTGGTGCTGTGGATATCGCCTATCTGGACTTCAGCAAAGCTTTTGATACAGTTCCCCATAAAGAGCTGATAGAGAAGTTGGAGAAAATTGGACTTAATCCCTGGATAGTTCAGTGGATTTGTGGTTGGCTGAAGGATAGATATCAGAGGGTTGTTGTTAATGGTGTATATTATAGCAGAGACTGGTTACAAGTGGTGTGCCACAAGGGTCTGTTCTGGGTCCTATTCTTTTTAATATGTTCATAAGTGACATAGGAGAAGGTTTGGTAGGTAAAGTTTGTCTGATGACGACACAAAAGTGTGCAATAGGGTTGATATTCCTGGAGGTGTCAGTAATATGTAAAATGATTTAGCTTTGCTAGAAAAGTGGTCCAAACATTGGAAATTGAAGTTCAACATTTCCAAATGTAAAATAATGCACTTGGGGAGGAGGAATCCTGTATCTGAGTATCACATCTGCAGTACTGTGTTGGAAAAGACTTCAGAAGAGAAGGATTTAGGGGTAGTTATTTTCTGACAGCCTTAAAATGAGTCACCAGTGCAACCAGGCATTGGGAAAAGCAAATCGTTTGCTGGGGTGTATAGCTAGAGGTATAACCAGTAGGAAGAGGAAGAATTTGATCCGGCTGTATAGAGCTCTGGTGAGACCACACCTGGAATACTGTGTCCAGTTCTGGAGACCTCACCTAAAAAAGGACATTGATAAAATAGAACGGGTCCAAAGACGGGCTACAAAAATGGTGGAGGGTGTGAGGCATAATAACAGAATTGAAACCTGCCTGGAATAAACATATATCTATCCTAAGATAATAAGAAAGGATATATTAAAAAGGCAGACTAGATGGACCCAGTGGTCTTCTTCTGACGACAATCTTATATGTTTCTATATCAGACTCACGTGAGCTGCGCATCATATATTTCCACCACAAAATATCACTATCCTGGAAACCCACTACCCACTACGAATTATACAACCACAACACATGGGCATATCTCTCCATATTAAAATGAACTTTTATTACCATACAATTAAAAATCGTAACAATATTCAGATATTCAGATGTTATATCTGTGCTCAAAAAAGATGACTCTACATACAGACCACTACACCAACAAGGCACATGGGAATTGTAAAGGAATGACCTTTAAAGCGACTCGGGTGATGAATAGGAGAAATTGCTCTTGGGGAATTCCTCATAATGAAGAGGGTGGGGAGGAAGGACAGAGAGGCAGTGTAAGCCTAGGGCACAGACACTCTAGGTCACGCCAATTTGACACAGGACTGCAAGTTTAAAAGTTGTTTTTTATTACAATAACTGCATCACCTGCCTAACGGGCCCCAGGACAGATCTTGGATTAAATGCAGCTATCTGAAAGTACTGTACAAGCGGTTTGGGAGGGTCAGACTGTGGGTACAGAGTCATTCTAAGTTATGTAAACTTTAACTGGCATCACAAAAAAGGTATATCAACTTGCAGACATGAGCCCTTATATCCACCGGCCCTGCTAACCTAGATCACCTAAATCATTCCCAAAAGTGTGAATGCAGTAATATGCAAGTGTAAATCTTACCCATGCTATGCTTGCGGTGTGGCATGTACCCCAACACGTGTTTCGCGATAGATGCTTCCTCCAATTACAGAGGTCAGATGTTTCCTGCAGTTCTTGACCAGGTTTGCAGACACTGCAGCAGGGATCTTCTCCCACTCCCCCATACATATCTTCTCTAGATCGTTCAGGTTCGCAGCTGTCGCTGGACAGTTTTAACTTCCTCCAAAGATTTTCTATTGGGTTCAGGTCTGGAGACAGGCTAGGCTACTCCAGGACCATGAAATACTTCTTATGGAGACACTGCTTGGTCGCCCCCCTGGCTGTGTGTTTCAGATCTTTGTCATGCAGAAAACACCCAGCCATGACCCATCTTTAATGCTCTTACTGAGGGACGGAGGTTGTTGGCCAAAATCACACAATTCATGGCCACATCCATCCTCCCTTCAATATGGTGCAGTTATCCTTTCTCCTTTGCAGAAAAAAGCACCTATAAAGTATGAGGTTTCCATGCCTCATGCTTCATGGTTAAGACTGTTGTCCCAGGTGTTCAGGTCATTCAGGTGTAGTTCTGGCTGGTTTCTGACTTTTTTAGAATCATCCTTACCCTACAAGGTGAGATCCTGCATGGAGCCCCATGTCATCTTGTGTTCCTTTCATTTTCTAATAATTGCACCAGTCGTTGTATTCTCACCAAGCTGCTTGCCTATTGTCCTCTACAATCATACAATGGGATTTTCTTATAATACTTTTTATAATAAAAATTACAGACCTTTCCATTCTTCGTAGGTAAAACGTGCAAAATCGTCAATGTATCAAATACTAATTTTCCCCGCTGTACGTTACCAAACACCTGAACGTTACCTTGATAGAATAAGTCAGGAAATTATCCTGTATACTCACAAGGAAAGATCAAATGCAACGTCAATAGTTACATAGTTACATAGTTAATACGGTTGAAAAAAGACACATGTCCATCAAGTTCAACCAAGGAGGGGATGGATACAGGGAAGGGGGAGGGGTGATAGGTTCTATACATATGCATTTATATTATTTTGCTCTAAGAACTTGTCTAGGCCGGTTTTGAAGCCCTCTACTGTTTTTGCTGTGACCAGATCCTGTGGTAGACTGTTCCACAGATTCACAGTTCTCATGGTAAAGAACGCTTGTCGCCTCCGGAGATTGAACCTTTTTTTCTCCAGGCGGAGGCAGTGGCCTCTTGTCCTTTGAGGGGGTTTTACCTGGAACATCTTTTCCCCATATCTCTTGTAGGGGCCATTTATATATTTAAATAAGTTAATCATATCTCCCCTTAAACGTCTCTTCTCCAGACTAAACAAATGTAATTCTTTTAATCTCTCCTCATAACTAAGATGCTCCATTCCCCTTATTAGTTTAGTTGCCCGTCTTTGTACCCTCTCCAGCTCTAGAACATCCTTTTTATGAATCGGGTTCCAAAACTGGACGGCATACTCCAGATGAGGCCGCACCAAAGCTTTATAAAGCGGTAATATTATATCCCTGTCCCGAGAGTCCATGCCTGTTTTAATGCATGACAATATCCTGCTGGCCTTAGAAGCAGCTGACTGACATTGTGTGCTGTTCTGTAGTCTATTATCTACAAGTACACCCAGATCCTTCTCCATCAGTGACTCTCCCAGAATAACTCCCCCCA